>NC_079904.1:22453523-22822436 GCF_024868665.1 Triplophysa rosa
GGTTTTGTGTCAATGGAGGTCGATGTTGTTTGGTTACCAGCGTTCTTCACAATATCTTCTTTTGTGTTCTGTAGAAGAAAGAAAGTCATACAGGTTTGGAATGACGAGGGCGAGTTTAATATCTTTAAATATTAGTGTGAGGTGGAGACGAAATATGCATATAATCCTCAAAGAAACACAATTGTTTTCTCTGTTCACAAATATATGTTTATAATGTACATTTTTACATCCCCAATCCTTTTCTGCTATTGTAATTAGATTGTAACATGGGTCTCTTGAAAATTGCAAAATTGTTTTAAGATGAACACAACTATCTTACACGATGAGTGAGTGTAGCATTTAAGACTCATAAGGGATCTCTAGTCTTCAATGAATCTCAACTGTATGGCATAAATCTGATCGCTGATCAAAGCTTTTCACTCGTGTTCCATTTGGCTTTGATTTTACATTTTTGGGGGGCGGAATTACATTCAACAAATTATTGACTGTAAAGACCCTCATGATAGTAAGACTTTAATCAAGCCAAGTGTTTGCACAGATGAAATCTGAGAAAAAATACACCGCATTAAATAGCAGAAGAGACGTCAAAGCGCGGAGGTTTTAAAGAAAACTTTGATGGAAAAACAATTAATGGAATGTGTTTCATGGATCAGCTCCACTCCTGGAGCTGGTTAGCATCTCCGAGACGGCCAAAACATGAGAGTGCATAGCAATGACTGTCCAGATCAAGGCATTTTCCACTGAATGAACCACGCGAGGGCCGCAGATGAGTCCTCGTATGAATCCATAATTTAGTCACTGTAAATTAAGAACGGTTAAACGATTTATTTTCATGGCATTGTCTTTTGTTGTGCATTCAAATCCTCAGACAATGCAGATGTATTAAGTCCTTTTAGGATCGTTCTTCTTTTTAGGGAATGCAAATTGATTGCAGTGTTTTATAAGAGAGAAAACATGTCTTGCCATTGGCTATTTTGATGATTACCCAATTGATTGATTTTGATTACCCGAGATGTTCAGCAACCTTGGTCACTGAAAGATGAGAACGGAACACTTGGATGCTTTACTTTGGGTCTGTCCAGTACACTCGTACAGAGTGTATAGCGAACCATTCATGATATGGGAAAGTGATTAAACAAGGGTCAGACGGGGTTTTGAGCAGTTTTTAAAGGTCCGGTTGAACGCGCAGTTTCTCTCATATGAATCTTGAGTACCTATAGAGTAGTATTGCATACTTCGTATCTACGAAGAGTATTTAGTTTGATCACATTTATAAAAGATAGATACAGCTGTACTATTATTTCCGAAAACATACGACATCCTGGGGGTGTGCGGGGGGGGGGGGGTTTGGGGAGAACTAAATCACGAGCACACAATACATCATCGCATTGATTCACTATAAGTTCGTGTTGTTAACATTATGCACATACTCACCGATTGCCAACAAAACACAGACACAGACATTCATGGCATTTCTTTCGGCATCTTTTAGCGCTGGACCGCTCCATTTATCAGTTTCCAACGATCTCCAAATCCAGCATTATATCCACCGTTTATATAACATCCATCACTAAAATGCCGTGAACAAACAAACACACTCAACTTCTCTCACTATAGCAAGAGTAACGAGCTGCAGCTGCAAGCCCACAGTGCAGCCAATCTTGACGCAGCGCAGCCAATCTTGATAAGCGGGTCTTCCTATCGCTCTTCGGTTGACGCGTGGGTGGGCTATTTCTTTCACCTTGCTGTGGCCATTCTTTTCCGGGAGAACTGCCCAATAAGGGACTAAGAAAAGTTGTTGCATAACGGTTTTTCATGTTCTAAAAAACTTTCCGAAACCTATACGAAACTTGGGGGAGTGTATTTGAGACAACTGAAACAAGTCGCTTTTTGACAAGTTGACTATGTTAAGCATGAGAAGCCAGCACGTTTAACATCGTAAAGAAGTCAGAATGCATGAAACAGCGTTAAATCACCCCTTTAATCATCTGAAACACTTTAGATTACTGGTACACAAGTAGTTTAGATGCAAAACCACCGTTTTAAACAGTGCTTTGCTGATATTAAATAAAATATTGTCAGAATATAGTATACGCTTGTTTATTGTTAAGAGGAATACACCATTGTAAATAGAAATACTGCAGCTATGTTCATAAAAATCATCTTTGTAACTATTTTAAAGGACCATTGTGTAAGATTAAGGGTCTATTAATAGAAATGCAATAAAATATACTTACTTAACAGCATACTTAGAGTGATAGTTCATCCAAAAATAAAAATGTTGGCATCATTTACTCACCCTTTTGTCAATTAAAAAATGTATGACTTTCTTTCTCCCGCAGAACACAAAAGAAGATATTTTGAAGAATGTTGTTAACTGGACCCCATTCACTTACATTGGTTTTGTGTGAATNAATAGAATAGAATAGAACACTAATAGTACATGGGCTACTGCTACAGTATATATTTTATATATCATGCAGGGTATGTGCATTTTCTGTATGAATTGTATACCTCGATAACCTGCCACATTTTTCAAAATGTTTAGTATACTACAGAAGAATAAAATATCCATCAACTCAATGTGCTCGATTTGACCTTTAGGTTCAGAATTAATTACTGTGTCTATTTCTTTCTAGACGCTAGACTCTTTTATCTGACTTTCAAATGTTAAGACATTTTATACAAAACTGGATTTCAATGTATTATTTCTGTGATAATTAGACTCCACTCATTGAATTTAACATGCATTGTGATGAGGCCATGAGACAAACTCAGTAAACAATGTAGCACAATACTGTTTGTAATGTGTAGTGTGGCATAATTTATTTTTTAGTAGTCACATTTTTAATATTAGTAACACAAATTTGAAATTCTAATGGAATAATGCAGTTAACTCTTCCGTATGCGGATTACGGTGTGTCGTACAGAGTTGCAAGTTTTGTTTATTAAAGGTGCAATGTGAAAGATTAAGGAGGATCTATTGACAGAAATGCAATACAATATACATAGTTCTGTCATCAGAGGTGTATGAAGACCTCACATAATGAAGCGTTATGTTTTTATTTCCGTAGAATGAGCTATTTCTATCTACATACACCGCCGGACCCTTTACATGGAATTCACCATGTTGTTTCTACAGTAGCCCTTAACTGACCATAGCCCTGTGTCAGCAACCGTAGTGCTTAGAAAGGGAGGGGTGTAGTGAGTCGTTGGTTGCAATTCCCAACCTCACCTCTAGATGCCGCTAAATTTGATTCACTGGACCTTTAACATATCAATTAAACCATTTTAAATCTGTAAAATCCCACAGGAGACAAATAAAGATACAAATATTATGATAGAGAGGTGATGATGGAGGGATACTGTTATTCTTCTCTTCTTCTGACAGTCAGTGTTAATCTGACTACAGCTCACTCTCCTCAATTTAATTATCTCATAATTACTCCCTCTCTCTGTGTCTCTTCTATTATCTCCATCATGCATCAGCCGCCCAGCCAACATGCAGACAAATACGTTCTTTTTTTTCTACTGCTCGTTTGAATGAGCAAATGCAGTCCAGCTTTTATGTACCAAAGGTTTGTGAAGTGACTGTGAACTGACCCATAAGAAAATTCACAGATGACATTATCATTGCTTCTCCTGGACATCAGTGAGATTAAACGGAAAGCAGATGTAAATTTTGCTCAAGTCTTATCTGCGTCTTAGATATTTCTCCTGGGAAAAAGAGTCCGAAATCTCACAAACGTCTGCATTAGATCTCAACAATGTCACAAGCTGAGCTCAGATATCAGATTTGGCCACTGCTTCATCCATTCATTATTCTGTTGAGTCATTGATAGCCTTTACTTGCATGCACTCAAACACATTTCAATATTTGATTTCCTTCCACACAAATCCATCGAATCCCACCTGCCAAAACACTGGTGGGTGGAAATCTAATCTCTCCGCTGTATTGTAAATAGCTTTTCCCTTACTCAAAAAAACCCTTTTTGATGAGAACAATCTCTACAACATGCTACAATAAATGTCTAGACATCTGAGATTGGTTGCCCTGCTAGCATGTGCTAAACTGTTGATCGTGGAAGCATCAAAGTTGTAAGAATCACTTTGGGACTCGCTCTCTCAAATGAATCAAACCTCTCGACCTCGTGCATTTTTAAGGGTCTCAAGCAGGGAGATTGAATACAGCTTACTTTTCCAATGCTACAATGAAGTCCACTTTAACAAACACACATATACAAATTCAACAATATGTTATATTACTTGCTTTAGCACCTCTTTGAAAAACTAACAGTAAAGGTTTTGGATGCAATTCAGTTTTATTATTAAACTTAATAATGGAGACTTTTATTAGCTATTAAAGCAATAAATGACAGTTTTTACAGGACCTTAATGACAGAGCCTTAATTTTGATATGGAAATAATGTATGGATGATTAAATGATATATACATACAGTAAATACTATATAGATCACTTTTTTTGTTTTATAGGAGGATCTGTTTTGACTCATTAAATGGACAACACGGGTCTATATGAGCAACTTAATCCCCAAAGTCAACACGGGCTACAAGATCAAGGTGGTTCATGAAACAATGGGCCAGATTTTCTAAACAGGGCAAAATAGCGTGTAAAATAGCAATTTAAAAAACCAACGCAATCTACCAATTAGTGCAGGGTTTAACGCATGCTTTTTTTGGGCGTTAAATAAAGTAGTCACGTTGCATAATTCATTGAAATACTCTCCTCCCATAAAGTAATTGCATATGCAATAAGGTCAGACGTAAAAACATCGGTGTCCACACCTTTTCAGCGTTCATTTTCACTGTGTGTGTTTAGTACATACAGAAAGTAGTGTTTTTATGCCAAAAGAGGCGTTCGCGCTGCCTCAAGCCATTAGTAAACCTGGCACAAAGCCTCGATGAAATGGATATCCAGAAGGGACCCCTTCAACTTAAATCTTAGGTCATCCCCGACTCATTCAGTTTACAGTATTTCCCCAAAAGGTACGAAAAATGTCCCAATCATTTTTTTGCAATAACTAAACGGTTAATGCTTGAGGAATGCTGCCAACACCACCATTCGTGTTTAGAAAATGAAACTCAGTCGGAGGTATTGAGGCAAAACAGTGGCACCTGTCATGAGATGCTCCGCTCAGCAGGGGCAGAGGAACGTGAGGTATATTCAGGTTCAATTTAAGAAGCCGTGACAAATTCTGACGCACATGAACGCTTAGGAATAATCTGCAACCGAATTCTGCATGCATGGGTGCGTTCGGCAGGCATTCTTCAACTGTGACACCTTCCATACTTTGACCTGCATACTGAAAACAACTGCCCCTGAGATGAATGCTAAACAATAACACATAGTTATTCATCTAGCCATTAAACTCTTTTATTATATAATACAATTCCTCATGTAGGAGAAAATAAAAATTATCCATACAATTCAAGAGGATACATTTATTAAGCTTACCCCAGTAGCTCGGTAACATAAACAGTAGGACTGTCAACAACTGTAACACACAACATTCATTAAATGGATTCAGGCCTGTAAATCTTTTTCCTTTTTCCAGCCCAGAGCATCATGGGAGGAGGTGGATAAAGACTCGGTATGAATGAAATCACGGCTCTGTTTCTCATTCTCCGCTCAAAGCGCTGCATAAAGGGCAAATGAAGGAACGTAAAGGCCTGTGACAAATGCGCTGACTGCAAAGGCGGCGCTATGCATTTTTTATTAGCTGTTAATCCATTCCTTGTGTAACTCAATATAAATCAAATTACCAGTCTAGCATGCTGTCACGGACTACAGTAATTAGATGGAAAGGCGACTCACAGGGTGCTGCGTTTCTTTAAGGTGGAAAAAAGCTAATATATTGACATTGTATTTACACCTGCGCTTTCTTCTCCTCGCTGACGGGTGGATTCAGGTTTTTCAATCACCTGAAGAAAAGGATGGACACTTGTGGTATCAGTTAGTAGTATGAGGGAGAAACAACCTTTTTTAGCTAGTTTGCTTTGTCCATAATACATAAAAGCGAGAGCTGGCCTATTTGTAATTGCTTTATCAATTCATTATTGTGTCACGTCAGGTTAGAACAGTGTTATTGAGAATAGACTAAAAACTAAACACATTTGCAATGGAGATGAGTACAGAAAGTAGAATTTGAACCTGCGATAAGGCCAGCAATAGAGTCAGCATGCTAACAAGTATTAGCCGCTAGTCTGCATGTTGATATCAGGCAGTGAGGTTTGCACACCGCAGCTCATAACAGTACTTATAAGTGAACCACTCAAATTTGGGGTTGGATAATAGGTTCATAGCAACTCCGAATGACAACTGCACTTTACTGTTCTACTGGATATGATTATATTACTGTACTATTAATGAGGCAGCGTTTGGTACACCCCCTCAGAGGATGATTTAAATGTAATAGATTAAACTACATACTGTTGCTAATTCATGCTAATTCGTGGCAAAAACTTTCTGACAGCCGATCTGACATACAGAATTACACTTTAATAACAGAGACATATGTTGCATTTGTGGGAGTGAAATATATTTCAGTCCTGTGGGAGCTCTTCAAATTTTAGGGCATGTTTATGAAAAATATGAATGAATACAGATGATGAATAATAATGACTGATTAGCAATTATATAGTAAATACAAAATAATGTGAATTTAAAGGTTCTGGGCCTCATTCATGAAACATTTGTGAATATCTGAGTAAATATATGAGTGATTTGCATGTAAAACAGACCTTCTCGAAAACTCTCCTCTAGATTTACAAATACTTTGTAAACGTCAGTTTTTATGGCAGAATTATTAGAGATTTGATCTTAGTTTTATTTAGTTGTATTTTAAATGAGCTTTTATTTGTAGTTTTATGTAAATTTTAGTTAAAGTTTGAGCAATTTTGGTGTTTGCTTTTGTCATTTTATCATTTATTTGTTTATTTTTTATGATGTTATAACATTTTGTTTTATTTTAGTTTTTGTTTGCTATTTTCTTTTGATGAAGTTTCCCCAGTGAAGTCAATATTTTATTTGATTTCAGTGAAAAGAAACGTTTTCAAAGTTTGAATTTTAGTGAACCTACTAAAAAATAACCTTGTTTTATAGTTAAATGTGTGTATATTAATGAATTCCAATCATTTGTAAATATGTTGCGCATGCACACTCATTCATAATTAGCATAACCACCTCCGATGAATTACAGCTATGCAAATTACGTATCTAGGAATGCTGTGGAATCAACTGTGGATAAACTAGCGTTTTGAAAATATGAACATTTTCATGAATTCGAAAATGTACGTCAGAACGACTTTCTGAACGATTTTCACAAACATTCTTCCAAATACCTTTCTTTGTGTTCAACCGAACAAAGAAATGTGTACAGGTTTGAAACAACTAGAGGGTGAGTGCTTCATGACAGAATTTTCATTTTTGGGTGAACCATCCCTTTAAATGAGAACAAAATGTCATCTGACGTTTTGTCCCTGTAATGGTGCAGTTACAGCATCCACCAGCAGAGGCAAACTGGACTCGTGGAGAATTTAAAGAGTAGTGTTCTTTCGTTTATTTCCAGGAATGACAAAAAAAGACCTCAGAATCCAAAGAGATAACTGCTACAAAAACAAGCAAAAAATAACCCATTGAACCTACATTACAGCTGGGTACAAACTGAGGTCTCTTTACCTCTGCTCTCTCTCTCTCTCTCTCTCTCTCTCTCTCTCTCTCTCTTTCTCTCTTTCTGTCTGTATAGACTTATTAAAACTTAATGTCTAAGCCTACCTGCGGATATTTATGCTGGCAGTGAGTTAAATCTCACTCAGGGAGAAACACATTGATTACTCTTGGAACTGTGTTGAGTAAAAATAGAGTAGGCAAAGGTGAGAGTTTGGTCTCTGGCTCCTGACCGGGTGCAGAACGATCGTTCGAAGGGAAATATCATTAGCCACATTTGCCTTCTTATATTGTAGCATGTGATTTATTATTCCCTGCGTGATCTTTGTCGTAACAAAGAGGCTAGATGATTGCTTCAATATTCAGGAGCATGTTCTGTCCTTGGTAAACTGGATGAAAATAAAATCATAAAAAAGAAGAAAGAAAACATTTCAATCATTGAACGACACCGGGAGTCATCTACTCTAATTTAAAACTTAACCAGTTGAGATGAAAAGAAAAAAAATGCAAAAGAAATGTCAGTAATACTTTTTCATTTGATATTCCCCCGGTGGTCCACTTATAATGTTTGATGTTTTCTTTCCTCGCTGCTGTGCCTTTAAGACACATATAGAATGTATTTGGTCTGTTTAGATGTGAAATGAGATGCAATGGTTTGCTGCAGGCTACCATCTGTGCTGAACAATAGATCAGACTGAAGTGATGAGAGACCTTGTTAAGAGTACATTTCAATTCAATCTCATTCAGAAGAGTTGTAACTCATCTAGTTTGCAAAGCCAATGAACGTAGACGTCATTTACATACGTCTTAAAGGGACAATTCAACACAAAATTACAATTATTTTATCATTTACTCATCCTCATGGCATTCCACAACTGACTTTCTTACCTAGAACAAGAACGAAGACGTTTTGAAGAACATTGGTAACCAAATAACATTGACCCCCATTGACCCCCGTTACAAACTGCCATGAGATTGTGCTGGTGTACACGGAAGCTTACAGTTCAAATAAACCCGATATTCAGAACTAAGAATCATCTCTTTTGACATCATCCAGTTATGCTGTGGCAGAAATCAAGCGATCACTAGAACATGACTAATGATGAGTTCGTTTAGATGAGACTGGTGTAAAACTGTCAGCTTTAGCTAATTCCTTCGTTCCGGCTAGACCGTGCCACCATGTAGTCGACATAATCCATTCAGACAGTTTACAAGCTGACATGCTGAAACAGCTTTTTTCTGTTAAGGGTGTGTTATCTGAAACGTCTAATTGAGCAGCTGTCAGGGGAAGCGGACTCACGCCAAACCCTCTCCAACATAAAACCCCAGCGCTGTCTAGTCCATCACTATCTCCCGCTGCTGTTGGCCTCCCAAAACTCAACACTTTCTACAGACAGATATAATGATACAAAATATCACTAAACAGAGTCTGGAGTGTACCACAAGAGATTTATTTGCAAGGTAAATACGGTCAATCCACGCAAATATCTACCTTAAAGGTTGGGTAACCGATTTCCGAATTACGCTTTAGACAACTGAGTCGGGCCGAGTACCAAAACAACCTTGTAGCCAATCAGCAGTGAGGTGAGGTGAGGACATTTTGCACAGCTTAAAATAACTTTCTAGAAGTCTTTCTATTTGAACTGATTTTGACTAAAATGCTGTGACAAAAATCATCCATCCACATCTAAATTTGCTCAGTTTCATCTTCAAGTTGATCATCTGCTTTAAACTGTTCATTTTTTCATTTACTGTAGTCATGGTGATGGTGATCTGTCAGTTGCAATTTTGCATGGTTTAATAAAAACATCAGAACTCATTTAGTTGCTAAATGAAAAAATAACACATGCATACCAAGCTGTGAAAATGGGTACATTTATTTATTATTTATGTATTATAGCATTGGCCATGTTTTATTTTGCCTAGGGTCTGATGTACACCAGGACCACCCCTGGTCCCCCCTCAAAACAACAGGACACCATTGAAAAGCAATGTTTTTAATGTGTACCGGATCGGTATGACAAATATTTTTATTTACACATACGATGGGTGATTTATCTAAAGTGACTTATAGTGTATTCAGGTTTTACATTTTAAGTTGCATATTCCCTGTGATTTGAACCCATGGCCATGTTGCTCCACCTGTTAAAGTGATAGTTCACCCAAAAATGAAAATGATGCCATAATTTACTTACCCTTCTGCAGAACACAAAAGGAGATATTTTGAAGAATGTTGGTAACCGAACAACGGTGGTACCCATTGACCTGCATTGGTTTTGTGTGTGCACTGCCGTTGTTCGGTTACCAACATTTATCAAAATATCTTCTTTTGTGTTCGGCAGACGAAAGAAAGTCATACAGGTTTGAAATGACAAGAGGTGAATTAAAATCATTTTTGGGTGAACTATCCCTCTTTTTAATATAGTTCATATTGGATTTCAAGTCTTATCACACATACAAACATATTTGTCCTGGTTCTGAAATGCCTCTTATCCCATAAATAACACTCTGGGGAAGTGACATGGCCATACTAAAATTTGCCATATCTAATGTAGAATTTATCGAGTGTGTTCCCGAAACAGCATCAGCTTGGAGCGCTGGTAGTTTGTCTCTAAGCGCTGCGTGACATTGTGATGTTTAACAGTGGTGTAGGGTGCCCCACATCTTTGATCAAACGGCGCACCGCCGGGTCGTGGTGCTGGAGAACTCATTACAGCTCGAGCTGAGCCTGATCCCATCCACAAACCCTTGTAGATATGCATCAGCGCCCTGCTCCATCTCATCTGCTCCAACACTGCCGTCTTATCAGCTGAAGCTAGCCAATTTATTCCAGCCCACCAAATACCATTTCTTCTCCATCCTCTTAGTTCTTTTCAAACCAACCATGAGAAGAAGCACACACGGCGGACGTGCATTACAGACTATGCCACACAAGCAACTAATCATCCGTGTCTTATCAAAACTGCCAAGGCAACAGATGTGGGGTAGTAGGGCAACTTTTCATATAGTACTACTTGTTTGAAAGCATGGGGGTCAAACTGGGTTTTTATCCATGGAAAATCAAAAAACTTGAAAATCCATAATTGGATGTACTTGTTTAAGAGTGGTGTCATATAGTTTATTTTAGCATTTTTCAATGAAGGTGGTTCTTCAGTTCATGGCCATATGGTATTTCCTAATTTTCAAATTGCTTTTTCAAAGCAATGCATTACAGATTCTACTAAACAGCATATAGTATATTCTATCTCTTAAAGGAACCACAAATAACAAATTTGGCGTTATGAAAATCTTTACAAAACTATTCCAAACTTTGAACATGAATATGGAGAATGTGTTCGCAATAGAGAATCAATCTTGCAATATATAGGTATATAATTGTTTTGGAACTTGAAGCCATGGTCCGAACGATTATTTACGACTAATCATATGTAAAATAATTTGTTTACATAATATATGTATGTGTACTGTGTATAATAATTATGTATATAAGTAGGTATACAGTATAATATAGTATATATGTAGGAAATATTTACATGTCTACTGTATATACAGTATATATACATTTTATATTTATAAACAATTTATTTTATATATACTTTTCTTAAAATCATACATGCATGTGTGTGTACTTATACACAACACACACATATACTGTATATTACATAAATATTTTTTTTATTTTGCATGTGATTAGTTAATTAGTGGCAAAAAATTTCCTACGGTGCGTTCCAAACGGGATATATTGCCATCCGAAGGGCCCTTCTGGAAAGGGACGCCATACAAAACGTTGCTCCAAATAAATAGAAAATGATGTTGTTTTTATTGCTCCTTTCGCCAAGTAAATTTTAAACGGACACATTAAGAGATACAATTTTCCCTCTAGAGTTTACACATCAAAAGCTTTACTCTTTGAAGGGAGTAGGGAATAGGGATGAGCACTTCGGAATGGAACGCAGGGCTAGTCTGAGTGAAATGTCGTTCTAACCACAAATTGTCTTTTATTGATGCATTTCTAAGGATTTTGACTTGTTTAAAAGGGGATTAGGGTCAGAAATTAAATTTTTCATATTTTCAGATTACGAAATAAAAGTCATTTTTTGTTATAATGTCTTTGTTATAATGGTTTATTCTAAGAAAACAAATGTCCCAATGAAGATTTAAAAGAAAAACGAACAATTAAACAAACAAAATGAAAGGTGACCATTTAAAGACGCAATCCACAACTTTTGCCTCTATACAGTACCAACATCTCTGTTTGAAGCACAAAATTGCAGTTTACTTTAGGTACCTACCAGTGTTAATTTCGTTGACGAAAACTACGACGAAAAGTATTCGTTAACGACATATTTTCACTGACGAAAACGAGACGATAACTAAATAAAAATGAATGCATGATAACGAAAACTGTAATAAAAATATACTGACATTTTCGTCAACTAATAAAAACGAGACGAAAATATTCTTGTCCCACCTGGCGGACATCAGTTTGCGCGCATGTGCTTATCTCAGGTCTGTGTACTTGGCGGCCAACGGATTTTCCTTTTGAAATTAGAACATCAAAATCGGGAATCCAGCTGTTTTCCGGTTTTTGCGTTGATTATGAAAACGAAAAACGAACAAATGACCCGTTGTCCTTTTTTTTTCAAATGTGTTTATAAGTGGAAATCGGGAATTAAAATACATGTGTGAAAATCCCATGTCTCTATTTGTGCAGTTAGTTTGTAGTGACCCGGAAGCGGAAGCTATCGAGTAGTATGATTAACCATTCTGTTGATGTCTTTGGAACATGTTGTTGCACGAATATGCAGGTTTTATTACAAGTGTAGTAACCATGGTTTTTTGGTGCATTGATTAGGCTACTTGGGGCAAAACCATGGTTACTACAGAAACCATGTTTTTTTTGGTTTTAACTGTAGTAAAACCATGGTTTTTCAATTTATAAATTTCCGTAAGGGTTATCAGTGATAAGCAGTGACATCGGGGTTATTCTGAGTTGATTGAATATAAATGATCTGCATGGTATCTTGACCCCAACATATTTGTCACCTACTTTTGCAGAATTAGCCATTCTTTTTTTTAAATAATGCATGTGTTGTTTTGCCACAACAGATGGCAAAACAATACCATGGACCAAGAAATGTTAGGCATTAAAACTACAGAACTGTGAATTACACTACAATGTGATAGTGGTATACATATTATAGAGCTGTGAATTATATTATTAGCTATTTTGTTAATACAGCATGAACTGCATTTATATGCCTCTATGGCCAAATACAAAGAAGCACAGAGCACTTGGACGCATATCTATATGTCAAAAAATGCACACTTTCCAAGTCAAAAATGTATAAGGTCATTTGTAATGGCAACTGACATTAACTGTCATGGCTCTGCCTCACTTAGTCATGTTTTTCTTGGTCCTGTGGCAGAGTCATGACAATGCCTTTGGTTATGTGTGGAGAGAAACATATTATTGTCATTTTGACAATACTATGCGTTCTCTCCAGTGTCTCGTCATTGGCCCCGCCCCTCTCGTTTCCTGTATTGTTTCCCGGCCGTGTTTGATTACCCTCACCTGCCCTGTGTCTTTATCCTTCTTTTGTCTTCCCTTTAAATAGTCCTCATGTGTCATTGTCTTGTTGCTCGTGGATTACGTTCTGTATGTATGTTATGTATCCCGTGTTTGCATCTTACCTCGCCCTTGTGTTTCCTGTGGAGTTATTATTTAGTATTCAAAGGACCTTGTTTTGTTTTGTCCCCTTTGTGGGAGAGTTTTAGTTTTTTGATTCTTGTTTCGTTTGTCGTGTTTTCCCCATCGTGGGTTTTTGTTTTTCATTATTAAAGTCTTGTTTTTGTTAACCCCTTCACGCCTGCCTGCATTTGGGTTCTTCCGCCACGCATGTTGTGACATTATTAACAGTGCAACTATATTCACAGTAGGATTGGCTTTTACAATGCACTGCTGTTCACATGAGAATCATACCCACAACAAATATAAGTCCATGGTTCATGGTAATGTAAGTCGCTTTGGATAAAAGCGTCTGCCAAATGCATAAATGTAAATAAGTGTAAATGGTTCAGGACCATCTCCGAACTTAGACATCCAGCTACATCAACCTTCACTTAAGTTTTAAATCAAAGACTCTTGTAAGATGTCATGGGTCATGTCATGCCTTTTCTCATGATGCAAATAGAGTTTGACAGTGAAAGGTTATAATTTAAGAATATGTCCACATGCCCCGCCCACCTTGATAGCTTCCGCTTCCGGGTCGGTACAAACTGCAGAAAATAGAGACATGGAATTTTCACACGTGTATTTTAATTCCCGATTTACACTTACAAACACATTTGAAAAAAAATGGACAACGGGTCATTTGCAGGCGAGTCACCCCTAAACACATTACAAAGGAGCACAAACGGTTTTATATGCCAATGTTAACTTAACACGAGCTGCTGCATAACGTGAAATGCAACAAAGTCAGCCAAAAGAAACCAGCGCTGTCCTCTACTGATTATAGAAGTGATGAAGTGAGTCAAACTGTACATTTGAACCAAATATGTAACATGTTTGCATGACTAATGAAATGTAATACAATTTATATGAAAGCTATTTCTCATTCATTGCTGTCTCAAGCAAAGACAGTGCGCTCTTTCTTCAAAGAGACATGCCATGAGCCAATAGCCTTTGAGTGTGAGCCCTGTCAGAGCGTTTCATTGGTTGAATGAACTGAATGAACACGCCCTACTTAACGAGTCAAATGAGACTGAATGAACTGGAACTTGTCGTTCATGGTCTAATATTCTGTGTTCCAACAATGCAAATCTAGTTACTGAACTTTTCTGAAAAATAAAGGTAATGACCTGGTTTAATTTCATTCTAAGGTGAAGTAAGTTATGTCAAAACAGTTGAATCTTTGTATGGAACATTTAATTACACCAAGTAAATGATTTAAACCATTTAGATTTTAGTAGACTAAATATAATGTATATTTATTCGACTAAAATGTTTTTTCATATTTCGTCGACTAAAACTAGACTAAAACTAAAATGATGGGGTTGACTAAAATGTGACTAATACTAAATTGCATTTTCGTCAAAAGACTATGACTAAAACTAAATCAAAATTTGCTGTCAGGTGAAATCAAAATAACATTACCTGGAAAATCATACTTATCAGCTATTACAGTATCACTTTTATATACAGTTTTGTTGTTGAGTTTTGTTTTAAACCATTTTAAACTTTTAATGTGCTCAATTAACAATTTTTTCTTGTTAAAAATATTTTTTATTTCATAAATATATTTTATATATATTAAAAGTAAAACAAATAAACAAAAGGTGTTGTTCAACCAGGTTTCATTTATTATTAAACACAATGAACAAAACAAGCCATTCCCGTCAAAACGTTATTCTGAAAAACATTTTCAATAAAATGACAGTGGTATGAAATCTGTTAGAAAATGGACTTCCTGCTGTTTAAAAACTGGTATTATTTAATATCTGTGTGTTGTGTGTGTAATACATCTAAAGGGATGTTTGACTGGAGCTGGCCCCTGTGATTTCCACCCAGCAGGGCGCAGCACTGAAGCTTAAATGTTCGTTCTCTCGCAACGGGAAGCAACATCAGCCATTCACCGCAAATCAAAGCCTTTCAATGGTTTTATTTTGTGATGGGCTGTTGCCATGGGAGGGGAATGATGGTGGGGGGGATTTATTTAACAGACAGACGCAGAGAGAGAATCTCCATTTGGCACAACAGCTTACAAACACTCTGGCACACTCTTTTCTTACTTTTCTCCTGGCTTGCACTGTCTTTCTCACTTTCTTTGAAGAGCCGTCAGGTTTTAATTGCAGCTCTGAGATCAGCAAGGAGTAATGAAATCTTTATTGGGCTTTGGGCGAGAAGAGACCTCTCTCATCCAATCGTCTATTCATTGGGACAGCGGGAAACATCAGATGAGCGCTCGCTCTCCCTTGTGTCTGCGTGAGTAACGTAGATCAGTGGTTCTCAAACCTTTTTGCCGTAAGGCCCCCTTTGTGTAGTGTGCACCGCTTTGCGGCCCCCCCAAATAAAGACTTAGAATCTTAAACTTAGAATTTTATTTAAAGGGGTCATATGGCGCGAATACGTGTTTTTCTGTGTCTTTGGTGTGTTATAAGTTGCCCATGCATGTGTTAGACACGTAAAATTAAAAGTGTTGGAACAAAAGATGCATTCTATCTAAAAGCGAATGCTCACCCAGACCTGCCTGAAACGCCTCGTGTAACCACACCCCCACAAATCTATGTCAGTTCGTGGTATGATTTGACTAAGACCGCCCAAATGTATATGCAAGTAAAGTTTTGGTTGGTGTTCTGATGTTTGATTGCCTCAAATTTATGATACATTTCTAAATTTCATAAAATGCCCCAAAATTTGTGGCCCCCCTGGATCCATCTTGAGCCCCCCCAATTTGAGGACCACTGACGTAAAGAATCTGTATTCATGTACCCTAATGCTTTTCTACTGTATGTATGTGTGCTTTTCTTTACTTTCATCTTGACATTCACCCTGATATTTAATGTTGAATGTACAAACTTTTTCATACATGCAAGCTTATTGTCTTGGCCACACAGCTCTATTCTAGAAAAGTTTATTTTGAAATAAGTGAATATTTCTTTATTCCCTGTGCATGTTACATTTGTGTCACTGAAATGTGTGTCAGAGAGGGGAGAGCAAGAGAAAGATAGAAAACAATTGTTTAATGTGTGCTAGGTTTATTGCTGTCATTGTCCAGAGTGACTCTTGAACACATGTGACAGTCATCCTGTTTGTAAAGCCAGAAGAAAATGGCGGTTTTATTTCAACTGCTCCCCTCAGAAACTGCCTGACCTTCAAGAGGCTGAATACTGTGAACGCCACGGTATTACACTGAAATAAATATCATAATATTGTATTGTGACATTTCAAAAATGAAAATTCTGTCATCATTTATGTTGTTCTGACATAAATCCCATGTTGAATGTAACACATATGATGTTATTATATCTATAAAACATCAAATAATTTTGAATGTCCACGGTCCTCTCTCTCTCACAATGAAAGTAGATGGTGAGCACGGATGTCAATTATATGAATGTGATTTGAATGCCATGACAGAAGACCAGTTTTCCAGATTTTGTTCCCAAAGACTTTGAATATTATGTACAAACTATTTTTATGGTGTATCCTTGTCTTTTTGGAGCCTGACAGCTGAGGTGACCATCCATTTTCATTGTATTAAAGGTTTGATTTAACGCTGTTTCATGCATTCTGACTTCGTTACAATGTTAAACGTGCTGGCTTGCTTCTCATGCTTAACATGGCCAACTTGTTAAAAAACAAGTTGGACATATTAAGTAGTATTTTTGTGCTCGATACACTCCCCCAAGGTTTGTGTAGGTTTCGGAAGGTTTTTATCGAACATGAAAAACTGTTACATAACAACTTTTATTAGTCCCTTATTGGGCAATTCTCCAGGAAAAGCACACCCATGGCAAGGCGAAAGAAATAGCACGCATCAACCGACGAGCGATAGGAAGACCCGCCATCCATCAAGATTGGCTGCGCTGCGTCAAGATTGGCTGCGCTGTGGGCCTGCAGCTGCAGCTCGTAACTCTTGCGATAGGAGGTCATCTGTTTTCGGAAATATATGTACAGCTGTATCTATCTTTAATAAATGTGATCAAACTAAATACTCTTCGAAGATACGAAGTATGCAATACTACTCTATAGGTACTCGAGATTAATATGAGATTGGCAGAAACTGCGCGTTCAACCGGACCTTTAACAGTTGTACTGTGTTTAGCTTTTTGATTGTTTCATGGTTTTGATGATTCCTTTAGTGAATTGCCACTAAAAACTATGCTGACAGCATTAGAAGTCTTCACGAAGGACCCGAGGACCCGTACGGATTCGGGTCTATATTTTAACTGGCTAGCCGGGTCGGGTCCAAATCCTATTAATTCGGGTCCCCGGTCTATTTTATATTTTGTATAATACCCGAGTATATTAAAATTCAGCACCGTTTGTGTTTTGTGACTTAGTTTCAACTGGTAAAATTACGTGGAAAAAAAACACGAGCGAGCTGAGGTTGCTCCTGGGCAGGCAAGCAGCTAATGCACATGTGCACATCATGTTTCTATGGCAACCGGAGCTTCAGCATTGACAAAGTGACTTTAAAAATTGACGATTGGCTCTTTTATTTAGAAGGCGGAACTTTTTCCACCATCGCGTGTATTGCAACTTATCCCATTCCATGTTTATATTGATATAAATCAAGCATCTTGTTATATCTTAAATTGTTGTTCCGACTCGGCTCAGAGCACATAAATAACAGCAAAGTAATGCTGCTAACGTCTTTTGAAGCCTTTTTTTTAAGTTGCCAGCCAGCGCCAGCATTTTTTTTACATTTTCACTAAACTTCGATGGCTCACAGTTTATTTTCTGTAATTAATATATGGACACACAATATACCAAATGAAAGAACAGAGTCTGACGTATTCTTCTATCTTCATTTGTTATTTTTTGATCACCTAGTAAATGTGGGTAGGTTTCTTCAAAAATGCATCATTTTGATTAAAAAGATGAGATAATTAGAATTTTTTGTCAAAGACTCTGCCCAGATTAGATGATTAAATACAGATAAAATATTTACCCCCCCCAAAAAACAGATAAAATATATACGTTCTAGATTCAGAGATTCTGTCATTTTTCCAAAAGTGTTACACATCACCACCTGCTGTACAACAGTACAAACACCGATTGCCGTAATAACTCGTCTTTGGCAGGGAACCGTTGCATTTTAAATTCCTTTTAAAATAAATTCATGGCATTTCTCGGGTCTTAACGGTTCTGGTCCAACTTTCAAAATATTGGACGGGTCCGGGTCGGGTCTGTATAGCACAATCACAGGTCTCTTCGGGTTCGGGTCTACATTTTTGGACCCGCGAAGACCTCTAGACAGCATGAGTACATCAGAAGTGCCATCAGCTTGAGCAATTCATTCTCTCCCCCCTAAACTAAATCCCAACAAGACTGAAGAAAAAATTGAAGAAAACAGCAGGATGTTACAGGGAAGAAGAATAAGAGAGGAATCAAGAGAGAATTGCTTAATTTGTGCCCCACTGAAAAGACTGCGGCTATACAGCTGTTGATAGGAAAATGCAGATAGCAAATATTCACGCTCAGTACTTAAAATTAAATCATGGTTTAAAATTATTTTCATTCAGGATCAAAAAAGCATTTGAAAGTGTGACTTAAGTGAATCTCCTGTTCCTGGTCTATCAAACACTTTACACACAGAACAGTTATAGCAAACCATCTCAAAATCAGACACATACACACAAATAATGGTCATTTATATTACAGGTTGTAATTGTTTACCACTGGTATAAAGATTTGTTAATAGACGCTCTTCTTCTAGTAAAACCAGGGCTGGGTCTGGGGGGGGGCTAGGGGGCCATTGTCCCCCCAGATTTTTTCTTGGGCCCCTCCAAAAATATCCAGCTGACAATTAGTACTATACTGACAAATAGGCGGAGCAAAGAGGAGATACAAACATGCATGGTATGTGGAAAACACAGCTTTTTTGAACCTTAAATCGTGTATACACATTGCATTACATCTAAAACAAATTATAATATTCGTTTTAGCCCTGTCATATCACCCCTTTAAAAGCTGTTATGGTTGAGTTGTCCTGTTCATACAAACGCTCACAGAAGAGAATTGACAACTTAAAAATAGCAAAAATGATTCTAGCTGTGTCATTAAACATTGGCTGTAACCGTATTAAACTATTTCTATTACACAAAAAAGTATTTTTGTGTCACAATAAATTACTGTCACTGCTCTTACATGCGCTTTTAAGTATTGAATATTAAGTTCCCTTCCCATGCACACAGCCAGAAAAACCTGAGATGGATTAGCATGGAGGATTTTCCGTTTCTGTCAGAGCGCCGTCTCCGTGCAGTGGTTGGTGAGATTGCTGGAGTGTTTTGGTGAGAGATGGTGGTTTGTGGAACATCAGTCTGTTATCGATGTTTCTGTTGGGATGGTTAATTGGGGTGGTTAGGGGGGCGTAATTGAGGCGCGTGTTAAGGAGGGGAAAAAAGCACATCCTTCCTCCTTCATTTCTTACCCTGACGGTTTTTCGATGGTGACGCCCCGAGCGAGCGAGACAGGTGATGTATGGTGAGGTTGAATGCAGACATAATTGAATGTTTCCTGGAGGTATTTGTACCTCAGTGCTTGTTATTCTATTGTGCTGGTTATAAATGCATATGAATGAACATTGGGTGTAGAAAGAAATTACATCAGCACTTTCATAATTGAACCGCATTAGGAACTGACCGAAAAAAAAGCTCTTTTTTGTAAGACATACGTGTGTGTGTATATAATAATTTATTTTAAAGATCTCTTACAGATGTAGAAGCCAAGTTAAATTTATTTTGTTTTTTGTGTGTGTTTGTGTGATTTTACACAGTTGGCAATGTGCAAAAATATGTATGTACATTTCTTATTCTTATAACTTCTTATAATATTTATGCTTTATATCAAATCAAATGGAAATATGCAGTACACCTAAATATTTTTAGTGACAACAAAACATAAAAACTGTAATTTTATCATGTAGATAACATAAAACAATATTTAAAAATTGAAATATCTCATTGAAATGGGTGAAATTGTGTTTTTGTGTCATGTGAAATAGCTTATTCAGTACAAACTCTATTATTTTATGAAACTTTACAAGACCAACGTTGTTATGTACAAAATGGGTCTGTATCTTTCATATACTGTATGAGTTTTATGCATGTGCGTTTGCAACTTCAAGAGTCATCGGGGGTCTTTTGACATACGTGTGCATGAATGTTATTTCTTTTATTCTGTTTTTGTCTTTCTTTTCTCTAATCTGTCACTACTGTTTTGCCTCTCAGTATCGGATGGACAGTTATGTCTCTCTCTCTCTCTCTCTCTCTCTCTCTCCCTCCCTAAACTGTGTGACCTGAAAGGTTTTCTTTCACATTATCTCTTTTCCAGGACTTTCATAATGTGTTTCAATGCCTGAGGTCTAAAGAAAATGATCATAATGCATTACAGAGTCACACTGTAGGAGTTAATGTGTGTGTGTGTGTGTGTGTGTGTGTGTCCCAGCTATCATATTCATACCCTCCATTTATAACACACCGCTAAAGGCACCTGCAGGACTAAACCTCAGACCACAGAGTGAAGCCAGCACATATTATTACCAGTTTTTCCCCAATGCTTTAAATAATCTTTCAATTTTACAGTGCCATTAGGAATGAGGCATGTTTTCCCTTCAGAGAGTGCTTTTGAAATGTGATATTTACATTAATGGCTACAACAGAGTTGTAATCTAAAGATCTAAAAATCAAGAGGTCAAGGTAAAATTGTAGATGAACGTAAATAAAAATAGCAGTCACCATTATGGAGAATATGCACATTGAGTATGTACACATACTGTAAATGACCTCATAATCGTTAGCCTACACACATACACCATCAGTATATGATGGTCTTCTGCCATTAGATGGGAAAATGCATTTCATTAAACATAACAATTATTATGATACAATAACAAGGACGATTTCAGAATCTTTTATTTGTAACTTTGTTTGGATTCTATGAACCGTTCTCGTTTTTTAGGTCATTAGCCAGTAAATGTTCAGTAAACACTACAGGTGTAATGATGGCCGCAGGCACCGAGCTTTAATCCGCAAGATCATTTAGTGTTAATTTCAACTTCATTACCATTGTGTGTGGGTGAGTTGTTAACTTAGTAATTAGTTCGTCCATTTTCATCAGTTTGACTCATTTAGCCCGGTGCAATGACATAATAAACCATTGGCGACAATCAGCCAATCACAGCGAGGCGGAGGTGTTGCTTCAACTCATGTGTCCAACAATATAATTTTCTAACATTTTAAAGAATCGATGGCTAATTTGTATGAATTTGTATGATCTTTTTCTCCAAAAATATGAATTCATATAAAATCACCATCTTGTATTAGTTACCTTTGTCAGTGAGAACATAATAGAGTACCTCAGAGATTACGTATTTTTCTATGCAAACCTTGGAAGCGAGTTAGCATTTCAGCACTTCCGGTTCCATCGCCTCAAAGTCTGTTTTCTTTATAGGTTTTGGGTAAATTGCCTGAAATAAGATCCGTGGTTGACAAACGTGACTTTTTAAAGCTTTATTGTGTCTTAAAAACGACGGTTGCTAACAAGTTGCAAAAAGCGACTAAAATCCTTTGGCGGAGACGTTAGACGTCATCACGAATATAAATCTCACAAATAATGCAACATGGGCACAAATCTTTAAAAATGTGGATGGAGATTCATTCACAGAGTAATTAATTACCAAGGAACACGTTTTTAAAAAAGTTTTCAGAGGCTTGGTGGTAGTGACGATGATATCGAACGACCGTAGTGTAGTCTGTTTATAGCCTCGTGTTAGCTTTTGACTTCAAAAAGATGATCCTGATGGAAAATGTGTAAGTATCATAAACTTTTGTTAATCACAGAGCTTATTTTTTGCGATCTTCCAAAAGTCTATGGGAAAAGTCTGTAGGCTTTCGGTCGAGGGAACCAATGCGGCACGAACTTACGGGTTGGCCTACAAAAACACGCCTTGGAATTATAAGTTTCTATTTGACATTTTTGTCAAAATTGAGTTATTCAGATATTCTGTGACAACGTATTAACGTTATGTTTTATCTTTGTGTTCTGTACATTTTAGAAACAAAAAGGTTTTAGCTACACGGTAAAACTTTGCTGTAGTTTTTGCAGCAGGTTTGCCAGTAACTTACTGTAGATTTAATTACTACTCAATATACTTTCCAATTAGTACTGTTTTCAATTACTTGAATCAAAATTAAAACACTTTGACTTTTGAGATTCAAAATGAGCAAGAAGAGACTGGCATTAGCACAGCAACACTGCAAAAAAAAGATATACTTCCTAAGCATTTTTCTCTTGTTTTCTATAAAAATATTTAAAACTTCTTAAATTACGATACATTTTTAGAACAAGAAAATTGACCCAAGATATTTGGTCTTGTTTTATGAAAGAAAAATATATAAACTAGGTAAGTTTATGCTTAAAACAAAATTGTACATTAAATCTACAGTAAGTTACTGGCAAACCTGCTGCAAAATTACAGCAAGGTTTTACAGTGTACATAGTCAAATGGAAAATTTGAGGCTTGATATCTCAGAACTGCTTAGAATGTAGAAAGAACCTTATAATTTATAGGCGACGTATGTATTATTTTGGCCAACCTACCCCAAAAGAGAGGCGTGTTTGTGAAACCCTATAAAAAAGCTGGAGATGATGTCCAGTGAGTTTTGTCTGTTCTCCAGCATTGCATGATGGTGCTTATGTGCGTGTATCATGGGCTTTTAAGCAACAATAGTGCAGAAAATGCGGCGGAAAGTACAAACCTCTCAGAAAGTACTTCAGAGAAACACTTCATGAAAAATGGTTTGTGCGCCATGTTACTGCATCATGCCCACTCAATGGTTTAGGTAATTGAGTACATTATGTTGCTTTATAAAAAGCCTTTATCGCAAACGTTACACTAATAAATAGGTTTGTTATGTGCATTTTGTCTGTATTTTCAGATCACTGACCCTCGGCTCAGTGAACAACATGTAGCAAAAATAACAGGTTAAAGCTGTCACACTGTGAATACACAGCATGCCGCTGCTTCTGTGCACAGTTGGAGTGCTATAAACTGTTAAAACAGGCACCCAAATGAATATGTGTGTTTTTTGTGCTTCAAAAGTAAGACGACAAAAACAAAAAAACTGAAATATACAGTGCCAGTGATATCAGCGTTTTAAAAGGGTTTTTGGGTAATATTCCTAAGAAAACTGGATTTGCTTGTGTGTGTGTGTGTGCGTACACACACATTCTCCTGCTGAATTTACCAATCATATATGTATCTCTTTGATCATTAAAATCATTTAGCATTTTATATAAAAATGAACTTTTGTCCCTTTTTCGACTGAAACATTTAGCTGTTTTTATGCAAATGGATAACAATGAGCACAGGTCATTTTCATCTACAGCATCATATAGAAGATGAGTCTCCATCTCTCTGTAAAACTTTATCACCTGACTCGTTGTTTATGGCTTGGTGTGAGGAATGTTCTATAAACATCTCACCACATGGCATTCTAGCGTGAAAGAAATTGATTTTCCAAATGAACTTGAGAATAATGAAGACACGTTGCAACATTATTTTTCTTTAGTAGACTGAGTGTATGTCTTTACATCATGCACATATCTTACATTAGTGTGAGCCAGACTGATGTCAAACTGCAAGACAACAGACAACTACCTCTCGGTTTTCACCTCAATCCAACTTTTGGCTATTTTAAATTTGCTCAGTGTTTTATTTTTGTTGCATTCTGCCCCTTTTTTGTAAAAATCTAAGTTAATAAGTACAAGCCTATCTGTTACACATGCATGTGTAACAGATGAGCAGATGATTTCCCAGTTGAAAAAAACAGCATATGCTGGGTTAGGTATGTTTTGATGCTGGTTTGTGCTGGTTTAAGCTGGTCATGTGCTGGTTTAAGATGGTCCTGAGCTGGTTTAAGCTGGTGAGGAACCAGCACATGACCATCTTAAACCAGCACAAACCAGAAAACCAGCATCAAAACATACCTAACCCAGCATATGATGGTTATTTATTCTGAAAACAATAATACAATATTTAGTCATTTTATAAAGTTCATGGTCAAAAATAGACACATGACATAAAACATTGTAGATATGATTTTTTCAATCTGATTGGATGAGAGAGGTTATAAAAGTTCGGACAGGACAGAACAGAACTTGGAAGCTTTTTTGTCTTCTATTAATCTGCTGGAAAAGCGATAAAACACAAGAGCGTTCCTTGGTCTTTCCCAAAGTATTTACTTGCTTTCTGTTATGTGTACAGTTCTGTTATTGTTGAATACCAACATGCTATGATTCTTGCAGCCAATAAAAATCCTTTTAGGACAAAATCAATTGGATAAATTCCAATGTAGCAAAAGACAGGGAAATCAGGTACACACGTACACAAAAACAATACAGAATTCCATATGTAGAATATAACAAGACAATTCTGTGACACATGCAAGCGAGAACATCAGCCATATAGACTGTGCCAGTTATCAGATGTGTGACGCGTGAAATACAACAGTAAACAAAGTTGTGCATTTAAATATGAAAGTTCACGTGAAATAAACAGATGCATAATCCCTGTTATAATGAGCTGAAGAATGGATTTGATAACACATGAGAGTTAGTCCAAAAGTGTTATTGTCAGACATCAGTCTTGCTCCCGTTTCACACTCGTGAGCGAGCTTATAACAGCTGTAATAACAACAATGAGAATTTACATAGTGGAGAAGCACACAAACACACGTGTGAATGAGCTGAAGACGGTTTGTGTGACATACAGTATTTGGGACATACAAGTACATCATGTTTCATATGCATTTAACCTTGAAAATATTCACATCACATAGTTGTCCAGCACAGATCTACTGCATAGTAATGTGTAATGATAAAATGATTATATGGCAAATGAAGAAACAACAGATCAGTAAAAGTATTGTTTTACTAGATGAGACGACTCTTCAGAGACGCATAAATAAGTGTCTGATGTCTTTTGCATTGATCAAGCTTTTATTACGTCTCTTAAACATCATCACTTCTTCAAGCTTATTGCTAAAGTGGCACACTCACTCAACGTGTAATCCGTCCATAAACCCTGCATTCCCCTATTAAAATAAACCCTATTTCAATAAAAAGGAATTTAAATACTAAGATTGAATTGGGCTTTATCCAAAAATGGGATTTGTGTCAACATTAAAAACAACACAATTTCACAATGAATTCAGTTCGGTGTCAACACCATTGTGCGTCATTCTAAACTTCGTACAAATGAGATTTTGCTACTGTACTGTATATCAGTGTTTCTTGAGGTTATGATTATTCTTAATGTCTTATGTTGTCTTTGTGGACACACGGTCTAAATATCTGATGCTGTTTGTTAAGATGAAACAGCCATCTTTCTGCTCCTCAAGTTGGCCTCTTCCAGATATTTCTATGACCAACGTTGTTGCTTTCTGTTGTGAAGGTCAGGTATACAACATGTGTCATGTGTCCTTGCCACAATGTGTGCAGTTGCTTTGATGGACTGGTGGGATGAAATTGTGATGCAGTCTACTGTCCCTAGACATACACACTATACAAATCATAAAATGCTTGCTTTTATTTAGTCAAATGACACTATGACACACTTTCATTTGTTTTGTGTTCTCTGAGCATCGATTGGATTTGTTTAGCTGGTCTTTTTGGATGTTCTGTTATGACACAAAAACGGTGCAATCGATATCGTTTACCAATGAATGTAATGGTTAACAATTAACAAATATAATTAACAAGTAATTTAACTCTACAAAATTTTGTAAACAGTAATGTGTTTTAACGTGCATGCATTTAGCCAAAGCTTTTATCCAATACTTCTTGATCAGTCATATACTGTAATAATTTTAGTGCCTCAACTTAAACTTATTTCAGATAATTGTTATAAGGCAACATTTCTAGTTTTTGTTTACCTCACGTTTTTCAAAAAATAGTCATGTCTATATTTTAATTGACTTCATTTAACAGAAACATTTTAATAGTTTTAGTTTCGAACCCTTGATCTTGGTGTTGCTAGCACCATGCCAAAGTCCGTAGCTGCGTTCCCACTGGATAATTTCAAGAACAAACGAAGGAGCTCATTTTGTTTCTCCAAATGGCGTTTCTGAGCTAAAGTTCTGGAAACACAACAAAAAGCGGATACTCGTTCCGGAAATATAAAACCGTTGAAAGCCCCTCCTTTGCGCATGTCGTGCCACTCGGCGGCCATGTTTGCAACGCCTCCGGGCAGCTATTTCAGTCTTTGCAACACAGTCCTATCTACTTGAATGGGGGATGGCAGATAGTTCTAAAATTGCTGGCAAAAATCACAATTAAATAGCATATTCTCGACCGACAATTTAACCTGACATCACCTGTACTATAACTTTTGTTTTCTAAACTTAAATTGCACTAAAAATCTCCTTTTTCATTGTCGTTTCAGCCACCTCACAAGCCTCTGTGTGGAGCCCCGCCCCTGATCATCATCTGTCTTTCCCAATTAATGATTGGCTCTTTTTGCTGGAAGGCGGGACTTTCTTCACTTGAGCGGCCATATTGAGCATTGCGATCCTTCCTTATTCACAGTAATGGCAGTGGCGCATCTTCTTAATATCTATTATTTTTGACCATGCTCAACCAGAAACACATGTGAATGCCTTTTGCTCAATAGTGTCACTCAACAGTCCGAGTATTTTTATCAATCGAACAGAATGCAGTCAAATCAATCAGTTGTCAATGTGAAGGAGCCCAGACGAATGACAAGGTTTATGATCTCGTTTCTGATCAGGCTGCATGATCCGTGAAGCAGATCTGTGTGAAATCTCACTCGGCTATAGTCACGAGAAACCCTCAGCCGGAGGAATCAGAGGAACATCTTTCTTTATAACATTCATTTTCACCTCTGTGAAGCCAGCTGTAGATAATTACATCCAGATAAAAAGGACCGGCCAGATTCACTTCACTGTCTGCTGTTAATCGAGTTGGTTTGTTAAAACGCAATAGAGGGTGGTTTCCCGGACAATGCTTATAGTCTTAGACTAAAGTAAATGTTAGAGCTGTCTACACTGAAAACAGTTAGCAGTGACATATCTTAAAATACATCAGTAGCATTGTTTTGTCTCAAAATGCACACAAGTCATGTTTTTTGTAAGGTATGTTTGTAAAAACTATTTAAATGTCCTAATTTGACTAAGGCTTAGTCCTGGTTTAAGATAATCCCTGTCCGGGAAACCGCCCCTATGTGTCTTAAACCTACATTCCACATTAACTACCTTTAGTTCCCTTTCTGTCAGTCTCTCGACGTTGTGTCGAGCCGACAGATGGGGTTCGCTCTTGAGAACCTATCAACTTCTGACTAGTTTAGAAAAGGGCAATGAAATTGTCGAATGAAATTTGCATGCTTCGGGGACATCGGGGGACTCCGCCCCCCGATGTCCGGGTATAAAAGGGATTCATTCACCCTTTGTTCTTCGGAGCCTTCACACTGATCGACTTCGAGACTTCAAACTCTACTCCGAATTACTGCTGACGTCTTACGACGTGGTGCAGCGGACGGTCCCTTCCTGCAATGACTTCCCCTGGGCGTCTCGGCAGTGCCAGAAGTGTTCGAGTTTTTTTCTCTAAAAGAGCAAATTTCTCCAGCGTGGCATGTCCCGCTGTTCTCATGGGTGCAACACACTCATCGAGGAGGGGGACGGACACGATGTCAGCTTCCAGTACGCTGGGGCAGACGTTGTGGATACGTCCTGCCCGCACAGCAGGCGGTTGACGATTCAGACGTTGCGTCACAGGTGGCTGTGTTCCCACGGGACTCAGCCACCACCTCGTCTGCTCCCCGTTCCGTGACGGCAGTACTACGGCCCTGCCGTCAGCTACGGCAAGCAGCGAGGGTGATATGAGGGTTACTGTGAGTGTTAATCCGCCAGCCACTGGCTCACGGACCGTTCGCACCTCGTCTCGCTCGTCTGACCGTTCCCCAGGAGACGGTTCCACCGTCTTGTTCCTCAACCACATATTCGGACACGATGCGTGATGATGAGATGTCTCTCGAGGGGTGGTCCCCCTCGGGTCGATGCACGTGACCGCTCCAACACTGGCTACAGAGTCGGGTTCACTGGAGAGCGTGGCACACCGGCAGCAGGCGTATGGCCACCACGCCTTTCTGCCGATGCACCCTGACCCCCTGGTCTTCAATGACCTTCTTGCGGACAGGGTCCCCTTAGGGCACATCGTGGTGATGGATGCCTCCCTGCAGGGTTAAGGTGCCATTTGCAACGGGCACGCAGTGTCGGGGTGGTGGACGGGCCCCGCCTGTGCTGGCATATCAACTGCCTAGAGTTGTTGGCTGTGCTACTTGCACTGAAGAGGTTGCAACCTCTCGTGCAGGGCAAGCACGTGCTGGTCCGGTCAGGACAACACAGCTGCCGTGGCGTATATCAATCGTCAGGGTGGCATTCAGCTCCCTGCGAGCCACACACATCCCAGGTGACCTGAACCAGACAGCCAATGCGCTCTCTCGTTAGTCGACGCCTCGCGGAGAGTGGCGACTCCATCGCCTCGCAGTCCAGCTCATATGGGAGCAGTTCGGCCAGGTGCAGGTGGACCTTTTTGCCTCCCCGGACTCCTCCCATTGCCCGCTTTGGTACTCCCTGACTGAGGGACCCCTCGGCACGGATACCCTAGCGCACAGCTGGCCGCGGGGTAAGCGGAAGTACGCCAGTGAGCCTCATTGCACAGGTCTTGTGCAAGGCCAGGGAAGAGGAGCATCAAGTGGTACTAGTTGCGACCTATTGGCCCAACCGGACTTGGTTCTCGGAGCTAAGGCTCTTGACAACAACTCCCCCCTGGCCGATCCCCCTGGTGAAGGACCTGCTTTCCCAGGGGAAGGGGCACGTTACGGCAACCCCTGGAACTTCCATGTCTGGACTGGATGAGGAGATTCTGAGTGGCCCACCCCCGGTGGTTGGGACATCACTCAGGCTAGGGCCTCGGCCACTAGGTGGCTATACGCCCATAAGTGGTGCCTCTTCTCGTCCTGGTGATCTTCTCGAAGAGAATACCCGCGGAGTTGCTCGATCAGGAATGTGCTGTCCCTTCCTCAAGAGAGACTGGAGAGTAACCTCTCCCCCCTCCACAGCGGGAGTGTATGTAGCCGCTACTGCCGCTCATCACGACCCAGTTGCTGGGAAGCCTCTGGGACAGCACGACCTGGTCATTGGTTCCTAAGGGGCGCGAGAAGGCGACTGCCTCATCCGCGCCCCGTACCCTCTTGCGACCTAGGTGGCGGGCCTCAAGAAGCCCCCCCCTTTCAAGCCCCTCGGAGATGCCGCTCTTTCTCAACTCACGATAAAGACGGCTCTCCTGATGGCGCTCACCTCCAAGAGGGTAGGGGACCTACAAGCACCCTCCGTGTCCACAGATTGCCTAGAACTTGGGCCCAGTGATTCTCACGTGTTCCTGAGACCCCGGACCGGCTACGTGCCCAAAGTTCCCACCACTCCCCCTAGAGACTAGGTGGTGAACCTGCAGGCGCTCCCCACTGGGGAGGAAGACCCAACCCCATCTGTGTTGTGTCCAGTACGCGCACTGCGCCTCTGCTTGGACCGCACGCAGAGCTTCAGAAGCTCTGAGCAGCTATTTGTCTGTTTTGGAGGTCAGCAGAAGGGGAGGGCTGTCTCCAAACAGAGGCTGACGGCCGGTGGCAGGGGCTTCCCACCTTTTCTTCAAAAGCTCTGGGACCCCCTACCTCTCCACTTTCTAAACTAGTCAGAAGTTGATAGGTTCTCAAGAGCGAACCCCATCTGTCGGCTCGACACAACGTTCCCCTCCATCAGGGAACTGAGGTTACATCCGTAACCAAGACGTTTTTTCTTCAAATCTTATAACCTTCAGACAAATAAAAAAACTGACAAATTACTTTGATTCACAATGCATTAATGAACCCGCTCAGAGACCCAAGCATTCATCTTAATAATGGATCTGCATTCTGTGGACAAATCTCCATTAAAATGGATGTAAATATGAAGTTATGAAGTGTTTCTATATTTTCAATACACAGATTGTCTTTTTGTGAAGCACACAACAGCATGCGGGTTGGATGCGTGTGAGTGAACCATTTTTAGGTGAACTGTCCCTTTAAGTCAAGGTTACAGAAAGACACATCCGTCGAGGTGTTCGACCTGCTGGAAAATGATGTCACATGCCTCAGTGTCTTTGGCTGTGTCCATCTTAAAGCGAAAGACAACATTCACATTCATCCACATGGCTCTTGGACTACAGAACGCATTAAGAGCACAAATCCGCTCTCGTCTCCATGCAGGTTTTTTATGTGAGAGCCGAGGGACCCATCTTTCTCCACGGGGATTAGAAAAGAGCTTGGATTCAATTCTCTTCATTATTCAACGGCTATTGCGTGCTCGAGGAAATGCATTTAAAACCCAACACGCAGGCAAGGTGACTGTCACATTCATAATGAAGTGTAACGGCATTAAGTTGAAAGAACAAGATATCTAGATTGAAGACTCTCAAGTGTGGAGCCCTAATCCCATTCTTCCCTCCTAAATGAAGAGACTAACATCAAGTTTAATGGGATATGTAGCAGTTTTTGAATGCTTTGCCTTCATTGACAGATAGTCAAAGTTAATTGATTTAGAGTGAGTTAGAATGGATGAAAAGTTGAATGAGTAATCGTGATCAATGCTCTGTAAAGACTCTGTATATACGTGACAGTTTAGGCCTGTTAATTCAGTCGACACCTGAAGAGCCGCCGTTTTATACGCGAGACAGAGATATTTTTTTGGTCTGGTGCATCACTAAAACATTTCTCAATAGAGATGTAAGTTTCCATATAGCCATATCTTTCAAAGTTTTGCTTACAAATTAACTGTATACTGTCATTAAAGTTATATGAATTACCATATAAATATAACACAGCCAAAAAGTACAGTTAAAATGAAAATTCATATACAGTACATCCAGAATGGCATGAAGATGGACCGTCAAACGACTTATCTTATACCAAATAAAAGTTTTTATTTGTGTGTATTGTGTATAAAAATGATGTATATATAAATACACACATACATGTGTATATAAATATATAATTATATATAAAAAAATATCTTAAAAGTATAAATGCATTTGTGTGTTTTTAATATACATAATTTTTACACAACATACACACATATAGGCCTATTATGTAAAAAAAAACGTTTGTTTTGCATACGATTAATTAAACCTTACCTGAGGGTGAATAAAAACAGAATTTTCGTTTTTTATAGCACACAAACAAAATAAAAGTCCTGTAGGAATATTGCCCCATGACCACATCCAAATCATTTTAATATCTCTTACACAGAAATACTTTTAATGCAGAAAATACAAAACACAAACTAACACAAATCCTAAATAAGAAATGACACAGATCACAGTGAGCGTCTGTCTGGCTGGCAGTGTTTAAATGAAACTAATGAAGAAAATGTTTAAACTTTTGATGGATTCAAACTGCAAACGTTACAGTTTTGATGATCCATTAAGGCTTTTGGTTTTGATGACCATCAGGAAACGAATCAGTTGCTACCTCAGCAATTATTTTCTTCAGAAATATAGCTGATGAAAGAGGACGTTTATTAAATCCAAGTAACTTTATGAATTAGCTGACTGTTTTAAGTCTCAGCTCTTGGTTGCCACATACTGCTGATAAGCCAATTTATTAAAACCAAATCAATAATAACGTATTTCAAAGAGCGTTGTTTAATATTTATAGTGCTTCTTAAACAATGATTACACAGCAAAAATACATAAGTGTATTAATATAAATCAGAACATAAACTCATGTAAATGGAAAGTAACATCTAATAAGCTTCAGTCACTGTGCAGTAAATGCAAAATTAAGGTTCACTAAAAAACTAACCTAACATTACCACAGCACTGGTCGCCATTCGGTTTTATTGTACGAGCAGTTGGCCACTTGATAGCCATAACATTCTTTGTGGTCACACAGAGAAAAAAGTCATGAGATTGAGTAATTTTTTAATTATATAATTATTTTTAATAATAAAAATTCTGTAAAAAACAGATTGACAGAAATATACTGTAAAATAATAAAAAAAGGTTTTCCTGTAAAATTACAGTATATAAGCATATATAATAAATAGTTTCCCCCATTTTTCTTGTAAATTTGCTGTGTTTTTATGTAATTTCACAGTTTTTGACCGCATTACACAACTGTAAAAAACAAAATAATCTTACAAAAAAACTGAAATTTTCCTTTTAATTATTGAATGTCTGTCCGGCTTTAATGCCTCGAGGACAAGTATTGATCATGAGAACACCTCTGTAAGATTCTTTTGTCTATTTAATATATATTTGATGCCACGTTTGGGGCGCCAGAAATAAATAATACCGATGTAAAATTTCCCTGTAAATGGCACGTTTTCCGCATTTTTCTTGTGAATTCACGGTCTCTTTCTGTAATTTTACGTCTGTCTAAAAACAGTAAAGTTCTGTAAAATGATGGGGTTTTTTTAGGTGGAAGAGGTTGTGATTTGTTTTTAATCTAAGTTCTGAATCTAAGCACACGGCTCTCACCTGCTTAATTGGTGTGTTTGTCTCACACCAATCTATTTCTGCTTAATCCTGACTGCATGTCCATTCTGAAGAGGACTCGGAGGAAAAACCCAGAACACAATACTCCTGCCAAACAAAACAAGACCCAAATCAAATCAAAAGTTCTGTACAAACATAAACCTAAAACAACAAACTAAAACTCACCCCCAACGTTCGACCGTGAAACTCATAAATAGAGAATATTTAAACACGGCAAAACATTTTTGTGTTGCAGCAATCTGTGCGAAATTCACCTTTGACAATTTGGTTTCACTAAAGAACTCCAGGGAGCACATGCTTTCTACGAGACGTCTAAGAAGACACTTCAATTTCAGAGTGGAGCTCATTTTTCGCCTCTGGCACCAGCTGAAGCTCTGACCCATTGAGCACCATAGACAGCAGCTGTGATGAGCTGATTTATATCACTGCATTCACACACAGAGTTTAGCTCAAACTGCCACCGGCGCTGGGAAGAGAATGGACGCGGCTACAGTGTTATACCGTATGATAATGCATTGAATTCATGAAAATAGCTGTCTATTGTTGACCTCTAACAATGACCATAGAATGATGTCCAAGGTAATTTATTCTGGGCTTTTGCGCAAATACAGACCAACAGTCACAGCATGCAGCAAATAACTAAAAATGTTTATTATGCTTCTGAAAAATAAGACATGCTTTACTTTTGTCGTATGATAATATGATTTTCTGGGATTCTAAATGCAATTGAAACTTAAACACACAATAGGTTTTCAGATTTTCAGCAAATTTGCAACTATACTGATTAGAACAATTTTGTAAAACAAGTCTCAGACCTTTGAAATATATTGAATATATTTATATAGACAATTTTATAGATAATGTTCGAAAACAAATGTTTGTTTTTTTAAAGGGATCGTTCACCTCAAAATTCTGTCATCAGAAGCACGTTCTTTTTTCTGCGAAACACAAAAGAAGATATTTTGAAGAATGTGGGTAACCACACAACGGTGCACCCATTGATTTGCATTGGATTTGTGTCGGTTGTTCAGTTAACAACATTCTTCATTCTTATTTTGTGTTCTTGAAATGACAAAAGAGTGAGTAAATGATGACAGTATTGTCATTTTTGAGTGAACTATCCCTTCAAAACATATATAAAAAACATTTACTTAATGTATATTTACGCCTCAAGGCTAAACTCTAAAGGCATAGTTTACCCTGAAATACAAAAGTGTCATCATTTTTTTCACTGTCATTTTGTTCAAAATCTGTATGTGAAACACAAAAGAAGATATTTTGAGAAATGCCTCAGTGTTTTGTGTTCATACATGGATGGCAATGGAAGCGTGTTGTTCGGTTACCGACATTCTTTAAAAGTTCTTCTTTTTTGTTCTGCAGAAGACAGAAAGTCAAACAGGTTTGGATGACATGAGGGTGAGTAAATGATGAAAGAATTTTCATATCTTACCAGCTTTAAAGCAGCAAATTATCATTTAAACTTGTAAACAATGAAGGTTTGTAATTTCTTAAGTTTAGTTTCTTGACTCTTAATTGTGTTAACACGTCAACTCACTTGTTTTCCTTTAAAGATGCTAGAAGTGTAACTTACTCAAGACTATCAATTTGAAGGTGGAAATGAAATGACACGTGCTTTGTTTCATAGCTAAACCTTCTCCGCAATTACCAAGAGAGGCAACGTCTAACATTTGTCTTTAGTTTCTTTGTGAGTCAAAAATGATGAGTAAATTGACCATTTACAAGACAAAAGCTACTTCATAGCCCACGTGAACAATGCATGAGTCAGATTTGGAGTGCTTTAGGGGTGTCCTCGACTAAGGATTTACATGGTCGAATCCAGGGGCGGCTTTTGCGTATCTCAGTTGCCATACTCTAGCATTCAGACAAAACAGTGGAAACAAAGTGTGCATAATGATGCTCATTAAAGACAATCAAAATATTTTAGACTGCTGTTTATTTCTTGCATGGGTGTCAGAAGCATGTGTATTTTAGAGTGTAAAAACAACACTCCCTCACCAACAGCTTCAATGGTGTAGTGAGTAAAACATGTAACTTGTAATTTTGACACTATCGCGATGCAGGTTCGAATCCACCTTTCACTTGTCTACATTTTCACGTCACATATTAAATCATGCAATCAGGGGTTCCCAAAGTGGGGGGTCGCAAGACCTCGAGGGCGGGGTCGCAAGATGATTTCCAGAAATCTTTTTTTGTTATTAGAAATAGCGTATGTAATCAATAAGTGTAACAAAATATAAAAATATTAGTCAAGTTAAAAATAAAACCAGGCAAATAAAAAGCCATCAGCCTTATAGGAATTTCAGAGGGGCTATCGTCCTCAGGTACGAAAAGAGGCACATCCATCAGCACTCGAATCCGTTTGATGAAAGTCGACCATCAGTAGTAATAGTTCATAGTTTATGTATAACAACAAGTAAAGTAATGAGTACATAACTATAAAATAATATGTTAGACTGTGCTATTTTGTGATGTCATTATGAGGTGCATTTGCGTGCAACGTTTGTATACTTCTCGTCGTCAGCAAAGAATCTTGGCGTTCTATTCGATAGTAATCTGTCATTTGAGAGCCACGTCGCCAACACCTGTAAAATTGCATTTTTCCATCTTAAGAATATATCTAAACTACGTCATATGCTGTCAATGTCAGATGCAGAGAAGTTAATTCATGCATTCATGACATCAAGACTAGATTACTGTAATGCACTGTTAGGTGGTTGCCCTGCAGGCTTATTACAAAAACTCCAACTGGTCCAAAACGTGGCAGCTCGAGTTCTTACATGTACAAAAAAGTATGAACATATTAGCCCGGTTCTGTCAACCTTGCACTGGTTACCTATAAAGCATCGCGTTAACTTTAAAATCTTGCTCATTACCTATAAAGCCTTACATGGTTTAGCTCCTCAGTACTTGAATGAACTCCTTTTGTATTACAGTCCTTCACGTGCATTACGCTCTCAGGCGTCCTGTCAGTTGGTAATACCTAGAATTTCAAAATCAAGTGCAGGTGGTAGATCCTTTTCCTATCTAGCGCCTAAACTTTGGAATAGTCTTCCCTGCACTGTCCGGGAGGCAGACACACTCTGTCAGTTTAAATCTAGACTAAAGACGCATCTTTTTAATCTTGCATACACTACTCTTCCATAATATAAATCTTCAGAGGGTTTAGGCTGCATTAGTTAGATCAACCGGAACCAAAAACACAACTGATGTACTTGTTGCATCAAAGAGTACAGAACAGTACTCTACTCTCAGCCAGTCTTGTCTCATTGTTCCAAGGTTACCACAGCGAGCAGGATGCAGTTCATGGCCTGACCTGATGGTAGAGCGGAGAATGGGAAGTGGAGACCTGACAAGAGCTGAGATGATAGAGCTGGATAAAGAAGGATGCGGTCACCTGACACGCCTTCACCACAATATTTCAAATGCTATTAGATTATTAATGATAATCTTAAACTATAATTTACCTTATAAGTAAGTTTATTTATTTTATTTAGCCTTGTTGTGCAAGCTCTCTGGAGCTTGTGCAGAGGCAGCAGCTTTTGCCAGAGGGGAACTGGAATCCCCTGGTTGGGCCTGGGTTCTCCTGAGTTTTTTTTTCTCGATTAGAGTTTTGGGTTCCTCGCCACCATTTGCATACTGTTTTGCACTATTTGCCTGGCCAGGGGGGCTGCTTTAGAATTTTAAAGTTTTACTTAATTAATATTGCATATAGGAATTTATAGTCTGTTATATTTGACCTGTGCTTCTCTCTCCTTTATCTTAAATGTGTGCTCTCACTGAGCGTGTGTGTGTGCGTGTGTGTGCGTACTTGTTTGTGTACGTGTGTGTGTGCTTGTGCATCTGTGTGTGTGTGTCTATGTCTATGTGTCTTAGTACGTGTGCATATTGTGTGTGTGGAGCGTTTTGTATGTGGGTATGTCTGTCTTCTGTGTTTTCAACTTTTTCTTGTTTTTGCGGGTACAACTTTAATTGTTTTGCTTATAGTCAATATGTCTTATGTACAGCTGCTTTGTAACAATGAAAATTGTAAAAAGCGCTATATTAATAAAGATGAGTTGAGTTGAGTTATATGTGGAGAGAGATATTTTGACCCTTTTGGCCTTCCACATCCTCTCTCTCCGGTGTCGCTTCTTTGTCCCCGCCCTCTTGTATCCCTCGTTATTGCTTGTTAATTAGTCCATGCCCCGTACCTGTACGGCGTACCGGTAACCTTTATATAGTCCTCATGTTTCATTTTCCTGTGTTCTGTCATTGTGTGAGCTGTGTGTGATGTTTGTCTTGGAAAGTCCTTTTCATGTTACCTCTCTGATGTCGTCGTCTTTGGATATACGCATTGGAAGTTAGTTTTGGATGTTTCCGTGCCTTGTGCTCTGTAGCACGAGTACTTTCTTGACCCTGTGGATTCCCCATATTAACCTGCCTGTTTCTGTATCGTGAGTTAGTTTATTTTTGTTAAAAATGGGAATACAGCACGTTTAAGACCAATGAACTACCAATAAAGTTACCGCATGTAAAGGAGGAATGCAATACAGCAGCTTACAATTTAAACATGGAAAAAGTCCCTTTCACCTTTTTTCCTCAGTCCTCCTGACGCTCGCCTCTATATCACCATCTCAGTTGGAATTTCACAGTGCAAATTACACCGAAATCACTAGGAAACGCGTAATTTCCTCAGCGCATCTCATCCAAAAACAATGAAGATGGTATTTTCAAAGAAACAATGCTATCAGAGGTCACAATTCATTCATCCCTCCAAAGTTTCATGAATCAACATGAAAACGACAATAATACAAACAACAGACATCTAAGCCACTTTTCTAGAAAAGGACATTGGAAAGCAGAAAGGTGGCAATTTGAATTTCTCAAAGAGGCCTTGTCTTGCAGGTGATTGTTCTCTCAGATGGAGACATGCAAACCGGTCTGTCTGGCAGACCCTGACAAATACGCCACCGGCCCTTCCTGACAGCATTCGCTGCCATTACTGAAACAATGCAGCGAAACTGCGCTTTAGAAAGCTAAAAAGCTCTCTGAATGGTAAGAGAAATGACTGAAGAAAAGGCAGCCATGACAGCCAGTCGCTTAGCTTCGGTATTAGCACCGCACACATTGGCAAACAGCAATTAACTTAATCACCGCTGACAAACGTGGCATCAAATATATATTAAACAGACAAAAGAAGCTTAAAGAAGCGTTCTCGTGATCAATACTTGTCCTCGAGGCATGAAAGCCGGACAGACATTCATATATTAAAAGGATTGTAAAGAACGTGTGAAAATGCTGTCAGGCTGAGGGCAAGCAGTTCAGATGATTGAAATCAAGTGTAAAATTTCTCTGGAAAGTTTAAAACCTTTCAGCTAGCTGTATATCTATGTAGTAGGACAGACACATCTGAAATATTAAAAAATGTAAACGTCTTTAAGCAATTTTAATTGTTTTTTAATAGTGCTGCCAAACCGATTAATCATGATTAATCGATTCCAAAATAAAATTTCAAAATAAGTTACAATTAATCAATTCCAAAAAATTCCAGCACTATTTTTTAAACAAGACATACAAGATTTAACTCAGTTGTATTGTTAAAATCAGCTTATTATAATTTAAGTTCAAAAGAGTTTCAATTTAGAGCTGAATTATTTTAAAGTCCCAGTAAAATTAAAAAATTTTCATGAAATATTGCAGTGTTTATTGTAAATATCTTATCAGTTCCGGTAATTCTCATTTTAAAACGCATATGCCCTCATAATCTTCAGTTTAAATCTGAAAATACACTTCCGCCCTGAAATGACTATCCATCTCAAATGACGTAAACTAGACGGCTTGGCCGGAGGATCCGTTAACTCCTCCCCTTCAACTGTCAGTCTGCTGCCAGTTTCATTTCAAAATCAATGCAACAGCTGTTTTCACACATCCAATCAATTCACAGTGAAAAGCGCAAGCCACGCACACTATTTTTCGCATTCGAAATTCTGTTTCACACGGAAATGCGTCAAAATGCAGAAGTAAATACGATTGTAACTTCCGGTTCACAGGGACTTTAAGCCCTCAACTAAACTTTCCTTCTTTTAATTAAAAAAAGTGGTTGTTATAAGACTTTACATTTACATTTAGTCATTTAGCAGACGCTTTTATCCAAAGCGAAACAATGGAACCAATTGGAACAACATAAGGTCAACAAAAAGCATAAGTGCAATAAAAGAAAACTGGTCTCATATAGCCAACCACAGTATACAGAGCTAAGTTTTCTTTGTTTTTTTGAAAGAGTAGAAAAGAGATAGAAGTCAGAACTGATCAGTCAGGTGTTGACGGAAGAGATGTGTTTTCAGCCGGTTCTTAAAGATGGCCACAGAATCTGCTGATCTTGTAGCAGCGGGCAGATCATTCCATAAATGTGGAACCGATCCCGAGAAGGTACGCGAGAGAGATTTTTTACCTTTTTGGGATGGCACCACAAGACGTTGTTCATTTGCAGAGCGTAGGGATCTGGTGGGTATATAAGTCTGCATTAGCGAGTGAAGATAAGGGGGTGCCAAATCAGAATAAGTTTTTAAAAAAATTGTGAAGCAGCATGCAAATATATCAATTTCGAATGTTAATTATTGAGCAACAACAAACAAACAATGTAATGCAAGACAGCACATCTTCTGGTCTAAACCATAATCTCTTTTGCAACAAATACTGCCGTGACCAACTACTCATTATAAGCATCAAATGCAACTCAACCACCAACGTCTCAGCACTGCTCAACCATAATGCTGTGAGATTTAACCACGTCAATATCAAATCTCTGCACCACTGACCCACAAATATGATCCAATATAACCTCATCAATATCAAGTCTCTGCACCATTTTATCATCCAATATCATAAATGTAATATAATCAAAATCGACCCTCTGTACACGCCGACGGTTTGGCACAGACTCTTTAAATCAACATGGATTGGACACATGCTGTTAAATCAGTGCAGCAGTCATCGAGTTTCTCCAGCTCTTGCTGCAGATGTATTAGAAAACTCACACCGAGTGCCTCTGTTTCCCTTTCGAGCCCATCACACGCGGCCCGGCGCTGTAACTAAATGATTAAGGCGTGGAATCAAAGTGCATTTTCTTTCGCCTACCCAATCACATGCTAATTACATAATGAAGCACTTTTTCAGCGTGACGATCGCCAGAGCGTTCGAGCTTGAAGGACGCGACATGTAAAAAATGATCTGTAAATGCCAAAGAAAAACATTTTTGAAATGACTAGAATTTGAAGATTCCTTATACCCCCGGCCAAACACACACACACGCACACACACACACGCATACACACTCCAGCATGGAAAATGATTAGACAGATGAAATGCAGAAGACAAAAATATGACATTTTATTAAAGCATTTCAGGCACAAATCCTATGTATGCACTATAACTACAAACCAACATTTGGTTTTTAGCAGACAATTTTTGCAGACATTTAGACTTTTGGCACACACGTCAAAAACAACTGACGCTAAATTCAATCTACTCTTTTTATTCAGTATGTGTGTGCATAAGAATCAAACACATGACCTTTGCTATCTCAAAGTGCTACCATTAAGATACCAATTGAGACCTATAGCTAGCCTTTAGCAAATGATACGCTCAGTGCCGATCCTAGACATCTGGGGGCCCTAAGCAAACCTTCTTGAAGGGCCCCTGTCATAATAGTTCAAACTAGATATAAAAGTAACTGTAAATTATAAGAAGTAAAAACTAATAAATCAATTAACACACTTAAACGAATCAATTCTGAAAGACAAAAAAACATTAAACTGACAGTAAGAACAATTAATTCTAAAATAAAATTCAAATTCACGCAACAAAGTGATTGTTGTTATTCATTTTCAATCACAAAGAGCTATTTTTGGGTTTGATTGTTGCCCTGCTTCACTCGAAGGAACAAAAAACACAACTGGATGTTATCAGCTAGCGCTGTCTTGTTTGGTAAATTATTCTTTACCTTAATTGACACGTAGCTTGGAACCATCTAACTGTAAAAAAACTATAACATGCAAATGTGGTGTGTTTTTTCTGACTAAATGAGTGATTAACAAAAATAAAGCATGATAAATGATGTTTTATCTACAAAGGTCGGGAGGACCCGGAGCATATAATCAAGCCCGGCTGGTCCACATCAGCAATCACAGCTGATCTGCATCAGCAATCAGCTGATCCGCATCAGCTATCACGGCTTCTACCCTATCAGACCCAGCAAACCTTTCAATAAATAAGTTAACCATCTTACCTGCACTTTCTCAGTCTTCAACATCTCAAGTCTGCGAAACAACTAAAGTCTACGACAGCTAAAGAAATCTCGAAATCTCGTCTTCAGCCGAAAACGAAGGCTCCACCGCCCAAGTCATGCCGGCTCATTCGAGCACTTTCCAGCGCTCCAGCCCCGGCAAGGACACAGCGACCAAGACCCCAGCTCAGCCACGCGGTCGATCAACCCACCGCTCTACTCCTCGCACTTCGAAGCGCTGACGTCAGTTGCCATTTAGCTCTGTTGAGCGTCAGCTTCCTTCCACAGCATCATCTTACACTTCGGCGCCATCCACCGTACTACCCAAAAGGGAAATGGATCATTGCAAGCTTACGTCAAGCTCTCTCCAACCAAGACATCCACGTGAACAGGAAGTTGAACAAAGCAGAACTTTACAGCCTTCTCATCTTGCTGCAGTCAGAAGGGCATCCAACGAGGTTTTCATCAGAGACCCAAGCCACTGACCAATCGAGACCAGCACCCAGAACTCTTTCCACCCGGATCAAGACGTCCTCTGCCGACCCGCTCCGAAACTCGACTCCATCAGATCGCCGCCACAGACCCTCGGCAAGCCTAGGCCGTGCCCCCGACGAACAACCCGAGGGCGCCCAGCAGCTGCTCCCTCCAGCAGCATTCCAGTTTCCCGGTCCCGGCAGCTTCAACCCAGCAGCTAACTATTACAGCCACCCTTGCAGTGCGAGCAGGCCTCCGCCACCAGCAACAGGCTACTCGCACCCATCCCCTTTACCCTTGGACAACTCTTGGCCAGCAGTGCCGACCTCAGCCACTGGCTTCAGGCTTCCGCCAGCAACTCAGGCCCAGGCCCCCAGCTGGCCCTTCTTCCCTCAGGCCCACGGCCCGCCCTCCCCTCCTTCCCTCAGGCCCGCCCTCCCCTCCTTCCCTCAGGCCCACGGCCCGCCCTCCCCTCCTTCCCTCAAGCCCATGGCCCGCTCTCCCTTCTCCCCTCCTTCCCTCAAGCCCATGGCCTGCTCTCCCTTCTCCCCTCCTTCCCTCAGGCCCCTGCCCCGGATGCCACTAGCATGAGGCTGCCTCCGTTAGCCGCTCCAGAGGCCACAATTCCCTCCCTCCTCTCCATGCCCTTGGCCCGCCCTCACTACTCATTGGCCACAACAACAGCCATGCCAATCCCAAATTATGCCCCAGCCCTGGAACCACCCCTCGTCTCTGGAGGAACCAGAACCCAGATTTTAGCAGGTGCGGATATAGATCTTTTTCACCTTCTTTACCCACTCGCACTCCCGTCAGCAGATCGCCAGATCACACTCGCCCCCTTTCATTTTCCCTAATTCACCGTTGCGTTTTCACGATATTCGGAAGTCATCTGTTCAGCCTTCCCTGATAGGAGGCGCGAGCTCAGTGACTATCTTGCCATAGTCGCGGAGCTCGCGCTTTCCTTCGGGGAACACACTTTTACACCTACCACAAAATGTTTTTACCCGCTCCTTCAAGCCCAGTCCCCCTTCCCACCGTCTCCACCACTCACGTTCCGCACCTGCTAAATCTCCCAGCCAACCCAACCACCGTTGACCCCGCCAGTTCCCGTGCAAACGAAGCTTGCATGAGCTTCAACGCAGGCAAATGTGTTAGGAAACGCTGCCGCTATTTGCATGTTTGCAGCCACTGTAGTGGCGCACACGCCCGCCTGGTTTGTCCTGTGCGCAGAAATGATAATAAAAAATCTAAACCCTACCTTTCGACTCCTGTGAATGTTTTGCACTTGGCTTTTGAATTATCCAACCACCCTGACACTCACCTTACAGACTACCTTTTAACCGGCCTGACGAAAGGCTTTAATCCCGGCATCGCGAGCCCTCTCTCCCACAGTTTAATTTGCCCTAATCTCCAATCTGCGCTCGCTAAGCCCGAGACGGTCGATCGCCTCATCAAAAAAGAGATCGATGACAATTTCACGATCGGCCCGTTCTCCGCCCCCCCCATTTACCGTTTTTCGCGTTAGCCCCATTGGTGTGGCCACGCGGAAATTCTCGGGAAAAAAGTGCCTCATTTTTGATCTCTCGTTCCCCCAGGGCTCTCCTTTCCCAAGCATAAACAGTCTAATTCTGCTCTAAGAATTTTCTCTTCATTATCACGACATCGATCAAGCCATCACTCTTATTAAAAATGCCGGACGCGGAGCCTGGTTAGCCAAAGTAGACATCACCTCCGCATTTAAAGTCACGCCAATACACCCAGACTTTTGGCATCTATTCTGCATTTGTTGGCGTGAGGAATTGTATTTTCCGTCCGCCTCACGTTTGGATGCAGAAGCAGCCCAAACATTTTCGACTTGTTGTCAAAGGCAATCTGCTGGATTCTCTCAAACAACTACACAATTCCTTACGTTATCCTTCTACTAGACGATTTTCTAATCATCTTGCCTCCCGACTCCATCCCAGCCGCGCATCTTTCGAAAGTCCAAGAAGTGTTCACAAAACTCAGCGTTTCTCTCGCTCGAGAGAAAACTTTAGGACCTAGCACTTCCGTCGAGTTTTTAGGCATTAATTTAGATTCGCTAAACTTCCAAGCTTCCTTGCCCAAAGAGAAAATCGACAGGACAGTTTTGATCGCATCCTCCCTAATAGGCTGTTACAAACGCAAACTGTTGTCCATTCTCGGCCACCTAAATTTTGCGATGCGCATCATTCCGCAAAGCCGCCCTTTCGTTTCACACCTCCTCTCCCTCGCATCTTCAGTCCACGCTCTAGAGGACATAATACATCTAACTAGCTCGTGCCGCAACGAGCTGAGCCTATGGATCCAATTCCTCAAGCAATGGAACGGAATGTCCTTTTTCTACAACGACATGTTCTCCCACCCCGACGATATCCGCCTATTTACCGACGTCGCCCCCTCCGTCGGTTTCGGCGGCTTTTACCAAGACCGCTGGTTCACTTCCACCTGGTCTGCCCAGCTCACATTATTACCGCAGTCTATCGCATCCTCCGCATTATTTGAGCTATACCCAATAGTCGTAGCGGCTTACCTGTGGGGCAAAGAATGGTCCGCCTCCAGCATCATAATTCATTGTGACAACGAAGCAACTGTGCACTGCATCAATAAAGGTCGCTCTCATTCACCCGCCTTAATGCCCCTCCTCAGACGCCTCACATGGATATCGGCTTGCGATCAGTTCATTCTAACAGCCAAACACATATCCGGGTCAAAAAATCAGATTGCTGACGCTCTCTTTCGATTTTCCTTCCAGAAATTCAGGCTGTTGATGCCAACACCATGCCAACACTGGTCCCTCTATATTCAGAGTTGATCTTCGAGTGAATCACCCTCGAAAAACCCTGCTAGAGGCCTCTCTCAACTTCATCATCCAAGCCGTCTCACCTAGCACCCTCCAATCCTACCTGACTGCATGGAAGAGCTTGCTACAACGTCTACAACGTCTACAACTTTCCCACCAGCCTGCTGCCGCAGACTCTGCCACAGACTCTAACCCATGCTCTGCCGCTGCAGACACTCCCTGTCCCAAGCCCACGCCCTGTCCCAAGCTCATGCAGTTTCCCAAGCCCACTCCTGTTCCCAAGCTCACAGGCCACCTCGGCAGCCTCTAGCCCCGTGCCTTTTGGAGGGGCATGCGTTGCCCGGCTGCTGTCCAGCTTTATGCACCTTTGGGGGGTACACAGGGTTCGGGCCGGTTCCGAGCTCGGCACTTGTGAAATATAGTTTACTTAATAAAGCTAAGTATACGAAAACACATCAATAATTCTCTAAATGTGATGGTACAAACTAAAAATTACATATTACCATGGGCAAACCAAATGCAGTGGATTGAAGTGGTGTGCATTATAGCTGAGACTCTGGTTTTGTGCCGGTCAGTCCTTTTCTCTAAATGCTATTGAGCTTTAAATAATCATATATCTTTTGTATGAACCCATATAGTAGATGGGTTTAATATACACAGCAAAACACATAGCAATATTTACATATGATTTGACAGTTTATTGTAATAAATTATATAAAAAAATCAAAAGGTGTGCATTATAGCTGACACCCACATGAATACTGTAGAGATGGTTTTGTGGTCTAAGTCAATCCCTTTAAATGCTACGGAAGTTAGAAACGTGTATTAATGTGTATGTAACTTTGGAGACGGTCCCTAAATTGAATATCAAACGTCCAACATCAAGCAACTTTATACCAGTGTTCAAATACTGAATTCGTAAATACGTTCTTGCATACTTTGGCAAAAACAAAAAAAAGTTTAAAATACTACAAAAACACATACCTCTTGTTCTTTTGCTTTGCGTTGTTGGCGTTTTTCCCTTTTTTCCTGCTCCAGACGGATAGCTCCATTTAAAACCATGACCATATGTAAGGGGAGAGTGGGGTGAGTTGTGCCAGTTTTTACTCAAAGTGACTTTAAAGTGAGGCCATGACAGTAATGCCGTCAACTTAAGAATGTACATATATTTCAGGATGTGGTGCATCCCTGAGAACAATAACTTTGGATCTGAAATAAATTGTTTCAGAAATATAGCTTTAGAAATATAACTTACCCCTGGTGCGGGGTAAGTTGTGCCATTGGGGAGAATACGTTGGGGTAAATTGTGCCAGTGATTTCTGAAGTAAAACAGAAGATTTTAATGTTATGAACTGTAATGCTATATGAAAGCAAGACAATTTCAATACAAAATTACTCATTTAAGGTTTATTTAGATATTGTCACCCTATTAAACTGTTGGAATTAGTCATATTTTGTAGTTTTTGGGAAAACACAAAAAACTTAAATACACAATATATGATATTTGTGAATCATTTCAGGCAAAAAGGCTTTGGCAATAGATGCCTGTTGACATACATAGAATGCTGTCTGTCAATTATGTAACATATAAGAATAAAGTGACTAGGCTAATTTCTAAACATCCTATTGTGACTTAGGCCACTTAAAAACTGAATAAAACTTCTCTTTAATGACATAGTGCAAACTCAAAACTGAAATCAGTGTTGGCTAAATTAAACAAATGGCAGGTCAGTCAAACACTGATGAACCAATCAGGTCCTAGAAAAAGTTAATAGTTTATTAGTGTAAAGGGTATTTATTTATCCCTTATTGAACCATGTCAGTTTACATTCAGATTTTACATAAGGTAAAGCTATATGCTCCAAATATGTACCCAATTTTGCTTCTCTGTAGGATGTGCATGGTGATAACTGATAACGAGCATGTCCTGGGAAAATAATTATCAATGTTCCCTATAACTTTTCCTTAATAAATGCGCCTTTAACCTAACCTGCTTTTTTCTCTCTGATCCAGCTGGCAGGGATATCAATGCCATTTCTTCGTGCATACTCACAAGCCAGTTCACGGCATTTCATGGCACTTATGCCGTGAAACATTGCTGCTAGTGCCTTTATATGGTCTGCCAGCTCTGTCTCCGTGTTTTCTTTGAAGACTTGGTTGGCAAGTCCTGTTCTCTTATACCCTGTCTTTGTTACTTCTATCTTTTTCTTCTCCATGAATCTTTTCAAGGTCATCCTGCAGATCTTCATCTCCCTTGTCACCTGACGTATGGTCTTTCCCTGTTGCACCTCTTTCACTGCTCTGTCCAGCTCCACAAGAGGAGTCTTCCATTTATAAGTGCGTGGCATGATGGGTTTTGGTCTAAAATTAAGAATGTCACATAGTTTAAGTGCTAAAATGTAAGAGTGCAATGTACAATTAATAATATGTTGAAAATAATCATAAGTGGGGGTGAGTTGTGCCACTGGCATATCTTAACCCAGGCCCTTTGGCACAAATCACCCCAGACCCACAAGTTTGAAAAACGACCATGATCCAGCAGTTAAGAGCTAACATCATGCTAACTGTATAGACTCATTGTGTAGCCTGCTAAAGCACTAAAACGTGTGAAATGTTTTCAAACTTGTCTATAATTGTTCAGACACTATACAATCAAAAAACCTTGATCATAGAAATTCTACTTTGAAAGGAAAAAAACAGTTTTTTGAGCTAAAATGTGCTTACCTCTCATGCCATGTGTCTCTCTTCTTTGGAGGATGAGTAAAATGGATGGCTTTTCAAAATGATGTGTCACATGACCAATTTCTTCAATGGTTTTCCAGAAACAAAATCACCCCACTCTTCCTAAAGGCACATCACGCACGTGTCATTACCTGCCATGTCCGAGAATGTACTAAAAAGGAAATTTGGGTTGAAACAACCCAACATTTTTTTCGAGTTAATTTGGGCTTTTTCCCCTTTCAAAGCAAAGCCACTCAATTTACTAAACATTTTACTATTTTTTTACTTTAATTTACGATTTTTTATTTAAACCTGCAGTCCGTAATGTGTGCCTCTCTATCGACATCTCTGTTGGAAACATAAAAAGGTTACTTTACTTATTTTTAGATTTGATGAAGTTATAAATCATTAAAATATGGGTAAAGTAAGACAGTTTTAACCCGTGAACTTTTTGTGTACAAGCTCAATTAAAAGCTACAGATTGCTCCTTTCTTGTTTAATATAATTATGTATTCATATGTTTATATAAATAATATTTATTTTATGTGATCTTATTTTATATATTTCATTTAATTTTTAATTAATTTTTTTACATCCTTTTTTTTATATTAGCAGTAATAGAAAATAACCAAATCAAACATCCCAAATGTTTCGTAACAAATGAACTGCAAAACAAATAGAAACCATTTCCACTGTGTCCTGATCACTTGGAAACCCTTGGGGAGGATTCCGATTCAGTGCACTCTGATAGACTACAGCCACATAAAACACACACACACAACGATCCAAGCTATATTTTAAGTTCATGTGAAATGAACAACATCTGCCGCTCCTCTCAACACTCACAACCTCCTGCTTGTCCTTCAGTCATACAGACAACGAAGCGCGCTGAACGGAGAGAGAGCGATGACACCAGATGCGTGAGGGTCCAGATGGAGCGATTGTCTTGGCTTCCTTCCAGCGTGACAGTCAGATCTTCAGATCGCGAGTGATAAAGTCCTCACGGCGCGCTGCACACCCACGGCCCGGCCCTCATTAAAGTCGAGTAATAGCACTCACACATGCTCTTTGAGGATTAGAAAACTGTTTAACATACTGATAAATGCTGGAGTGGTAATTTAATTTCTCTTTTGCTTGTCATTGCTCTACTCCAGTATAATTAGTTTGGAAGCACATAAACGCCGTTAGTTGCCTCTTGTGACGGGTAGATAAGCCTCCTTCTCTTTTTCTCCTGCCAAGCGTATGAGTGCTACAGTAGTGGTGTTGAAATGGGATTAGGCGAGTTGTGATGTCATCATAAAGAAACGAATGGGCTCACAAATTTTAAGAGACCTACTAGGCGTTAGGAAATGCATTTCGTCTCTTTCCATTTTTGAGAGTTTAATTGAAGTACAATGTCTGTGCAACACCGAAATATATAATATACAAAATAGAGAGTTACAGAATAAATGATTGCCATATAGTATGATAACTTATTGTTGCTATCAATGGAGAAACAACTAAGATATTGAAGATGTCTCATAAGCGATTCTTCAGTCTTATGGAATGCACGCTTGCACAGACATACAGTACACATTCAGTCCAATAGAATTCTCTGTGGTGAAGAAATCTCCTCCCGTAATTTTTGTTTGTCATCTTCGTGATGATAGCGAGGGTCAAAACTTTACTCCAGTGCAAAGATAAACTTCACATGAGCATTTGGGATTCAAATAGTGTCTCAGACATGATATACATGGCATCTTTAATTCATTTTTGGAGATTATAAGGCTGACTGACAGGAATACGGAGTCAAAGTGAATCAGCTTTTCCAGCGGTCTGTCAGTTTCATATCTGCACAAGCAACAAGGCTTGTTGTGTGCGGTAGGATGATAAAATCAGTGAAGCATGAAAAAGTAGCGACATGTGAATAATAAATGTGTTTATTAATGGTGGCGTCTATCTGGAGTTTTTAAGTGAGCTCTAGGTATGTAGTGAGAGGAAGTGAGCTCTTTGATGTTGGGGTGAGGGGGGTTCGATATGGTTTGCATTACACTCTGGGCCGACAGCGGAGAAATGGAATATGATTTACTGAAGCAGTAATAAAATACAACTATTATTATCTTTAAATCTCAGTATGGTTGTACATCAGTGGAAAAAAATAATCAGCACTGTAAAAGTCTGTAATTTTTCAGAATTTTACTGTTTTTTTAAAAAAATACGGTAAAACCATCAAATTACAGAAAAAGGCTGTTTTTTTTCTTAATAAACTACACAGCAAAATTGCCAGTGTTAAAAAAGGTCAAATTAACTCTCACAGTGAATATATAATCCATCACAGTGTATACATAATCCACACTTTGAGAGTGTGGATTATATATACTGTACACTGTGAGTGTTAATTTGAGTGACATTTTTTAACACTGGAGATTTTACTGTGTAGTGAAAAATGACGTTGATTTTTTTTATTTTTAAGTGTGCAATTCTCAATAAGTAACCTTTAAACAACAGAATAATCCATATAAATAAAACAACAATATAATAATCCAATCAAGTTGAAAATCCAAACGCAATGCAGCAAAGTTAACTAAATCCAAAATAACATAAATCTAACACATGAAAGTTGCATAGACTTGCCCAAACGGCCTATGATTAGAAAAATGAACTGTAATTTATTCATATTAGTAATAAGAAATGAAAACTGCTTTTGGTATGTTTTATTATATTGCTATTATTTTCTAAAAGCAGTACGTGACTCAAGCCTGAATGATTAATTTATTGCTTTAGTAGCTCATATTCTAATATTTTGAGATATCAAAAATAAAACGTCACACATCTACTCTCAATATGATATTTTGTTCCTTTTTGTTCAATTCACAGACATTTATTAGAAATCAGAAAGAGCTTGTCAAGTATGTTTATACTGTTTTGGTGTCTGAATTTTTATTGCAATCTTTACACCTGCCCGAATAAGCAAACTCAATGTGAAGTTTGCTTTGGTGTGTTAGATGCGTTATGATTTTTTCAGCGGTCTCTATATGTGCTCAATGTTACGAGAGATACTGTGAAAGCTTTAGAGATTGTGTTGGAATTGCAGGATTTCCTCAGGAGATTCAGGACATTTGGAGGGCATCAAAGTAAGAAAAAAGGTTGAGTTTGACCTGCTGTGCTTTAGGACACTTGGGGTGTTGGTCAGCACTCTGAGTATTGCACATATGGACGTCCTATCCAGGTTGTTGGCACAGCAGCATGAAATATATTTTGCTTTTGGCCAAAAGAGCCTACAAAGATTCAAATGAAAGTAAACTAAGGGTGGGTTGCACCAACAAGGTTTAAATTAAACTGAGTTCAGAGCTAATCTAGGGTTTGTTCAATTTTAATTCGAGTTGTGTTGCACCACTTAATTTTAAACAGAGATAAACAAATCACAGATTAAAACTTTAACCTGTATTTAAACCGTCATCTGGGATTAATTTTGTCCGCCAGATGGATTTGCCGGTGTAACTAAATAGCAACAGTATCCAGTACCACAGAGATGATGTAATTTTGTAGGCTAACTCGGAAGTAAGCACTGCGCTGGTTCCCTCGGCTCACTCCACCCCTGCCTTTCGAAGCACTACAGATGTCGTCACGTTTTGGCTTCTTTGCCTAAGGAGATAACGTATTTATGAAATAGGTTCTGTAAAGCAGTTTGTCCATTTAGGGCTACTGTAGAAACAACACGGAGAATAAATAGAAATAGCTCATTCTTAGGTAATAAAAACATAACGCTTCATTATGTAAGGTCTTTATATACCTCTGAAGACATAGTTATGAATATTATATTGCATTTCTGTCAATAGATCCTCCTAAAAACTACACACTGGACCTTTAAAATAAAGGAAATAAACTCATCTTTTAACGTTAAAACAGTAGAGAGAGGAGAGAACAGGATAAATTCAGAGACAAATAAGCAACTGAACTAAAAGAGGTGTATAAATTTACAGGAGAAAACTAATCAGTAAATAAAGCAACAAAGACAACTTTCATCTGTAACCAAGGACACAAAAGTCTTTAAACTAATAATGAACTCATTCAGCAAGAAACACAAGTAAAAAAGAAACCAAGAGTAAAACAGAACACAAACATCACACTATAGTAACAAAAAAAGTTGTCAATGCCATGCCACCCTCTTTAATATTAATGTGTTTTCTCTTTGATTTTTACTTCTGGAGGCATTTATTAGCCCATTGGGGGTTACACATACTTTTATGAAGTGTAAGCGTAAGCGATGTGCTCTTTCCTACGCACGCACGCATACAGTCACAATAAAATAAGAGACCATTACAAAATTATTTTCAGTTTTTCTGAGTTCACTATTTGTGACCCTGGACCACAAAACCAGTCTTAAGTAGCACAGGAATATTTGTGGCAAAAACCAACAAAACATTGTACGGGTCAAAATGATCAATTTTTCTTTTATGCCAAAAATAATTTGGATATTAAGTAAAGATCATGTTCCATGAAGATATTTTGTAAATTTCCTACCGTAAATATGTCAAAACTTTATTTCTGTGAGTGGATGCAGCAAAATCGCAAACAAAAATGGCCAGAAACACACCTACAAACTTCACTCGCTGCTGCCCGCTCTTTGAGAATTACCCACTCAAGTTTGGTATCTATGTAAAGCTCAGAATGTCTGCTTTCGGGTTCATCTACTCTTCACAACGTCATTACAGGGGTAAGCCAATAGAGAGAGTAATAAAACAAACCTGTTTCTTCTTGCCAACGGCCTGCTACAGCGCCTCGACAGCGATGGACGACTTTACAGGTAATTTTCTCCATATTTAGATTTTTTGCACCATCAGATTCCAGAGTTTTAAAGGGGTCATATGTAGTCTCCTTGTGTAGTGATGCAGTGCTTTCAGCGCTCCTGACAGAGCTCTCATTCTTTAAGTGTGCCCACCACCATTTTCATATTAACGCTATGCATTGCTTTCACTTTATTCAAACGGTTTTCATACGGTATGTTTTATATATTTCAACTCTAGGGAATGTTTTTATATTAAATTGTTAATAGATTATATTAAAATGTGTCTTTGGTGTGTTATAAGTTGCTCATGCATGTATTAGACACGTAAAATTGCAAAAATGAAAGTGTGGGAACAAAAGATGCATTCTATGTAAAAGCTAATGCTCACCCAGACTTGCCTGAAACGCCTCGTGTAACCACACCCCCACAAATCTGATTTGACTAAGACCGCCCAAATGTATACGCAAGTAAGGTGGGCATACCCATAGACATAATAAATAACTAGATGCCGCATTGGCCGCTTTTCTCCGCTGCTGCGATACGTCAATGGCGCCGCCATATTGGTGAGGGCAACAGTGCACTAAAAGGCCACTGAACCCAATGGGAGAGCTGCGCTTTTTCTGCATTAAAAGCACAATCACGCTTACATTTCTTAACATATTTCAATGGTTTAGATTATACGTAGAGTACAACTTTACCATGTCTCTAGTTGCTTCGTGTCTCGATTATAGCTACTTTAAAATGAATGGTTGTCATTAGGTGAAATTCATTATTAGCTTTCCTGTGGTTAGAGCATGGCGCTAGCAACGCCAAGGTTGTGGGTTCGATCCCAGGGGATTGCACAAGAATCAAATGTATGGTATAATGCAATGTGAGTCGCTTTGGATAAAAGCGTCTGCAAATGCATGAATAGTTGTGCCTGTTATTCGTGAGAATCCACTAGATGGCACCATGTTCAGTGATATGTTGTAGACAAGACAAGAAACAGAATAAACCTTTAATTAAGTGAACTTTATAAATGAAAGGACTTTTGATATGAACTTGATCGATGGAGATTAATTCTTCCGAATGTCTGATTGGTACAAGGCAGGCTGCCGCCAGTGTTGACTTAATGAATTCCGTCTGGTCTCTGTCCCACAATCAGTCCATGGTCCAACTGCTGATACTATTGCCTCTGCAATGTAGATGTCAAAATCACCCTCTTCAGATACAAGTATATTTCCTGGCAGCACTGTGTAGCTTTTTTCTTCTTCCCCTCGAGCAGTAATTCAGCATGGGTTGTGTTCTTGATGGTAATTATTTTATATTATTAGCGATGTGTACACAATTATTAAGCCTAAACGACTGCTTGACAAGCCTGAGTTTTAACAGTTGCGTATGACAATAAATACATTTTCAAGTCTAACCATCTTTAACTGGAGCCAAAACGAAACGAAATGAAAACGATGTTGTGTTTTTATCCTGATAACTGCAGCTCCACCATTCACTCGTATGTCTTTATAGTCTGCTTTTGCCCTCACCAATATGGCAGCTGCGTTGATGTACGATCCAGCGGACAATGCGGCGTCTAGTTAATATACTGTATATGTCTATGGGCGTACCTGTCAGTACAATTGAAGAGGAACCTGATGTTCCAAATATGGTAAGAGGCGTTACATTCCCGACACACGATTGCAGTATTCGACCAATCACTACGCACTGGTTAACTGGCCAATCAGAGCACACCTCGCTTTTCAGAGCCATGAGCTTTGTCAAAAATCCATGCGTTTCAGAGAGGCGGGGCAAAGAGGAGATACAAACATGCATGGTGGGTGGAAAATACAGCGTGTTTGAACCTTAAATCGTGTATACACATTACATGACATCACAGTAGTTTTTCCTATAGGGCTGTAATAGAATAGAATAGAATAGAATAGAATAGAATAGAATAGAATAGAATAGAATATATCTTTATTGTCATTGTACAGCTGTACAACAAAATTTTTGCTCTCCATACAAAAAAAGGGAACATGTACACATATATAAGCAAAGATATATAGCACAGCAAAGAATGGGGAGTGTAGACAGTCAAAAACTGTAGTGGTGCAAGTATGCATACTGCTAACAAAATTTACCCCAAATTTCAAATAATAAGTTTCTATTTGAATTTATTTCAAAAAATGTATTTAAAAACTGTAATGTGGATTTTATGATATGATTTTGAAAAATTTGCCTGTGGCTCTGTTGTATGTCTGTGAGGAAGTCAACAATAAGCTAAACAGACTGCTGAGAGTCGCTCTGTGTCAATCAGGCCCGGCTCCAGATATGAGATGAAAGGTGGACCAAGTGATTTTCCAGGTGGGCTGAGGGGGGTAACTTTTTTTTGGCCCAAATTATTTACAAAAGAACTATTTAGCTTTTTGAATTATTCCTACGTCTTGTATTAATATGTATAACATTTTTAGTTTTACGTTCTTATGTATATATTTACTTTTTTTAACATGTACATTTATTTTACATTTTACAATTTAGTAACTTAAGATTTGATGAAAACATAAAAAGAGCTATTCATATCACTATAATATTCATAGCATTAACTTTCTACTTTTAATAAACGTTTTAGCTCATCATGCTCTTGCTTTTCTGCATTAAGCTTTATTTAGTCTTGATGGCAGCTAGTGGCTTTCGTATAATTTTACATGAAAAAGGCAAGGGGAACTTGTTAATATCACATGAACAATATTGGCTATTTTTAACAAATTTCGTTATATAGAATAGCTACTATTAGCTAACAATAAAAAAAATTGTGGATTCACTCTGGTTGTCTCTCCAGAAACTCTGCTATGTTGAGTTACTACATGTTTAAAAATGCATTACCCAGGAATTCCTAATATTTTGTTACTTGTTGCGTGAGAAAATAAATGGTTTTGTCTACATCGTTTAGATGTAATACGTGTGCGGTTCGGGTCACGGCATTTTTGTCAAACGGATAGGGTAGGGTACAGAATTGAATTAGTGCTGCTGTCCGATGTCGGGTCGGGTGTTCTTTTAATTACTGCGGGTGCGGGTTAATCAAACAGTACCCGTGCAGAACTCTGACGCAGAGATGCGCCAAGTCCGTTCACTGCGATGGAACAGTTTTATCACAGCAACGGCGGTTCACGGATCCCTCTCTCTCAACGGCTCCGGGTGGAGGCAGGGTGGGCAAAGCTTCTGATAAGGTGGGCATAGCCCACCCTGGCCCCCCTGTGGAGCCGGGCCTGGTGCCAATACACAAAGTTTTGAATAAAATTGAACACCGTCCCAACAGGGTTCTTCTGGTGTAAAGATACTACATGCATCATGATGTAGTTTTCTGACTTACAGATTCACACACAGGAAATTAAAAACTGGTGACCAGTTTCGATTCTTTGTATCGCTAAGCTGATGTGGGCAAGAGGGCACCAGAATATGTTTTCCAGAGGCCTGTGATGATGGAGGCTGTCTAAATTTTACAGCTGCAAACGTAAAATATTGTTTGAAAATAGTAACAAATAAAGTTATTGATAAAGAAACAAAATGTATTATGCATCTGGTGTTCACTTATGTGACTGTAAAATGTTCAATTCATGTGTCAAGAATTTCACATATTTGCACTGTAATTTCTTTTTCAAGTTTTGATATTACATCTTTCGACTGTGACAAAAGGGAGCCTCCAGATGTCTGGTGCCTGGAGCTCATCCATAAAAAATGTGACTTTAGCAGCGGCGAGATGGTTTCAGCCGTAGATGATTTCGAAGGGACGGCTATTATAACAATTTGTTGACATCCACACCGAAGCAACTGCGACACCGTGGTTATGCTCATGTGATGCGTTGTCTCTTCCTAATGGTCGACTACAAAAAAAACATCTCTCTCTGTCATTCTCCCTTTTTCTCTCCGTTATTTATTCCCTCTACGTGAATAATTCAGCAAGCATGCTTGTGGATATTTGTACATCCCGTGGGGTTTCTTATCAGCAGAACATTAAGTAGTGTTTGCCGTTAATGAAAGCCTGCCTGCTCTCTGGCTCGGGATCCGGCATATGTTTTCCTGCATCGAGTCACTGAGATTGCCGCAGACCTGATCATTATCTTATTAGTGAATGAAACTCAATTACCTGACATTCTCAGCAAACTAATATACACAACACAAGAAGGACGGAGTGTCAACAAAACACACTGGAGTCAGAACAGAGCAAATGAATAGAGGTGTGAATGAAATAGTTTGGTACATTTCTCCACATGCTCTGAATGACAAAAAAGCGAAACTATTAGGCCTGGTAATGTTTTATATTTGTCCAGTTTATTTTACTATTGTCTTTGTCCAATAGTGGACATATTTTCAAATATTTTTTAATAAATCGAATTTGTCTGAGGTATATTTTATTGCAATTATTATGTTTACATTCACTTTATTTACATTACTTTGTTCAGTTGTTTTGTTGATCTATATATCGTCATTGTCTGAAACCTTAGGCCGTGTTCAGACTTGACTTCTTTTTTTACAAGAAAAAGTTGACAAAGGCACTTTTTTAGTAAAAAAAACAACCCACTGGCAGCGTTTGGTTACAAATAGCAGCCGAACGCCATGACTTCGGAGGGAGCGTCTGTGCACGAAGGCAGCCCAGAGAAACAGATCAAAAACAGTCTATTTGAATTACAAACAGAGAGCGTCTTTGCAACAACTAATGACATATTTAAAAACTACAATACTCATTTCTTGCTAGAAATGCAATCAGAAGTTGTTGAAAGTGAAAATTAAACTTACTTTTATACAACACTATGCTCCAACGGGCGTTTCGGCCGCCATTTTATTTTTTTTAGTTTGAGACTTCTCGACCAATCACGTTCCTCACATGTTGTCATGGAAACGACAGGTCTCTATCATTGGTTAGCTGTGAAAAAGGAGCTTGTAGGGCTTTTTTTCAGAAAAGTTGAACTTTTTTCAACCTCTAAAGACGCTCTGAGCTGCAGAAAAAGATGCCGCCGCTGGTGTTTAAAAAAGCGCTCAGGACGTTTTTTGAAAACACGGTTAACTCCATAGGATTATAATGTAAAACAGACGCTAGCAGCTTCAAAAAAGAAGTCAAGTCTGAACACGGCCTTAGATGTCTAAATTCGCTGTTTTTCACGACATGGAAAAAACATTAATAAATGATTACATAGTGTGTTGTCAAAGTTGACAAGCACTTTTTAGAGGTTAGATTGCAAAACCTAGTGACAAACAGAAAGGGTGACTATTAATAATGATTTATGGCAAGTTAAAAAAAAATCATGAAATATGAAGATACAAGGTTTCAGAAGGACATTCATTTATGTATCCTAAACTAAATTAATTACAGTTTTACACTGTTATATAATGAAGCAAAATTAGCTGTGCTAAGCAAGTTCTGGGGGTGAGGTGTACAAATAAATGGCCTTTGAATAATGTAGTATTCCATAAAAATAGAGGCTTTTAATACTCTAGGAATCTCAGATACTCCTCTTCGCTGATTGAAATCCTACCTCTCCGGCAGATCCTTCAGGGTGTCATGGAGGGGCTCGTTGTCCACTGCTTACCACATGATCACTGGGGTCCCTCAGGGATCGGTGCTTGGACCGCTGCTTTTTTCCATCTACATGACATCCTTGGGACCCATCATACGGGCATACGGCTTCTCCTATCACTGTTATGCTGACGACACCCAGATCTACATCTCGTTTCACCCAGACGATACCACTGTAGCAGCTCGCATTACAGCCTGCCTAGAAGACATCTCAGCTTGGATGAAAGAGCATCACCTCCAGCTGAACCCTGCCAAGACAGAACTGCTCGTGTTTCCGGCACACCCCACGGTGCGACACGATCTCACCATCCAACTTGTCAATACCACAATCACTCCTTCCAAAACAGCCAGGAACCTCTGAGTCATATTTGATGAACAGCTGTCCTTCAATGATCACATTGCAAAGACAATGCTGTCCTGCCGATATGCCTTATTCTACATTAGAAAGGTTAGACCCTATCTCACTGAGCATGTGGCACAACTCCTTGTCCAGGCCTTGGTAATCTCAAGATTGGACTACTGCAATGCTCTCCTTGCTGGTCTTCCTGCAAAGGCTATCAAACCACTCCATCTGGTTCATAACGCAGCAGCACGCCTCATCTTCCAACAGCCCAAAAGGGCTCATGTGACGGCCCTTTTCATCTCTCTCCACTGGCTACCGGTTGAAGCCCGTATCAGATTCAAGTCACTAATGCTTGCCTACAGGACTATCACTGGATCTGCACCGGCATACTTTCACACCCTCCTACACTCCTACACCCCATCAAGAACCCTGCGTTCAGCAAACCAGCGGCGTCTTGTATTGCCTTCTCATAAGGGCAGTAAATGGCTTTCCCGCTCATTCTCCTTCACAACTCCTTCCTGGTGGAACATTCTTCCTAACTCAGTCCGGTCAACCACATCTCTCACAACATTAAAAAAACTACTTAAAACCCATCTCTTCTGTGAATACTTGACAGACAAAAGAAAAAAAAACACTAACCATCTCTCTTTCTCTCAACAGGTATTGTTCTGGCTTTTGTTGAAACTAGTAACTTTGTATTAGCACCTATTGTATTATTGCTCCTGTATGACATATCGCTTATTGCTCCCTGAACTCTCTGTAAGTCGCTTTGGATAAAAGCGTCTGCTAAATGACTAAATGTAAATGTAAATGTAATACAATTATGAATGCTGTCAATTTTGCTGTCGTTTTTAAAAAAACTATCTGTATCGGTGAAGAAATTTAGTATTGGTTTAGTATCTCTGAAAATTACAGCTTTGTTGGAAATACATTTACCGTGTTTTGGGGGTGAGGTCTACAAATAAATGGCATTTGAATGTATAGTATCCGATAAAAATAGAAGCTTTCAATAAAATCATGAATGCTGAAGTTTTCAAGTTTTAATGAAATCTTTATAAAAAAAGAATAAGTTTGAAAATCATTTGAATATAAATCAACCCACACCAGTTATCAAACAAAATGTCAATGTGTGTTTAAGTAAGGGATAATGTACAGGCAGCCGGTTGCTTTTTCGCGATAACAGCCGGCTGCTTGTACATTATCCCGCTTGTTACACAGCTACTTGCCACATGAGAAAAAAACTGGACATGAAATGTGATTTTGAAATATTTGATTAGCTCATTTTTACCAAATGCAGACCTTCCGCAAGGAAAAGCTGTTTACTTTCTGTTTTAAGGTAAGAAACGACGTTCAACTGTCACGAACAGGCAATTTGGTTTAATGATTTGTAAATATAATGTCATATATGTTATTAAAATACATATTAATATACATTTTGTGTAATATTAAACTGTACCTGTCAAAATGATTTGCAGCTTCCGGGTTACTGTGTGTTCATTTTGAGAGGTTGTTATCTGGGAATAACGAATCTGCAAATGTCTCGACTGGCCAATCAGAATCAAGCATTCCAACGAGCCGTGTAATAATAAACTATATCTTTATACTGGGGCCATTATGGAAATATTTAACAGCTTTTTAGCCAACAGTCTAAAGTATTTGCATATACAGAAAGAATCATAAACTCCCCTATTTGTGATTGAAAAGTTTGCATGTGTGGGAGGTGTTCATACATTTTATTGGCAAATCTGGTGTGTACATCTGGGAATTGATGCATTATGTTTTGATGACAGTTTTAATCATGCAGTGTAAATCCAACTGTTCAACTAAATCCCCATGCACATGACGTCAATCTACTGTTTAGCACCCCGCCTATAGACAAATGCAAATTTGTCACGCCAATTACAATTTGCATGACATATTTCCATATTTTCAAGGATGGTTATGAGAAGATACTGAAAGAAGTTATCATGTCAATGTGACAAGCAGAGCGGGATGAGGGCCGTGAGGGAATGGAGGAGGAGGAGCTCCGGAAGCATAAAAGGAGGAGCGACAGCAGTGAAGGACGAGAGAGAACCAGGCCTGGATTTGATGTTATGTTTTATTGTGTTTGTGTGGCCGGCAGTCGACCGTGAGGGAGCTGTCAGCACTTTACTTTCGTTTGGTTGTTTGTTTATTTTATTTAAGTTTGGTTGAACGTTCGCCGGTTCCCGCCTCCTTTTTCCCGTTTACTTGGAACTTTGTTACAGTCAACATTCTTTAAAATGTCATGAGTTTGGAACAAATGGGTGCCAAATAACGGCGGAAGTTTTTTTTTTGGCTAAACTATCCCTTTACTGTAAATGGGCAATTCCAGTGTTATGGATGTGACATATTCGGGCAAAACTTGAAATATAAATTCTCAGAGAATGAATTTATTACTAGGGTGTGACGAGATCTTGTGGCACGAGATCTCGCGAGACCAGTCGGATCACGACATCCTCACGCTAAATGCAGGGCTCGAAATTGCCATTATTTTATTCGCATATACTCCCTAAATTTAACCTGTTAACCTCAAAATATATTTGGGAGCATTAGTGACCGGCCCGGCCATTCATAGACAACATGACACTGCGCGGTTGAACAGCAGCTGACTGTACCACAAGTGTAGCAGTGCAAGTTGACATAGTGTTATTTTAAAAACATTCACAGGCAAACCTCTTCAAAAAAACTATCTTCTTTATCTTACATATGTGCAAGGTAAGGATATAACAACGTGTTTATGTTGTTTTAGCCGTTTCTCTGAAGGCTATAATGAAAATTCAGTCAGTGGAGGAAGGAGGATTGACAGTGTGATATGATCGCTTTCTCCTCACACACTCAATTTAAGCGCATTACATGCTGGGTGTTTGTGGTTTTATAAATAAAAATGTGATTTTAGCATTTAGAGAAAACAACAACACCTCTTTAATAAAAGCTGCGCCTGTTAAGAAAACGGAAAGCATCATTTTTGTGCAATTACTTGCTTGTCAGTTAAGTTTAATTGTGACAAAACATTTTGCAGTGTTTACATATTGTTTATTCCTTAAAATAGAAATTGAATTTGTTTCATAAAGTACAACTTGATTTTAAAATGCCTTCCTTTTTTTTGCATTTTGTTTTTAAGGTAAATAAAAGACTTCTTTAAAAGTCTAAATCTTGTCTCGTCTCTTTCTTGTGAACCCAGTCTCGTGTTTCGTCTCATCTCATCTCGTGGGATAAGTGTCTCTTCACACCCCTATTTATTAATAATACATTGAATCATGTGTTTATATTTTACTAAACCCCTAATGAGTCCAGACATCAGAAAAACATCCGTCTATGCACAAGATTTCTATTATAAAAGAGGGGAAAATCCATACGGTATAGATGTGACAAAAAATGACACACTTTTTTCAGAGACGACATACTTTGTAGGACTTCTGGGAATTAAAATGTACAAACCAGAATAAATAATTAACCCATCAAATGAAAAAGGGCTGGCTCTTTATAGAACATGAAATTAGTTACTATATTTTAATTTTCATGTGCCTATTTAGGATGAATATGGACAGCTATGTTTGTGATAATTCACTTACTTGACTATGGAAAACTATGCTTTAAAAACACACAAGAGTTTTTAAATCACAAAATATTGTCATCTGATCTATCCGTATGGTGAAAACAAAACTTTTGAACTACTTTCACCCAAGAGAAAGAGAGACAGATTGACGAAAACATATGAATATAACTAAGACGCGTGGAGATTTTCAGAACCTCAAAGTGAATCATAAACTTGTCATCAGAGTTTCGGGAAACGCTGCAGATGTTATTTACAGTTCATGGCCCTGAGCATATCGGCCCCCGCTTTCGCATAAAGTCACTGCCCCAGCTGACGTGAACTCAATTAAAACAACAAACTGCCAATGACAGTTAAGGCTTTACAAACATGACCGGGCTGTGCATTTCTCCTTTCCTCATCACAAAAACAAACAGCCGTGCCCGGGCGGCGGGCGCTTCTCTTAAGCGTATTGGGGCTAGTAATCGACAAGCAGGAGGAATGCACGAACGAACAAAGGTCGCGGCGGGTCGCTCGTGTCATTTCTAGCGTTTGTTTACCGCTGGGCTATCGATGCCCTGTCTGAAATCCCCCCTGGAGATGTGTGTTAAATAATGGAAGAAGAACAACACTGGATCAAACAGCCACGCAGGGCTCTATCTTTCCATCGGTCTCTCGCCCGCCCAGCCTCGCGTCTTGTGATCCAGACCTTTCAAGGTTAAACAGGGAAGGAAAATGAAACGGGAGACAAGATTCAAGCATCACCGTGTTATTGATACAGGCCAGGGGTCAATACAAGAGGACCGGGGTGCCACATTAGTGAGAAGCAGACGGAAAATCACATTGTCCGTATGATGCTGTCACGGCTCATGAGATTTAAAGGGATATTCACCTAAAAATACAAATTCTGTGTAAACATGAACACATGGCACAATAATGGATCATGTTTAACTATGCATTTTACCAAAATCATTTTGTCACATGGAATCATTTTATAGAGTTTTTGATTCTTTTGAAGCTTGAAAATATTCATGCACTATACAATGTCATTGTATGGATAAAAAAAAACCTCAACAAATGATTTTAAAAAGGGAAGTCGTAACTATTTCACTAGGTGGCTAATTCGTACGAACTCGTACATTGTGAATCGTACACAAGCGTGTAAATACAAAAAAAAGCAATACTGAAGCCCCACCCCTAAAGCTAAATTTTCAGCAAATCTAGTAAAAAGTTAAGTTTTTGCAGTGAAATTGCGTTGGGTGGATGAAAACTCAAGTAATGGTTTACGTTGTTGCTCTCAAATTTTATCCCCAGACTTGTGCATCATATTTGGTTACAACACACATTGAATCAATCGCCTTCGACACTTTTTTAAAATCCCAACACGATCGCCACTCAGAGAAAGATGATCGATAAATAATGTCTGCTCCTAACACGAAGATAGCCATGGTCACTACGAACTTTTCGTAAAAAGCTGCGTACAGACGCTTTTGTGCTTCACGAAAAATATGAACAGCACACGAGAACATGACGGTGAGTAAACGGTGACAGAATTGACATTTGAAAACACAGCCTGGGAGAGAAAGAGAGCGTATAAGGACGCAGAAGAGCCTTGTGTGCGAGCGCTTTATGGATCAATATGTCTAGATATGCCTTAAATCCCAATGCAGACAGAGATAGCCCACAACAATAACATCACTGCCACCCGCACCTGCAGGCCGTGCCCTTACGCTCAAAACACATTCACTTTCATAGATTTTTATGAAATACTCCCTGTGAGACGGAGTTTGTTTCAAACTTTTAGAGAGGGGATCTGAATGCCTGCCAGGACGTGAGTTCATTGGTAGTCATTGTTAAATAGCAGTTAATCGCACACCTGTAGCTGTACATCAACTGAACTGTTTGCCATGTATATAAAATATCGCCAAGTTTTAAAAATGAACCATTAAAATGAAAAAATGTGTTTGTGATTATTATTTAATATAATTATTTATTAGACATTAATCAATTGTCTTTTATTAAACTGTAAACTATTGCCACGTTCATAATAAAAAATGTAGACGGTTCAATATTAACAACATAAACGAATGTTACTGCGCATGCGCACTTTTGTGACCCCAACTGAACTTCCGCTACACATTCACAAACAATGGAGTGCCTGTAGATTATTTCTGATAACAATCAAAAGAAACCGAGAAGAACCAATACTTGGCCTAACTTGTCTCTCCAATATTTAGCATCTTGTCAATGCACCATACGATTTGTTTAAATGTGACCAAATACAGGACCCATTCAACTAATTGTTTATTTAATAAAATGAACAAAAATATTTAATAAAATAAACAAAATTCAATAAATCGTTTATTTAATACAATTATTATACAGTAAAATATTAATAAAATGAACATAAATTAAATAAGATATAAATAGACACTAGTCAAACACAATCGGGAAGTTAACTGGGGGTCAGGCACGCCCGCTTCTGATGAAACCGTCTATATTATACCTTCTCTGGATCGGTTCCACATTTGTGGAATGATCTGCCCGCTGCTAAGATCAGCAGATTCTGTGGCCATCTTTAAGAACCGGCTGAAAACACATCTCCTCCATCAGCACCTGACCGATCAGATCTGACTTCTATCTCTTTTCTACTCTTTCTATCACAAAAAAACCTTACCTTTATACTGTGGTAGGCTATATGAGACCAGTTTTCACTGCGCTTATGCTTTTTGTTGTCCTTATATTTTTTTATTTATTATATTTTTAAAACCCTTTATTTCTATATCACTAGTGGCCAAATGGAATTGCAATCTGTTTATTTGAGTGATGTTACTTGTCTGAATCTGAACATAACAACTTTAAAGGTCCAGTGTATGAAATTTAGTGGCATCTTGCAGTGAGGTTGCGAATTGCAAACAGCTGCTCACTCTCCCCTCATACACACCACATACCCCCCACCCCTCGAAGCACTAAGGTGTCTGAAACAGGACTAAGATGTCATCACATTTTCGCTTCTTCGCTGAAGGAGATAACGTATTTACGAAACACGCTCTGCAGAGTTTGTCCGTTTAGGACTCCTGTAGAAACAACCAGTGGCGCCCCCAGGATTTTTTATGGGGTGGCACAAAGGGGCCAGTACAAATCTTAGGGTGGCACATTTAAAAAAATGTATTATGCCTGAATCTAATGGTTAAGAGTTTTGGCATTGCCATTAATACTACTGTGATCATATAAAGTTATTACTAGTCTTACGATTTAATTTCTAATTTAATTTACTTATATTTTCAGTGTTTGATCGATACATGCTAATTCGCTAACTGTTCTACATATATTTGACTATAAAAAAATATGATAGTAATAGATGCCAAAAACTTCAAATCCAACAATTTAAAGATCAGCTGATGGAGTAATGTATTAACCAAACATGTATAGTGATCGATCAAAATGCGAGTATGAGCAGCAGAAAAATTCAAATCCAATGCCTTAGCGACTAGCTTAATCTCAGTTAGCCAACCCGTATTAGAGTTTGATACAATAAGTTTTATCATACAATAAACCACGTTTTACTTACTAGTTTGTGAGTTTCGTCTCCAACCCTCTACCCCTTTCATGCATGCTGACTGAACAGGAGCAAACATGACGTCACGTGCGTGGTACTGCGGCTGCCGTACGCATATTAGTCGCGGTTTCGCAGGTTAAACGAGAGAGTATTCTACATAACACATTATACAAGTTATTTTTTTTACATAGTGCTTCGATAATGTACATTTTAATTAATAAATATTAATACTATTATTCTAATATAAAATATATATATATATACGTATATTTTAAAAATCTCATTCTGGTTGGGGGGGCCAATGGGGTGCCAGTGACTTTTTTGGGGGGGTCGCGTTCCCCCTGGCCCCCCCTTGGGGACGCCACTGGAAACAACATGATGAATTCTATGTAAGGTGACCCACGGTGTATGTAGATGGAAATAGCTAATTCTTAGATAATAAAAGCATAACGCTTCATTACGTGAGGTCTTCATACACCTCTGAACCACATACAGTAGTTACAGTATGTATTAGTGATGCGCGGGTCGGGGTTTTTTCCAACCCGCGGGTACCGCTTTTATGAAATTATTTTGCCGCCCCAGCCGGCATCGCACCACTGTATCTATTTTTACAACCCGCCCCGCACCGCACCCGCGACCATTAAATAGACATACTAGGCATTGTAATGTAAATGAAAAAAGGCTTTATTTCAGCCTAAAACTGCTTGGAAACAGCCATTAGATTACATCGCCCTGTAAACTGGCAACAACATACCAACCATAGAAAGTTGAACTTCACGTAGCCGATACTGCTGTTGTCTCCTGCTGCAACTATTTCTGAGAACCGGTCCCAAACATTAGATTTAGCAGCTTGACCTTCTTTTCTTTTAATGATGTAAATTCCCGACTTTAATTTCTCCTGCACCTAGTCTTCCATCTACACTTTTATTTCTCTGTTTACTTTGCTGTTGTTGTGGCTGGCGGTGGGGGCTGCTTGGCGCTTTCGTGACGTGTTCGGTTTGGGGACATCATGCAAGTTACGTTGCTACGTAGGCCTGCGTATTGTAACCTTAACAAAGAACCTAATGAAATATGAAAATATATATTCCCAAATATTTAATATGGGCTATAGGGAATTGCATGCAACATACATGTGTTTTTATTTAGTTTTTAATGACCCGCCCCAACCCGCCCAGCAAATAAAGTGACAATTTCTTTACCCGCCCCAACCCGACCCGCAGGTTATCGCGGGTAATGCCCATTCCTTACATGCCCCATCACAAAACACTCTCCTCACGGCTCCCACATGCAGTACACCATCTCTCTCCTGTTCCCTCTCTTGCTCTCATGCTCCGACTTTCACTCCCTTGCTGAGTTTTAATAGCGCTGACATCTTCCTGTGAGAACAACTATTGATACTGACAGTTACCACTATAATGAGATTTATTGAGAGAGAGAAAGAAAGAAAGCATACGGCATGGACAGATGTTCTGTTGTAGAAAAAAACAGGACGGAGGTTGAACTTCATTTGGAAGCAGAACCTTAAATTTGTCCTTACTGGAGTTCACAACAGAGGGAGGAGCCTGTTCATGGAAATTACCCAAATGACGTTGTACCTGACTATTCTTCAAACTGGAACAAGCATTATTTCTCACGTTAACCTTGTAAAACCTACCAAGTTGGATCCCAGCTCTTCCAGCAGCCTGTTTGAATTTGATTTAAAGATGAGCATCACTGCGCCCTTCTCAGCCTGAAGTGTAGAACACTTGAAGTGAGTGCTCTGAAGGATGCAGAGCAGTACTGTCTCTTATATTTGATATATTTGGAACACTCTATACATAAAGGCATGCATCATTGCCACTTTTTTCAAATTGAAATGTCTGTTTGTGCATGATCGATTTCAATATGTCAAAAGTGCAATTTCCTTGTATGATTGTGACGTTTCAACAATATAGTTAAATTGTACTCATGCTGTATTGGCTTGTACTCTTTAAAGTTTACACTGGTTGGTGTTGATTATAATGTTTTAACACTAAATGTTATAGAAAGGTATTAATTATTATCTAATGAGAAGTTATATGATTTCCTATATTTATTTTCTGGCTATGTGCATTCCAAATAACAACAGAATGTAGTCTGGAGAAATGAAACGTGGCATCAACATTGCTACAACGCAAGTATGTTTGCTGGGTCTACAGGTGGAGTCTCTGCTAAACGCTCTATCCTTTTGTACTTTCTCAAATTGCTGTTTTTCTAAAAACCCTTTTCACACAGTCACAAAGTGGCCTTACCGGACGTGGCGGCGAAATGCGACAAGTGAGAGTGGATTTTATTTAAGAAAGGGTTTCTTATGGATGTTGTGGTGTCATGTCACACCGTCACGTAATATGTCTGAATAGGTGTTATAATGGTACATTTTCATAAAATTATCAGAACAACTTTTCTGGTCAATTCACAAAAGTACTGTACTGTACTGTAATGTACTGTAATTCACACCGTTGGGTCGGTGTGAATTGAGGTATCCGTAAAATACCAAAATACCGGTCATGCTGATGTTTTTTTTTTGTGGCAAATGATTACATGCATGTAGTTTCTTATTTAGACCCAACGACATCCGATGACTTTAAACTGTACTACTGAAAGTTACTGGTGGTAATTTCTTCGAAAACTTCCAGCTTGTGTATTTAATCTACAGTAATTTACTGTAAATATTCCAGGAAAGACTGTAAGTGTAAAATTGGCTATTTGTTGTATCTTATTTTGCAGTGTACGGTCTTTTAACCTATTGATTTACACACTACACTCCAAATGACTTACAAGAGCTCCACTAGACAGAACACACACACAGCACAGACCACCATACAGTATAATGGGAAACACACACTTTAATTGAATCTTCACCATTCACCACACATTAGTTTAAACTTGCGTGGAATGAGGCAGAGATTCTCTAGTCAACAAGAAAAGAACTAAAAAAAATAATTTCACTGACAAAAAGAACCTTCTCAATTGTCGCCAAGCAGATGGTTAAATTACAGCACTTACACGAACTCATCTGGAGCATACTCGCGTGCTACTCTCCACGAGAGCCTTCGACAAAAGAATAGCTCCTCTGCTCTCCTCTGTGTGTTACGCGGCAGGGTTGGTGAAGACGGATGTCAAGATGCTGACACTTCATTCTTTGTACTCGATTTTAAATACCGAAGATTAAGAAAAGAAGACCTTGCAGGTGTGTCTGCTGGTGTAGTAGAGCAATCTTTCCACATTCTATTCAAGTCATCGTTTCTAATTTGCCGGATCATGCTTATAAAAAAATGCATCTTCCTGAAAATGACTTTTGAGAGGTTTTGGATGATCTTAGGAGCAAGAAACAACTGCCTTTATGAGACGTCGTTTTACCTCCAATCTCTTCTCTCTGTGTAGCTCTCTTGTAATTGTGTCGTCTCTCTGGTAATGAAGAGTACATTAATCTCTGAACTGTTCTGACATCTACATTGTTACAGTGCTTTGCTCTGACAGCACGGAATAAAACACACAAGAGTGTGCGTAATAAAAGTCACTTTTTCCACATTCAGGTGATGCTCAGTTTATATACAGTATTTTTATGGGAGACCTTTTACAGAGCAGGACTGTACTGGCATCTGATAAAGAGGGACTGCTTACACCTCTACGGTATGCTATTATACTGTACAACCCACACGACACACACTGAGTAACAAGACCAGATAAAACCTTCACTAACAGCTGCTGTAAGAGAATCATTTGTCACGCAAGATCCAGTCATCTAGTTGACACAAAACTGTTGTTGCGTTTAAAGGTGAAGCATGTCATATTTGGGATGTTAAACGAATACCCAGAAAAAAGACAATTCGGTCATCGTTTACTCACCCTAATGCCAAACCAAAAGCAAAAGTTGAATCAAATAATAACATTATAAGTAGGCATATCAATCGGACATCTTGTGTGATGTATTTGAGAGTGGAACTGAATATTTACAGTACAGAAAAAGTAATGGCACTTAATTTTGTCTATTGAGATTTCATTACATTCCATAAATCATGTGAGAATGATGAGATTACTTTGATATTCAATGCCAAAGGTTTTATTGTCTTTAATGGTTCCAGAGAGACCACTGAAGTTCACATTTAAAATGATCTTAACGTTTGACTTCAAATACGAGAAAAATGCCAGGCAAGTTAATATTTTAAAAGGTTTCAGTACGAATTCACTCATTTCTCATTAAATGTACCTAAAACGAATCAGCAATTCAATCTAAATTCATTTTAAAGTATTTATTAATATATGTACTCGTGTATATGTTTCTATTCATTTTTGGCCATTTTAAAAGTATCTCGGACAAAGTTGTAACTTAAAACTTATTTAAATCTGAGCCATGAGAGAGTTACCTTTGAGCATCAACATTATTTAGCGCTAAAAGCCACTGAGCACAGATTTCAGGTTTTCATTACGTCTTTCCTGCATTAAATTGAATAAAAAGCAACAAATATGTCTGTGATAAATAAGCACAATTGCAGAACAAGTCAGATTGACCTGACATGGATTAATACTATTGTGACACATAAACTTGTTATTTATTTTGCTTTAACGTCTGTTTTTTGCTATTTTGTTTTGCTATTAGAACGCTATAGTAAAACTCACAGACACACAATTGTGGCTAAGAAGAAATAAAACAAAACCCCAAAACAAGACTGAAAAAATCCAAATTTCCAACATTTGCTTTGTTTTCTAACTATTGAACAGTATACTATCAAACCAGTGCTTGAAGTGGGCTGGGAAGCACCGGTACATAGTACCAGTGTTGGGAGTAATGCGTTACAGAAGTAATGCATTACAGTAACATATTACTTTTTGCTGTAACGCAGTAGTGTAAGGCATTACTAATCAATTTTCAGTAATATTTTACTTGGTACATGTTCAGTAATGCTTGCGTTACCTCAAACTTTTCGCCCACGAGACATTAACAAATCAAAAATCCCGCAAGTTCTATTTCCTGTTCGTGAATAGACGCGTGTGGTGTCATTCATCTCCTTCTGGCTGGTGGAACTATTTTGTATTGTAACGCGACATGATTTCAGCCTCTGAGCTAAAGGTCCGAGGCTATTGGCCCCGCCCGGTTCGCTGTAAGCCTTTCATAATGTACTGCGGCCGCCAAAATGTTTATTTATATTCTAAGGATAAATGTTAATTGATGAGATTCTTAATGTGTATTCATACTCTTAGATGAATACTTGGCAACTCCAGGACCGGCCCGTTCTCAAAAGTGTCTGACAGGCAGGCTACAGTACAGGGAGGGACGCGGAAGCTCAGCTCAAACAAAGAGGAAAATATAGCGGTGGTTTTAGACAATGCATCCGAATTATGTTTATTATACATATGCAATATATGTAACCATGCTTATTTCTTGAGCAAGTTTTTGCATGTCTTACGAAGAGAAAACACGTTTCTCGTCCATTTCCGTGCGTGGCCTCGAACACACAAGGGATCTTTTTTAAAGGGACACTCCACCCAAAAACGAAAATTCTGTTATGGATTACTCACCCTCTAGTTGTTCCAAACCTGAATAAATTTCTTTGTTCGGTTGAACACAAAGATATTTGGTAGAATGTTAGCAACTGAAAATTCTTTGGCATCATTGACTACCATAGCAGAAAAAATCTAATGGTAGTCAAAGGTGACCCAGAATTGTTTGCTTTCCTAAGTCCCCCAAAACATCTTTTGAGTTCAACACAACAAAAAATATATACAATACCTAGGAAACCATTCAGATAAGTAAATATAGCAATAGAAATGTATTTTGGCAGTTGTTAACTTTGATTTGACACCGGGAAATAATTGGGCTAGTTTTCATATCTTTTGGGCGGGTTCCCAAACAGCAGCAATGACAAGGTATGCTAACGTTTACATGATGACTAGCTAGAATTCTATATAATCTAGTTCAGTGATGGGATGGGACTATTTTGTATTTAAATACCTTTGAAAAAAAATAATTGTATTTTGTATTTAAATGTGTTTAATCTTTGTATTTTTGTATTTTCAAACTGAAATACTTTTAACCAATCAACCTCCTTATTAGACTGCATGGATGGGCAGTGTATTCAAATACATCCATTTGAAATACAAAATACTATTGTTTTGTAATAGTATTTTGTATTTAAATGCATTTAATCTAGTATTTTTTTGTATTTACTTGTGTATAGCCTAGTTAATTCAAGAAATCAGCAGTCTAATAAAGAAGTTGATTGGCAAAAAGTATTTTGTATTTTGAAAATACAAAAATTCTTATTTTAGAATGTTAAGTTCTACTTCTGTAGTTATTTTGGTGAAAGTAACTCAAAAGTAATACAGAGTCATGTAACGTATTACAACTCTGAGACAGTAATATTGTAAGGTAAGGGATTACTTTTAAATAACAGTAACAAGTAATCTGTAATTACAGTTTGGAAGCAAACTGTTACTTTGCCACTCCGAGTCAAAGCGTCATTGTATGGATGATTCGCTAGTGCCACGGCGTTAGCATTAGCCGTTACATTTTTTGGCAAAGGATTGCAGGCTTTCCAACTAGTGTCTTTGGCACGGAGCTACCTAATTTCAACATTTTGACTAATCAAACAGTTTTCGGAATTCCAGCCAATCAAATTACAGAGGCCAAGCAGCAAGACAGATCGTTCAGCCAATCAAATTGAAGAAGAGAGTCTGTAGGCGGGCGCTAATGACTGAAAACATAACAAAGCCAACGGTTTTACAATACAAACCCTTTTTCCCCCATTCAAGTACTGTATCAAACAATAATTCAATATCAATCATCTCTAATATCTTCTTACAGTATCTTTTCTGTCAGACTTTTGTCTGTATTGCAACTCAACATTAACTTCTTGCCCAAGAGAAACTACTATATTTAACACATTTATGTACAAAAGGTAGATAACAGTAAACATTTCGAGAGTCAAAAACTGCAAACAGCTTTCTCTGTATGAGATCTGCACATCGATTTTGTAGTTTGCTTTCTGCCTCAGCATTGTTTATCTTTTGCAGAGAAGAACTCACAATGCAAGCATCAATCAATTGATTTTGTTAATATGTGTTTTGGAATAAAGTTGTGTCTAAAAATTACATGTAACACTTGACAAATTAAATATATGACTGGATCAAAAAATACCGTACAAAGGAAATGTAAAAAGGTTTAATCTAAAATGCTGAAAACATTTTAAGGCAGAACTTATGTGCCAAATTTGTTCACCATGAGGAGATGGACTCTCTCTTAAAATTTTAAATCTCGAGCTCAAATGAGGCCGACACTTTGAATATATTGCAAATTTAACCGCTAGTTGCCTGGCAACCATCCATCCTATCAGTCCCAAAATTACAAAAATGCAATTAGATGGCAGACGCTTCACACATGCAAAGTTTGGTGAGTTTTTAGCAGTGATAAAGAGCTTTTTTAAAGTGAGGCAGTCTCATAATAACAAGTCAAACTACACTACATAAAAAATATTTGGAGTGTCAATCTCAGAAATGGATCCTAGCACACGCTGCGTGTTAAAAACTTGTTAACGTTCTTTTGGAAAACTTTTACTAACTTCTAATGCAGCATCCTAACTGCCATGCAACTTCAAGTTTATTTATAATACAAAATAAAACACTTTATAATTCTCTTGTCTGTCCGCTATCTTGAATCTATATTTAGGCTTGTTGCAGTGCATTGTGGGATTGACTTTTCTGTGAAAGGTACACCAAATGTGGTCAGAATGAGATATCTTATCAGGGAACATCATTCATTTCCCTTCCGTTTGGGACAGAAAGCAGGGATATGTCGCTTTAAAAGACCGCCTCTGTAGACCGCTTACTGGATTTGGGAACAGAGAATTTGTTGAATGTTGTTGATTTCAACAACCGCCAAAGGAAAAGAACTGCAATAATAAAATCCAAGAAAAAGAAGACAGTCCATCAGAATGCTGTCCCACAAAAGAATAGCACAGGAGTCCGCAGACAAATCACAGAGTAACAGACAACACAAAACTGTCAGAACATAACAAAATAAAACAACCATAAGAGAGAGACAGACAAAAAATAAAGGCTTGTGTGTGTGTGTGTGTGTGTGTTTGACCTTGACAAATGTAAGCTTGTCTGATGAGATTTCATAGTCCTCAGCAGTAGACGAGAAGATCGTCTTCCGTGGCTTAACGCTCCATCGTTCCAGCACTCTTGCCCATCAGCGTCTTATTGATTTTCTTTCTTTTTAATCAGTCGGTTTTATCAGATGGAATCGCGCTGTACATCAAATATGAAATATTCATAGCCGTGGCTGCCTTGTCAGTAAATAAATACTTGAATAATAACCTCTTACAAACCAAACACACACATCATTTACTGTGTAAACCACAACTGTCCTGCTACACACGTGCACTTTTATCTCCTTCAACCCCCACATCAGCAAAATGAGAGCTTCTTAAAGTGATAGTTCACCCAAAAATAGAAATTCTGTCATGAAGGTGTTTCAAAGCTGTACACATTTCTTTGTTCTGTAAAACCAATAGGAGATATTTTGAAGAATGTGGGAAACCAGTCAGTTCTGGGGCACCATTGACTAACTATGGTAGTTAATAGTGCTATTCTTCCTACTATGGTAGTTAATAGTGCCCCAGAACTGTTACAAACATTCTTCCAAATATCGTTCTTTGTGTTCAGCACAATAGAAAAATGTATGTAGGTCTGGAACAACTTCTGGGTGAGTAAATGATTACTTTTTTTATTATTCCCTCAAGATAATTTATAATTCCACACATCTACTCATGGCTCTTATCACTCCCTTTTCTAAGCCATTTAGTTTGTGATGCGTTGCAAAGATCCTCTCTGAAATGTTGTTCATACATCGTGTTCAATACAAATGAATGTTTTATTTCTGTTGGATGTACAGTATATCTTTGAATCCATTCTACAAAATATACTTATCCAAATAAATAAAACTCAAAAAATGCAAAAAAGAATTAAATATAATGAGTTGATTTTTTTTACAGTGCGTCTGCTAAATATGTACAGTAAATAGAACTATTATTATGAAATATTTACTATATTTATGAAAATGAATCCCATAACATTTATTTTATAATTTCAATATTATTTATTGATCACAGGTAAGTTGAAAGTCAAATGTGTATGTTTTGAAAATATGTATTTTATTTGATATGTTATGTATTTGTACTTGTTCTGTACCCCTGCCCTTGTTCTGTTCATAGACATAAAGATTTACCCATGGGCGTCGAAACCATTGCATGTGGGTGCACCGTAAAAAAAATCCTGTAAAAAAATGTAATTTTCTGGCAGCTGGTGCGTCAAAATATCGTAAAATAACTACTTGTATTTTGTTACGTAAAATTATATGCTTTTCATGTTTTCTTGAAAATGTGCAGTCTTTTCCTGTAATTTGACGGCTTGTTATTGTATTTCAAAAATACGGGGGAAAAAATCAGTAAAAAACAGTAAAATTTTGTAGAATTTACATTATACGTAAAAATATAAAAAAACAGTAAAATTCTGTAAACATGTATAATGATACTTGACCCACTCAATTTTACCATCTCTAATTTAGCGCACAGCGTCGTACACTTTTCAGACGTCAGTGAAATCCATTCCACTTGAGGAATGCCTAATAAATTAAATTAAATGTGATGTCAAAAGGTGGATTCGAACGTGCGTCGATAGCGTCAAAACTACTTGTCACGCATCTTTCTCGCTACACCACTGAAGCTGCTGGTAAAGTGGCATCGTTTATACACTCTAATTTGTTTCTGGGGGAGGACCCACCCACATCTTTTGTGCTTCTGACACCCATGAATTGACCTATATCTGACTACATACTGTCTATAGGCACACCAAACTACATTTAAGTTCAGCCAAACATCACTGTCTGCCACAGACAGCTCAGCCTCCCAAGTGACCTCCATGCAGATTAATTATCATACTGGTCAATTATTCATGATCTGTCGGTGGACAGGCGGAGCTAAAATCTACTATCTGACATGGCAGGGAACACAGCAGTCCTCATTAGAAATTTACAATGCAAAGGATGTGTTTTATTTATGAAGGGCAATAGAGACACGCAGAAGAATGAGACTTTACCGTCAACATCTCTCTCTCTCTCTCTCTCTCTCTCTCTCTCTCCCTCTATTCTGGCTCTCTAATACATGTGATTGTTTCAGTTCATTTCAGTGACTGAAGCAAATATGGGCTGTTTCTGAAACCAAAGGCAACCGGCTTGCTGTCCAGTCACTCAATGACTTAACATGGGGATACATGGCTGTTTCTGCACGATACCCATACAAATTAAATCCAGTGATGGGTGTTAAGAGAGGTTGTCATGGCGATTACATCAGTCAATGTGTTGACAGGAAATTAAGTGCTTATCTCAGTAATGTTCATCTTCTAGTGTCCTCTTTTTTACTGATCTTTTACTTTTCTTTTTCCATCCACAAACCAGAGCAGGTGCTCGCTCTGCTAGCTTAACATTTACATTACTGATTACCGACTATTCCCACACATTCCGAAAACATCTTTTCCAAAAATGCTATGTTATTTTGATACATACAGTACCATAGTGATGATCAGGCCCGGTACTAGGCTGGCTCAACTGGGGGCAATCATATATTCTGGTTGGGCAGATATATAATTATAGTTTATTGCATGCATAATCTGTTATTAAAGACCAATATTTAACATATAATACAAATAAGTATTTAATAAGTATCTAATAACTCAATTTGTTATATTTAGATTTTTAACTGGATATTTTTGGACAAGAAAAATCCATTGGGAAATGCCCCCCTTTCCCCGGCCCTGGTGATGATTACTAATTTGATCATTTCATTGCATTTACACGGTACATCAATGAATGAAAAACCTTTTTACACCATAACTACAAACATAACTAAGACGAAATATATCACGTTCACACAAATGAATGATAGCATTCCGTTTATAACTCACATGCTGAAGTTTCACATTTTTAAAGTACTTTAAAAGCCCTTTAATTTCAACTGGATTTTGATTGGCTGTCAGTGTTCCAATATTCGTTCCCCTGTATTGTTATACAGTAGTTGTGGTATGGATTCTGATGTTCCCTAAAATGTACAACCATTTTACTAGTTTAAACTTTATTGTTATAGTTGTTGTCCTTGGTGTGAACGGGTCTTAACTTTGTCCATTACGTTTTATACAGTATCACGAGGACATCCTGCACCAAGTGTCATGCCCACCGTCCACGTTCAAGTTCATTTTTTCACCGCTAAATTTTGATTGGATGTTGTTGGAAATGTTCGTTGATTTGTTCCCGACACAATCTGATACAGCGATATTATTGCAACCAATAGTGTGAGTTTGTTCAGAATCTTTTTAATGAATTTCCAATTTGAAAACATGTCTCATGCGTCAATGGCAGCTCTGTTTTATTTTTTCCTGCCCCCCAAAAATGAAATAAAAATATAGAACGATTTTAAAGGCTGAGTAGGCAATCCTGTCCAGAAACGTTTTTTGTCATGCTGGTTGGAAGTCTCTTAACATCCTGATAGCAATCAATAAGTAAAGCGAAACATTGTTATTTTTATAATTATATATCGTCTGTGAAAGGCTCAGGGTCAAAAAACGTTGGAGCAATTACTGCCCTCGGTCGGACCATGGCGGACAGAGAGCAGGTACCTGGAGATGTTCGTTATTGTCTTTGTACTGTAATGTTTTCTCACCGGCGAATGTGACATGACTTCACTGGAACCGATCCAACAGCTTCTGGTCTGTGCGCGCGCTCATGTGTTTTGGAGGAGGCGTGGCTTTGGATGGTGATTCGCGAGAGGGAGGGATCGTATGATTGCACTGCTAGCAGGCAAACGTTAGCATTTTCCAAATGATCTACTCTGCCTTTAAAAAATGTTTTTTTTCTGTGTTTGAACACATATTCCATCACTCCAGTGACATTGATGTTTCTTATAAGTATTTATTCTCAGTGTGTGCGCAGCACTTTTAAAGTGACGGCGTGTTTTCACACCTAAACCTCAGGAAGACCTCTGCTTTATATTCCAACCCGCTGTGATGCACCTGCTGAAGCTGTTTGAGCACACGAACGGCCCCCGACTGTTACGCCATATGCAGAGAGCTCGTGTTCTGAAAAACTGACAGCAATTACACAATCTGATCCGTTCATTCTTCATTCGCTTGTTTTAACTCCAACGAGACAGAGAGCAACAACAGAGCCTCCCGAGCTTTTGTTTCCAGGCCAAACACTCATCTCCTCGGTGACAAAGTTAACACCGTGGAAATATTTCCCATCTGCCCCTTTCTTCCCCATCCATTCTCTCTCTCCGTCTATCTGCTTTAGACATAATCCATATGGTTCTAATGACCACGGTGCTTTACATTGTTTGTGAATGTCAGCTGTATTGATCAACTGGACCAAAGCCAGAACATTACTCATCGCAAAAATACTGCCCTGTTATCACTGAAATTGAAAAACCGGGGATGAAAAAAACATGGCATCCAGGGAAAGAAAGGAAAGAGGGATAGGCAGAAAAACATTCTCCTTTAGAACTCATACATCACTGACCTCGCGTACACATGGCCAGAATTAAACCTCTCAGAATTATGGACAAATGATTTCGCTCTGTAATCTGAGATAACCACTTTCTACTGATCCCAGGCCAGCAATAGCAATGCTACTCCAGTGAAAAAAACAAACAACTAAACAGATGGAATTTAGGTAGGTACACTGTAAAAAATGATTTGTTGCACTAATATTATTAAGTTGAACTAACTTGAAATTTTAAGGCAACCAGGTAACTTATTTTTTTAAGTTGAAACAACAAAAAACAACAAATCATTTTTTACAGTGTAGATGTAAAATTAAAGTAATAACGACAACAATAATATAATATATAAGTAGCTGTGATAAGATTTTTTAAATAGTTTAAATTAATGTATTTGGCACATGCTTTTGTCAAATGGTATTTACATCCAATACATTATCAGTATGTGTTTTTGCTATACATATTTTATATTTAATATTTTATTTGAATGTGGTATGATCTAAGCCAGTGGTTCTCAGACTTTTTCGTGCTAAGCCCTTCTTTGTGTAGAATGCATTGCTTGGTAAAATGTGTTAAACCAAGCTGATAGTTCTACACTCTTACTTGTGTTTGAATGTCCAAAGGAATTATGTAACGTTAAGATTCAAAATGATCATATAATAGACATGATGTTTAAATATAAGGTTAAATAGATTAACACAATCAACGTGCCTAAGTATGAAAGAGATTTTTCTTTCTTTCTTTCTCTTCTCTTTTGTCATGCTCAGTTTTATTTCATCCCATGACTGTAAAACAGTGAACGATGGATTGCAGAAATTAATTTCAATGGTGCTCAAGAGATGGGGAGCCCTACAGGTATGTTTGGTGATGGTGTTAACCTTTCCATCTGTACGCTGATGAGGCCGGCAGCCACATACTGTAGATACTGTTAACAGGACCTTCGGTAAAAACACCTTTAGACATAATTACTCCATGAATCAACCTGATATCCTTCAAACTCAATTACCTGACGCAAGCTTATAATTCATTTATATTGTGCAGATGACTGGCTTTGTTAACTACGAAATAAATAAAAGCTCAAATTAAATAAAATCTGGAAATGTTGCTAAAACCTGTAACGGTACGGGAGTTTGTGAAATTGCATTAAAATGTAAATGTCAAATGAATTACTAAATAAATGTGCTAGAGTGTGTAATTTCTGGACTGCAAAAACTGTAGTAATGAATTTATGCAAATTGTATGTATACCTATACCTTCAAGTCTTCATCACCCCTGTCGAGAATAATTCTAAAAAAAACACTTAAACTTCTGTTTTCCAATATTGTTTTCCGTACGGGGGGGACCAAGGGGTAACCCTCCACCCCCGGAAGGCAATCGCAAGCGAACCAAGGGCCCAGACCACAGTGAGGGGGCCCAGAACAGCAAGCAGCATTGATTATGACCACACCCATTGCTAAAGCTGTTGTGAACTGTACTGTTGTGTATATTTATTTAAATGTAAATACATAATATAAATATGAAGTCTCAAAGAGCAGACACGTCTCAACTGTATGCAAATGTGTAAAAATCTATTAGATGCACTTGTCAGTGTAATAAGTGCAGCTTGTCATACTTCTGACTGCTGTTTTCTTAGCTCAGATCTTAACATCCAGCAGACGCATGTTTGGGCCCCTGGGGGCTCTTGTGAGGAATGGAGAGGGACAGGGCTGAGAGGACGTCCTTGAGAACGGCACAGCTGTGTTAAAGAGGAAAATAAAACGAGCTCATTGACTTTGAGTATCACCGCACACATCTGGGGCTGGAAACAAAAATTAAGACTTTATAAAAAAGTGATGTATCTATCACAGAGGAACTGTGTATGCACTCTAATGTGATTAGTGTAAGGCGTATGGTACCGTATGAAGTCCAGATCCGCCCCAGTTTACACAATTCTCGCTCTACATTTATATTGGCCTCTAACAATAATACATGTCAAGATTTTAAACACTGACAAACTATAGCAAAAAAACCAACAACACGGAATGGTGTGTCTGTGTTCATCTGATTTATCGTGTGTGTAAAAGAGAGAGGGACATGTCTCATCACACCTGTGTAGGCATTTTAAAGTGCCTGCGATTTGGTTGCGAAAGTGTTTACAATCCGCTTGTGTATGAACCAAATCAGTGGCTTGAGAAATTCTTATGGGAGTTTAATAATTAACAGGAAAGAGTGGGTGTAAATGTGTGTGTTAAATTAAAATGTTGAGCGCCTAACATATGTCAGAAATGTGTGTTTGTATTAATTTGCACCTAACTGGTCTTAAAATGCATTATGGATGTCAGCATGCAGTCTGTGTAATAGTCAACTCTCTTTTCGTGAGTCTCTTTGTGAGTCTCTCTGCGTGTCAGATGAATTAAGCTGTGATGTGACGTAGGTTTCGATCTGCCTGAATCAAACCCAGCAATCAAGTCTTCTAAACAAGACGACTGTTAACACACTATGCACTAAATATCTGCGCGCTATACATTTGAGACAGGACACAATGGTACCTGCTTGCACGAGGCCGAGTCATTTTAAGATCGGGCTGGAAAACAAGATGTTCGCATGAGAAATCTGAAATTGTTTCCTGCATCTCATGACTGTCATCGACATCATCCCCCACATCAAAGTGGGCCCTTCATGTCCTGACAGAGACAAAAGACAAGCGTTTGTGTTCATTCTAGTGCAGTCAAATCCATTCATCTACAGGTGAAATTTAGCTCTGTAGCTAATTCTGGGGCAGCCATTGACTTTCATTGTCCCTGTTAAATAAATAAATAATCGATAAATAAAAAATAAATATTTGTGTTTATATGATATGTGTGTGTGGCGTGCATGTGTATGTGTATATATAAATGCATGCACATACATGTGTATAACAAATATTCACATAAACATATACCATTATGTACAAACATAACTATATGCGATCTGGGAAAACCTAACACATGGTGAAATTTTACATAATTTGATACCACATGAAAGCTGGGTTCCAGCCCTTTCCAAAACTGTTTTTATTTTGTTCACATCACAAAAGTCATGGTAATCGGAAGTCGGATGATCGTTATGATTTTCAGAAACGGAATTTTAAGAAAAACATGTTTGACACGGCTAAAATGAATAATATTGTTTCTTTTAGATGTAATGGAATGTGTCTACACGATTGAAGGTTCAAAAATGCTGTATTTTCCACACACCGTGCATGTTTGTATCTCCTCTTTGCCCCGCCTCTCTGAAACGCGCAGAATTATCACAAAGCTCATGGCTCTGAAAAGCGAGGTGTGCTATGATTGGCCAGTTCACCAGTGCGTAGTGATTGGTGGAATACTGCAAGCGTGTGAGGGAAATGTAACGCCTCTTACCATATTTGGAACATCAGGTTCCTCTTCAATTGTACTGACAGGTACGTCCACCTTACTTGCGTATACATTTGGGCGGTCTTAGTCAAATCAGATTTGTGGGGGTGTGGTTACACGAGGCCTTTCAGGCAGGTCTGGGTAAGCATTCGCTTTTAGATAGAATGCATCTCTTGTTCTAACACTTCCGGCAACTTATAACACACCAAAGACACAGAAAAACACGTATTCGCGCCATATGACTGTCACGGGGGGAAAGGGTCCAATAGAGAGCACACCACGGAATTCCAGGGAAAAGGGTTTATTCGAGCGAGTCAAAGTAAAAATACAGAACAAGCAAAAACAGGTAAGTCACATAAGTATCCAAAAAACAGGTCATTCCAGACACAGGTAAGTATTCCTTAGAAGACAGGTAACAACACAAAGTTAACAACAATACTCGACCATAAGACTTGACAAAGAACAGCAGGAAAATGCAAACATATATAGGGCCCAGGTAATGTGTGTCAGGTGCGGGAGAAATCAAGGATGGGTGATGGAGTGCAATGCATTATGGGGAATGAAGTCCATGGGGAAAAAAAGTCCAATGAAAGGGAGTCCAAAGGGTAAAAACACGGGGAAACTGGCTGAGAACACAAGGGGCCAGCCAGAAGCGTTACAATGACCCCTTTAAGTATCACAAGTAAATGTCATAGGCCTACTCTATTAACAATTTAATATAAAAACATTCCCTAGAGTTGAAATATTAACGCTATGCATTGCTTTCACTTTATTCAAACGGTTTTCATACGGTATGTTTTATATATGAAAATGGTGGTGGGCACACTTAAAGAATGAGAGCTCTGTCAGGAGCGCACACATCGCTACACAAGGAGACTACCTAATTTTACCTTAAAGAGAACGTCAACTTAAGTAGTGAAGCAAGCTTTCTGTTGTTTATGACGGGCATAGTCTCTGAACTTTTGATCATCGCGATCGCGTTCCAGAGGCGGCTCGAATGAGCAGCAGCCCACCGGCGAAGCCGCCATCTCACGATAACGTTGTATAGAGAACTTTCCATGCCATAGTTTACACAGTAAATGTGCATTGATACACCTTCATTCTACACGTTATTTGATATGTGAAATGATTTTGTAGTGTAGAGAAAGGAAAAGATGTTTTCAGGGATGACAGACAAGATGTTATAGAATAATCATTTAACGAAAACCCAATTTTGAGAAAAAATTGACAACCTATTTTTGGACGTCCCAGCGCAACTATACAAATATACATATTTGTGTATTGTGTACTTATATATACACACATAAATATACAAGCCACGCACACATATATTATATAAACACAAACATTTATTAAGGAACCAATTAATCACGATTAATCGAGTTAGTCAGGGATCTTGTATTGGAAAAATGGCCTTTCGTAATTTAACTTAAAGCTGCAATATGTAACATTTGCCTCGAAATTGCCATTTCTTTTCGAAACATAAAATTCAGGTTGCTTCACAAACTCATCTTGATATGACTACAGATGACATCAAACTGATATTCACACCATGTCTACACCGCATGTAACCGGCACGACACAACAAACGCCTTGTTCTTAATGGGCTTGTCTTGTCTTGTCTTGTCTTGTCACATTGAGCCTTGTCCAGTGTCACCCTGAAATCATACCCAACATCTCAACTTATATCATTACTATTACAAGTTTACTATTGTGAATAGGGGTGTGGTATAGGAGACTCTGGTTTTGTATGTACTTTCTTAAAACCTGACAGATGACAACAGAGGAATATTTTAGCACAGACATTTAAACTCTAGGCTGGTAACCAGAAGATTACTGGTTTAATCCTTTGAGAAAAGTGCTTAACCCCAGGATGCTCCATGGTGACTGTCAATGTAAAGAATTTGTTACACAGTATGCATAGTGAAATCTTGTGGACGTTGCTCTAGTTGTTAAGCAATAAATAAAGCAATTAGATGAGAGTTTTTATTCCGTTAATATAAGTGTTTTGCATTGAATTTTGCATTTTAACAGCTGCTGTGCTTATGCACTGACTGGCTCATTGTGTGACACTCTGCTTACTGTATGTACATTTGTATGGCTTTCTGGCATCGCATTTGTAACCTTTTTGTCTACTTTAAGAAGAACAAGAGGAGCAAAATGTCACATACATCTCTATAACACATTCATACAACACCAAACAACACATTATATAACAATTCCAAGTGCCATACCCTAATCATTGCACACTTCCTGTACTGCCATATAGCCACACCTAAAACATTACACAACACCTCACACACATTACACATACAACCCTCACCCTCCCTCTCAGACACACACATACCCATCATTCTAGTGGTCGATAATTGAATCAATAATAGGACCAAAGAAAATTTGTTTCTGTTCTTACGCGTAAGAATCATATACCTTCAACCTGAGGGCATCAGCTCAAACTCTCTGTGAGGAATGGGGCTTGAATCACCCATAATTTTAAGACCCTGCTTCTTTACAGTTGTCTGAAATATCTCTTGAAGAGAAGACAGAGGAAGCAGCATGCCAATTAATTTCCCAGCTCTTCTAACCACACTTTGAAGTTGTGATCTGTTTTTAATAGACTAATTACCAAACCACATTGTGATACCATTACATATGATGTATTCAGTTGCTGCTCTATAAAACTGTAACATAATGTTTTTATCCATCCTGTAGAACCTGAGCCTTTACAAAACAAGCAAGTGCTGACTATATTCAATTTTTATGAGATGATACAGCGATACAGTTTATTGACAAAGAATTCAGATATTGCCATGTTTAAGTCAAAGGTAGAAGGGATTGTGAGCAGGTAACAGCATTTAAGTACTTAGGGATATACTTTGACTCTCATTTACAATGGGGTCATCTAGTGGAGTACGTCTGCACACAATTTGGAGGAGGTCTAGGGATCTGCATACACAAGTGTGTATTTATTAAAACCGCCTGGCCTCAGAATGCACTTCATGTTTTTGTGTGGACATGTACTAATTACAACGGTCTGCTCCCACTGTGCTCCGTGTTTCATCCTTAAACAACATATTGTCATCTGATGGATGAGAGAAAAAATACACCCCTGGAGAAGATGATGGCATGCTGACGTTATGATGCGAAATAATTACAAAAGAAGATAACAATTTAAAGCAACAAAAATTTTAAAGAAATTTTTGTTTTGGTTCCTACAATCATTTGTGTACAATACAAAAAAGGAAGAGGGGAACTAACACAGCCTTGCGGGGCACCAGTATTTGCCACCTGTATATCAGAGATAGATGAGTTGACTTTCACTTGTCTTCTCATAAGAAATGCATAATACCATTAATCTACATAGGGCATCAGCATTCTGCGGTCCAATACTTTTCCATAATCACCATTAAAGGCGGGGTGTCCGATTTCTGTTAGCCGTAGTTGATGTTCAAATCACCAAAACAAACACACCCCTACGCCCATCTGTCGCATTCGTCAGCGCTTGGCTCGGCTAATGTCCGTCCTGTGCAGTTACTGCTGATTGGCTACAAGGTTGTTTTGGTACTCGGCCCGACTCAGTTGTCTAAAGCGTAATTCGGAAATCGCTTTAAATAATGAAATTGATTGTTGATTTCATACACACTGTAGCAAAGTGTTAGTGCTGTTTTTTGGTGTGTATAGACTTGCATAGTGTATAAATCATAAACTAATTTTTTTTGTCATTACTGAACTTTTTTTTATTTGTGTTTTGTGGTAGGAATAAAGTCAGACAGGTTTATAATAAGAGTAAATAACATCACAGCGTGTTAAATATATAGTGAACGGTTGCTTTAAATTGTTATCTTATATCCTCTTTTGTAATTATTTCGCATCATAACGTCAGCATGCCGTCATCTTCTCCAGGGGTGTATTTCTTCTCTCATCCATCAGATGACAATACAATCAGATGTGTTGTTTAAGGATGAAACACGGAGCACAGTGGGAGCAGACCGTTGTAATTAGTACATGTCCACACAAACACATGAAGTGCATTCTGAGGCCAGACGGTTTTAATAAACACACACTTGTGTATGCAGATCCCTAGACCTCCTCCAAATACTTCTGCCAAAATATTTATCACCTCAACCTCGATGGTTTGGAATAAACAAACAAGTAGATTCTGCCTGTTCCAAAACCATCACATAAATTTGCCAAAATATCAGCTCATGTTTCACACTTCAATTCATCTCAACTAAGTTTTGGGGAATTCCGTTCACATGGGGGAAGTAGATGATCCCCCAGAAGGTGGAAACGAATGGCGACAGCACAAAATGCTGAAATTAATGTGGCAGTTTTGGAGATACAAACTTTCAGTCCGACAACACACAACAAGCATGCATCTATTTCAATAAAGAAACCAAGTGTTTATTTCCTTTGTCTCCAAGATACCGTTGTTCTTGTACCATCCTTTTGAGAGACACAAAGACATAAGTCATCAGTGTCCTAAAACGTGTCGGAGAGACATAAAAAGCTCCAATTGAATAAAGAGTGTGAATGATTGAAGAGCTTGACTGTGATTCACTGTGTCTGTCTCCCTCAGTCTCTCTCTGTTCACTGGCTCTACGCCCGCGTTACACCATGACAAAACTGGCATCTGCGCTGTCATACATCAAACACTCTATTCATGTAGTGACACCTCCACTTTTAAAACAATTACCTCAACAAACAAGCACGCCTTCCTGTCACTGAGGGCTATTATTAGGTGGGAGTGGGTGTGTTCCAATCAGAGTGATGGGACTTTGAAGAGAGAATTAAGAGCGGCCGGGCAATAATTCAATCAGAGAGAGAGAAACACAGGACAAATACAGAAAAGAGACCGGTGATGTGTAGACATCATTTATTATTAAAAACAAAAGAAAATACACAAATAAGACCCGCTCCTGCCAAACATCTCCTGATGTACACAAGTGAAATCAATATTTTATTTAATGCTAACATTCAGTGTTGTACATTCTTACTGGTCTCTTATCTTAATAATAACCTGCTTTCTCATTGATAAATAACTTGTTACAAATTCACACATTCATGATTTCTTATTTTATGACTTCATATTTATAGTTGTTCACCCTTGCCACCTTTCTTTTCATTCTATTTTGACATATGAATTGAACATAATTAACAACTAAACATGCATGAGTGTCTAAAATCCAACCTCAGGAGTGACGTAAAGTCATCTAACAGCAATGTGAAAGACTGACAGCATGACAAGACGCATGAAAACCGTCATTAAAATCCAGTGTAGGCTATCACATAAAAAATATATTTTTTAATTTTCCTAAATACATACAGTATACAAATTGCTTAAAAGCAAATGTGATTTGTGAATGTGAAAAAATATATTGAAAACAGAGGTTTTGATGTGAAAACACTACACTGAATTATTTTCTGAGAAGTAAATAGGACAGAAAAAAGCAAGTTTCAATATGACAGGTTATAGAAGAGAAAGAAAGAAAGAATTAAAAGAAAAAACATGACTTCCTGGAACTATCTGAACGTTCCATGAATCTCGTGACATGGTAAAAAATTGTACTTCTGTTGTCGCAACTCTCTCTCTCAATGGCTCTGAGAGAGACCACTCCAAAAGCCACGCCTTCTCTAAAATACACAAGCACGCGTTGATGATGGAACATCATTCACTACAGTAGAGTACAAAATAAGGAATAAACCCAAGAAAAAAACATGCATTTGATTGGCTGCGATGCTTTAACAAATAAGGCAACGTTGCTATTCATTCATACTTCTTTAAATACTAATGGCTTTCCAAGGATGAGGTGATTTAACACAGAAAACCTACCACACTTCACCTTTAATAACATCAAACTTTAATATAACACCCACGGTATGTTTTCTATAAGTGAACTAACAGCATTAATGAGCAAACAGAAGCAATATAGAAATAAAGCCTGTATTTAATTACAGTATGAAACTCACTGCTGTCATTATCCCAATAATAGTGTGATGTATACGTAGCTACTCGCAATAACAATTTTTCTTGTTTACTTAGCTTTGCTCTGCGAAGAAAAACTGTCTCTACCATCTGTTGTGAAGAACACACTAGGTGAGATGTAAATAACAGATTGCTTTCTCGGATTATCTTTGATTGTAACCTTGTGCACCTGAGGAATTGATTTGATTTTACATGTCTGTAAAGATTGCTCGATCGATAGCATTTAAGACAAACTGTACAGTAAAATATAACACTTTTTTTATATTTCTCTTAATATGGCTGTCCACACACTTGAAGATTTTAAGCTTGATTTTGGGGCTGTTTTGCAATTCCAAAACCCTCAATTGTGTGGTGTCATTACAATTATTTTGCTAGCTGGACCTAGTTAGCCTCCCAAAACGTAAAAATAAAAGACGTTTTTTATAAATGCCTCTTGATGAGAGTTAGCAAGTGACGTCCAGAGTCCTCCATATTAGTTTGTCCTTCAAAGTCACGATTCGACACGCGGGGTTCTGTGAGATCTCGTGTCTGTGGAATCATTACTTCAATGTGTGTGTTGTGCTCTTACTTATTTTTTATTATAATGTTAACAGTTGGTGGTTTCCCACAGTTTTATCATTTAGATAAGATTTGAAGATCATTTAGTGTGTCCCATGCCAAACATGTCCAAAAATATGCAGTTTATCTTCAACATTATTAGACAAAAGTATACAGTCATGTTCTCTTCTATGCAGCTTACGGGCATCTTCACGTACAAATAGTCATTTTTTATTAGTGCTTACGATGCAAAACATCACTTTTATGTTCATCATAACATAATAGGCAATATCAACATATTGTTATTCTTGGCTAGTGTGTAATTTGTCATGCATTGTGTGCGCAATGGGCATGAACGATAACTACAATAATGAAACTTGAGGTGTTAAATGATTTTCTAAGCGAATATGATGTTTGCGTGGTGGATGAGAACACTGGGAAAAAAACACCCGGAAAACCCTACAAACCACAAAGACATCTGATCTAGCATTCACAGATCTTTTGACTTGGGCCGGTAAACACTTTTCCTCAGCACAGAGACATGTGGGTCACCAGTATGTTAAAGAAAATAAGTACTGAATGTGTGTGGGGGGATAGAGAAAGTGAAAAAGGTCTGTGTTCAGCACATTTCTTCTGGCCACTGTTTAGCCCTGCAGCCCGTGGCAGGTCTGAAACTTTAGTGTTGGTTATTAGGGGCATTTAAAGGGAAACAAGGGATTTCTCCTTCCATTCCATCCTTACGTCAGCGATGCCCTTTGTACAGCGTTGTGCCTGAGTTTGGTTAAAGAACGCATTCGCACCTTCAATGTAGTCAACAAAATGCCCTTTATCATACCAACATATGCAATATCCCAGCGACATTTTAGTATTTGTGCTTTGTGTTAGATCACACCGTGAGATATCCAAACCAATTCACACTGGAATCTCGACACAATCTCATGGGAATTCGTCACTGTGAATTAGTACGATCTTATTCATACGTTTTAGCACAATTTGCTTTCGCGTCAGTGATGGTGTTTTTGGAAGGTTCGTGTCGCACAAATTCATACGCATTAGCCACCTCGTAAAATAGTTAAGAATCGAATCCTAAAATCAGTCAGGTCCCAAGTAGCCAACACATTAAATTACATTGAAATTGATTTGTGTACATTTTTTGTCAAGTAAATTTTCTTAAAACTGTGTGCAAAAACTTGCAATATTTTTTTTTTTTACAATATCTGGGCTTCTGTGCTAATAGCCTAGTGGTTAGTGTGCCGACATATAGGGCTAGTACGCTCGCAGCGACGCAAGTTCGATTCCCGTCTTGTGCTGTCCTTTGCAGATCCTTCTCCCCTGTCTCTGCCCAGCACTTGTCACCTCTCTACTGTCCTATCATAATAAAGGAAAAAAGCCCATAAATATAACTTAAGAAAACTGTGGGCAAAAAATTGTAAATCCTAGCTGTTGTTTTCATATGCCACATAAAATGTTTGGGACAAATTAAGCTTTAGGCTACGTTCAGTGTTATAAGTAATGTGTCTTGTGTAAACAGACAAAGCTTTCATTATACATGTTGAATTCACACTGTAATATTTAAGCTACTTTACAACAACATATGTTTCTATTTCTTAACTGACAAATGTAATTTAACACATCTGCTTTCTGCTCAAAGCATATTTGGGTGTTTCTGCATCGGGCACCTTTGACTCTCCAAAATAAATAAAAAATCAACCCCTGTGAATTGTGCTAATTTCTGTTTCAATAGAAACTAGACGTGTTTGTCTTTGATAAAATGTCATAATAAAAGCCTTTTCTCATTGTTGCGGTAAGGACTCAAAAGTGTGGGACAGGCCCGTTTACTTAAAAAAAATCCTAAAAATGACCTGTAAATAATACAAAGAAATTTAAGATGCTGTAAATTAAAATGTATATTAAACAATTCCATTTGAAATAATGTCAAAATGTAATTCAATTATCTTATTTTACGTATCTTAACATTGTGAGTTGTGGGACATGAAGAAAATGGTGGTTGGACCTATAAATGCTGCATCATTTTGTATTAAATTACATTAATCATTAATTCTATTTTTTGTCAAGGTGTGTAATGACACTGTGAATAGATATATAGAGTCATATGACAAACTTTGACATAAATATAAAATTTCACTGCTGGGACTTAAAAGGGTCCGTAGTTGCAGAAACACCCATTTACACTAAGTAGTTACGATGATTATTAATTAGTAAAATAATTATAAGTATTACTTTTAAAAGCATCATTTTCTCAAAATGAAATATTTTGGGTCTTTAAACAGCTGTGAGACAAATGTTCGAGATGACATTTTATAAGCCTACAGAATTACACTGAATGTCTATTATCATCATGAAAAAGCTCTCTTGAACCCTCAGCGCAGTTTAAGAAACGATCACCAATTAACTACATGTTCTTTTGAAATGTGAATGTATAAGATCTGTTATTTTGCCATCTGTGTTTTGGTTAGTTTCTTTTCTTGCCTCCCAAAAAATACAGAAGGTTTTTCCTGCCAAACCAGCAGATGGAAACTGCTACAAAATGTCCTTTATCATGCCACCAATAAAATATTGCTTTTTTGTGTTTTGCGCACACTGAAATGCAATGGACCAATGTTGATTTTTCGCATTTTGCTAAAAACATTAATTTACCTCTGAAATCAGCTATTGCATTTCACTACCTTAATAAAAAAACATCTGTTAACAGAAGTTAATCTTAATTTTCTCACCCACCAGATGCATATGAACAAACTAATAATTTAATATTAAAAAGCAAAAATGTCGGCATTAATAGATTCAGGATGCTTTTATTTTGTTCCAAAAACATTAGAAAATCAACAGTGAGTGATTAAAGACCATCCCTTTTTCCAGGGCTCTTTCTTCAGCTGTTGGGCAGCATGACTCTCGTGTTGTAAATGTGCTGATGTTTGTCATTTGTCCCGGGTAAATGTCATTATGGAAATGGAGTAAAGAACTGCAGGCTGTATGCTGGTATGCATTAGTTTCATGTGCTTCAGGCTCATATCAGAACCCCCCACACAGCCAGAGAACCCTGTTCAATAATTTTAGGACAATATTTTACTATAAAGCAGGGAGAGAGAATGTGTGTGTGTGTGTGTGTGTGTGTGCGTGTGTGTGTGTGTGTGTGTGTGTGTGTGTGTGTGTGTGTGCGTGCGTGCGTGCGTGTGTGTGTGTGTGTGTGTGTGTGTGTGTTAAGAGAGCATTGGGTCTAAAATAACAAACAAATTCTGGGGAAACTGACAGTCTGGATTAGATATGCACTGTACTGTAGATACACAAACGCCATTGATGTGAAAGAGTTCACCTAAAAATGACATTTCTAGCATCAGTTACTCATCCTAATGTCTTTACAAACTTGAACCGTTCCAAACTCATTGCTATTACTACTGTACCTTACAACCGTACCGTACAACAGCCGCATGGCATTGGCATTGGACCGAAAACGCCATTGGGTCCACGGTTAGGTTTGGTGAAACCAAGTCAAGTGGAAAGAAGCAGTATACAGTGACCTTTAATTTTCCTGAGCGTGATGCGGTCGCAGGTTTGGGCAGATCATTACTGCAGTGATTAACCGCTGACAAACTTTCCTGAGAATAGCAGCATATGCAAATCACGCTCACCGTCACCACAGAGACCAATTACACACCGAGATGTTTTGAAGAAGATTACTGAGGGGGACGCTGGGAAATTCTCAAGAGGATTGAAAAATGACTTGATGCCTAAAGGTGAAGTGTGAACGTTTTGAGAAATTGAGACATTTCACATCCATAACTCCAAGATGAGTTGTTTAAGTGTTTGTGTAACATCTAAAAGCGAAACTTTAAAAAGAAGTCCGGCACAAAGCTAAATTCAAAACTCTCATCATTTTAAGACAATAACTTAAAAATCAAATACTTTCAACAACTTTGAACAGAAAACTGATAAGCATGACGTGTGTAGCCTTTGAATTTTCTTTAATCCAAGAAAAATTGTCTCAAGATTTGATTACCTTTAAAATATATAGTTTTTAACACAATATGCTTCAACTTAAAAAGTTTATTCTATAAATATTTTAATAGTAGAATAATTAAAAATAGTAGTTTTTATACATATTGTTTTCACTTGAAAATGACTAAATAAAAAGTAAATAAACAAGTATAATAACCAAAATATAGGTTTTTATATGAATGAAAAATGTAATTCGAAGGCTATTTAACTGTATGTGTTGTGGTTTCTATTGTTACACATCCTGTACTACACCTTTTGTCATTGTAAACAACTTCAGGGCATTAAAAAACTATAAATAAACCAAGGGAAAAAACAATATGCATTTGACTAAACAAGTACAGCAGTGCTGAAGTAAATAAAAGAATACCATCAGACACCTCCAGGTCCTGGAACCTTCTGTTGACAGAAACGATAGAAGAGCCTACTACTGTCCATTCTTGACCTCGAGAAAGCACAATATCCAGAGCACATCTGTTCTTCCTCTAACTTCCCTTCTTTCCGGTTTCACAGAGTCCACCTGTCCCTCAAGAGCACCTCGTCTCCGACTCCGGTGGTGCTCTGGGTCTACAGAACACCTGTTCCCATTTCTGCAGTACAAGACGTTTCAGTCTTACCCAACGTCTCTCTTCATTTGAAAGGGAATGCACCTCATCACTTTAACAAAATCATGTATTACCCGTTTTCTCTCTTTGTCTCTACTCCTGTACCTGTACAGCTGCCTCACACACCTGTTCCTCTCGCTAACACTATTGTAAATGTCACAGACCCTCCCATAAGATATCTGCCCGACAGCAGAGCCAAATCTGACAGCGGGCCTGATGCCAAAGTCATGCTGCAGCCCAGAATAGATCACACCTGCATCTGCAGAGCTTTACCATCCGACTGCAGCGAACGGTGGGGTATAAGCACAGGTTTCTCACCTGTTCCCAACAAATTCCAAAGCACACACACACACGCACACACTATCTTTCTCTCTCTCTGTCTCTCTCTCTCCTCAATCTTTTTAAGTAAAGGCTTTGGAGATTGAAGGCTTCCATGCTGCTGCCCATGTGACCTCACCCACCACCACACACATTTGAAGTCATTTCCACACCGGTGTCTAAAATGATTCCACTTCTTCGCCTCAATGTCATTTTGTCCTTAAATACGAGGTTGTGTGGCTCTTAACTGTGTCAAGTGCAATGTAAGTACTATAATCAGAGTCCTATAGAGAGCGGCCGCACTGCAGCTATGCTATACGAGCAGTATATCCAATGGCAGGGATGTTCAATTAAAGGGACCAAAATAGCACAGGTACGTCTGCTTGATGTCTGCTAAAGATCTGAAGATCTGCTGTGTAATAACATCTGATAAAGTTGCATTCTTAATCATTAACATCTTACAGATGTCTGACAGGAAACGTCTCAGAGACGTATTGTAGATGAACAAACAATCAAAAAGATACGTCTTTCAGATGTAAATGAAGACATCAAATAGACGTCTCTGAGATGTACAGCATGTATGCTATCAGGGGATGTGGTTCAGAATGTGTCAAAAATGACAAAAGAAGATATTTCGAGAAGTGTCTCGGTGGTTTTGTGTTCATACAACTGAAGTCAATGTTGTTCGGTTACCTACGTACTTCAAAATATCTTCTTTAAAGTTTCAAAAAGTTCAGTCTTGACGTTGCCCTCCCAGAAAAGTTCCAAGTGATTGTCAGAGTCGAAGACCTAATTAAAACCTTCATCTGGTTCAGGTCAGTCTATGCCGGTTTAATGCTGGTCCAGCCGGTGCTTTCCTAGCAAAACATCACTATGAAACAATGTGCATGGAACCAGGAGTCTTTCCAACCGGTCTGCACCACAGTCTAATATCCGTGATCTCCCCCCATTGTTATAGATAATAATGCCATTTGGTAAACAATTCCTCAACATTATAATGTCACAGTTTCGTATTATTGGTTTATACGATTGAGATGTTTTTAGAGGTCTAGAAACCCACAAAGAGCACACAGACACATCTGCCTTACCAAAATAAGAAAATACGAAAATATAACCCACCTGCACACTCGTGTTCTGGCAGAGTCTTCTTTTCAACCCTGAGGTTAAGTGATGGAGCGAGTCATTATGACGCTTGCTAATGTTAGCAGGCTAATTTACTGCTTGGCTTGTTACAGTCAGCTTCCACCTGCACCTTCAACTCCAGCCAGCACTGCACCTGGAGACCTTCAAGACATCACTGGCATTCATGTGCACCAGACCCTTCCATTACATACCCGTATATTCCATTTCAGTGTAATAAGAATATTAAAAGTTGTCATAGCTTGAAGGGAATTACATCATATAGTAAGCTGGGGTCTTTATTAGTCAAGTAAAACCTTCTGCAGGCTACTGTTCTGTGCCTTAAACATTTGTTTTGCAAACCTGAGCTTGTATAGTATTAGAGGTATGCGTAAACTGGCTATTGTGAGTAACATCAAATTTACAGAGAGCTTAGCAGTCTTACAAACTGTGATAAGAGTTTGGGGTCCAATAAAGATTATTTCTGTTTTACCTGCGTTTTATTTAAGAGTTCATCAAATTACTACTAGTTAAAGAACTAGATTTGAAAGTAAGGAATGTGTCCAGGTTGGTGATAAAAACTCTTGTGTTGTCAGAAAAACAGTGATAACCATGATGACGGATAATATGACCAGGAGGCAGCATGTAGATAATGACGAGGAAGGGGCCGAGGACAGAACCCTGAGGGATCCCTGAGGTAAAGGGGGCAGTAAAGAATTTATGTTTCTGTACGGCCATGAAATACTACCTGTGAGAACAGTGCCAGCTATATCAAAAGCTAAAAGCTGAGATAAAGGTATGAAGGGGGAAATGGTGCCCTAGACAGAGCTGAGATACAGTACAACCTGGCCATAGCCTAAGCTGTTTTTCCTAGTATTCAGAGAGACCAGAGTGAGTTTTAGTATTATATTATTTGAGTTTTATAATGCAATTTATGCAATATGGCCAAGTATATTAATTAAAAATTTACTAACATAATTTTTAATTAAATCAAGCACTTACAGCTCTGTCACAGCGAGGTCTTACCAAATAACTGCAGCCCACTCCTTCTGCCCTTCTGTTTTTCTTATTCCATTCAGTAAATTAATAATTACTTCAGCAGATGAAGGCAGTTTTGGCCTGCTTATTGCTAACTCAGGTTATTCACTGGCCAAACTTCACTCACGATTCAATGAAAAAAGCTTTTTAGCTAAACAACCCCTCATGAATACTCCTAACTCACTGGACACAGGCTGACGAAGAAAACGCACAACTGGATGTGTTGGCCCACACTGAAAAGAGAATGGATCTTCTGGCAGAGCTGATTCAGAGAGAGACACATGAAGGCTCTTTGGCAGCCAGGATCCTTGGTAATCCCGTCATCTGGCCAGTTCAAACCCCAAGTGGCAGATGAGGGAGTCACCTTCAGGCTTATCTATTTCGACCTTTATCCTTCCATCATTGCTGGACAAACAGGGGAAAAGATTTTCTTTTTCTCCACCAAAATCAAAGGTGTCTCATTGGTCAAGCAATAAACTATAAGAGCCCGTGAGGTACAATTATTAGCTACAACATTTTGAAACGACGGCAACATGTTAAAAGTCAGCAATATTTAATAAATAATTATTTAAGGTTTTGCTAGCTTTGCATGTCTAGCCTGCATCCCAGAATACAGCTTCTTCTCATGTAGTAGGCTGAATAAGAAAACACAGGATTCGTTTTCATAGAGAATGCCTATGACGCCTTAAAATATTGCTTATACAGGTAGCTCACAAGGATTTGGAACGGAGCAATGCAACGTTAGAGACCATAGTTTATAAAAGTATATTTGTTCTGCTGTATCTTGAACCGTTTCCAGTCATGGGAAAAGCAGTCACTTATCTCACTTCGGTACTAGATATCGTCAGAATTTACTCGAGTATGCCGAATGTTAGAATGGCCGGATGACAACGCTGGATTTATGGCACTGCTGATGCGGCTCAATAAGCGTTAGTGCTTTCAGCAGTGTTACCATAGATATTATCACGCTCCTTCTCTCGGAAACTCGCTCCCGTTCTGAATCTGGACATGGACCAACCGTAGAGACGATGGAACATCACACATCAGATTAAATGCAGTGAGGATTTACAGTATATCCATAAAAGAAGAAACAACAGCCGAGCTGTTATAACGCGCTGCATACAGTATGCTTTAGCTGTCACTTTCCTTCAAGGCAGTATTAAACATGAGTACTGTATGTTACAAAATTAATCATTTAGAAATGTAAACATTGTTTTCATGTGTACTACAAGTATAAGTAAGATCAAGTAACTCCATGGTTATGGTTTTATAGATGCTTGCTATTGTGCTATTGTGCAGTATACAGACACACATTTCCACGACCCAGTTTATTCAGGAGCATGCTCGTGTTTTTCTATCATTTGAAGATGTACTGGAGCTGAGAGTTTGTCTGCAGTAGAGGTTATAGATTGGCAGGTATCTCTGTGAGTATGTTGGGATTTTCCGATGTCTTCAATGAGAAGTGAAATCTGGGTGTTATTTATTATTGCAGGCAACGTCTAAATCTGAGAAAAGCCTTCGGATGGCAGAGAGGTGTACTGCAGGAGAAACAGACAGAAGACATTTTGAGAAAAAGTAATTTCTCTGTGTGTATCAGGTGGTGAATTTTGAGATTATTTGACAGGATCCGACAGCGTTTTGGGTGAAGTGTTGAATATTTGATGGCTATTTTTACCTTCGCTTAAACTGTATCTCTCTTCCATCGCTGCCATGCGTTATTTTGCAAGCTTAAACTTAACTGGCAACAGTCATCTGACAATTTTAATAAAAGTTCATTTTAAATTGTATTTAATCCTATTGAATTCAAATCTGTAATAAAAGTGAGAATGGCAGCAGTCAAATTCAGGTGATTATACTTTTATTAGAATGATTGTTATTCTGATTCAAAATATAAAAAACAGGATAACTAAATACATGAAGTATAATGCTTTTATATAATAATGATAAAAGAAAATAAGAGTTCCCTTTCTGTCGGTCTCTCGACGTTGTGTCGAACCGACAGATGGGGTTCGTCCCTGAGAACCAATCGCTTCCGACTACTTAGAAAAGGCCAATAAAAATTGGCGAATGAAATTTGCATGCCGGACTCCGCCCCCGGAAATCCGGGTATAAAAGGGAAACGGGCGTGCTTCATTCATTCACCTTTTGTTCTTCGGAGCCTTCGCTTGTGAAGATCAACTCTCCCTACTACTTAGCAACTCCAGATTGCCGGTTCTACGACGTGGTGCAGCGGACGGTCCCTTCCTGTGGTGACTTCCCCTGGGAGTCTCGGTGGTTCCAGAGGTGTTCGAGCTAGCAGACGGTGCCACACCGTCTGCATTCTAAAAGAGCAAATTTCTCCAGCGTGGCATGTCCCGCTGTTCTCGTCGGTGCAACACACTTATCGAGGAGGCGGACGGACACGATGTCATCTTCCAGTACGCTGCGGCAGCCCTTGTGGATACGTCCTGCCCGCACTGCGGGCGGTTGACGATTCAGACGTTGCGTCATGGGTGGCTGTGTTCCCACGGGGCTCAGCCACCACCTCGTCTGCTTCCCGTTCCGTGACGGCAGGACTACGGCCCTGCCGCCCGCTACGGCGAGCAGCAAGGGTGATATGAGGATTACTGTGAGCGCTAATCTGTCAGCCAATGGCTCGCGGACCGTTCGCACCTCGTCTTGCTCGTCTGACCGTTCCCCATGAGACGGTCCGCCGTCTTATTCCTCAATCACGTATCGGACACGGTACGTGATGATGAGATGTCTGTTGCAGCATCGGAGGGTGACTTACTGGTATCAGACTTCGACGATTCCTTGAAGCTCCCTCCCTCGGGGGGTCGAGATCAGGAAGAAGCGGACGTCGAAATGTCAGCCATGCTTTCACGGGCTGCCGGCGTCGGGTTGCAGTGCCCGCACTGCCTCCCAATGCAAACCTTGGGTTTGAGAGCGGCTCCATGCCGTACTCGCCCCAGTGCCGTGTTTCCCCGGAAGTGCATGAGGAACTTAGTATGACCTGGAACGCCCCCTTCGGCACGTGCACGTCAACTAGTTCCATCACCCTTTCTTCCCTCGATGGTGGGGCAGCTAGAGGATACGTCGAGTCCCCCTGGGGCTTTTCTCTCTCTCTCTGGGTGTTTATCACAGCCGCTCTCACCCTCTACACGATGGTGTTCGGCAACTCGACGTTGCGTCATGGCGAGGTGCAACATCGAATGTACATTGCAGCCCTCAGCACTCTCAAATCGACAGTGCATGGAGCTGCATCACCAGGCAGGCGAACCAGTAGAGCCAGTCTTCTTGAGAAGAGAGACCCGCACTGCCAGCCATCGAACCACCCCCCGGGGGGTCGATGAAGTAGATCGTACCCTTAGTCCTCCTGTCGCTGTCCCTGGGAGCTTGGCTCGAGTTTCCCACACCGTCACGGTGGCTGAGGAGAACGATCCGTCTCGGCTATGCGATCCAGTTCGCCAGAAACCCGCCCAAGTTCCGGGGCATCCTCGCCACCTCGGTCAGAGGCCGGGATGCTCCCGTACTACGGGGCGAGGTGGCCACCCTTCTGGCGAAGGGTGCGATCGAGCCCGTCCCCCTAGCCGAGATGTCCAAGGGGTTTTACAGCCCCTACTTCATCGTCCCCATCCTAGATCTGCGTACCCTGAACAGACACCTGCACAAGCTGCCGTTCAGGATGCTCACGCAGAAGCGCATCCTGACATCTGGCAGATGTCAGGATTGGTTCATGGCAATCGACATAAAGGACGCTTACTTTCATGTCTCGATTCTCCCTCGTCATCCCGTTCCTATGGTTTGCTTTTGAGGGCCAGGCATATCAGTACAGAGTCCTCCCCTTCGGTCTGTCTCTGTCTCCACGAGTCTTTACGAAGATCGTGGAAGCCGCCCTCTCTCCCCTCAGGGAAAAGGGTGTGCGGGTACTCAACTATCTCGATGACTGGCTTATCTTGGCACACTTGCGAGATCTGTTGTGTGCACACAGGGACCTGGTGCTCCGGCACCTATATTGATTGGGGCTACAGGTCAACCGAGAGAAGAGCAAGCTCTCCCCTGTGCAGTGCATCCTCTATCTTGGTATGGAACTCAACTCTGTCACCATGACAGCGCGACTGTCCACAGCACTCTCCCAGTCGGTGTTGAATTGCCTGGATTATTTCAAGCAGTCAGCGGTTCCCCTGAAACTATTTCAGAGGCTCCTGGGACACATGGCATCCTCGGCGGTGGTGATACCCCTCGGGTTGATGCACATGAGACCGCTCCAACACTGGCTTCAGAGTCGAGTTCCCTGGAGAGCGTGGCACACCGGCAGCAGGCGGATGGTGATTATGCCTCTCTGCCTACGCACCCTAACCCCTTGGTCTTCCATGACCTTCCTTCTGGCAGGGTTTCCCCTAGGGCAGGTTACTAGGCATGTCGTGGTGATTACGGACTCCTCCCTGCAGGGTTGGGGTGCAGTGTGCAACGGGCACGCAGTGTCTGGGCTTTGGACGGGCCCCCGCCTGCGCTGGCATATCAATTGCCTAGAGTTGTGGTCCGTGCTACTCGCACTGAAGAGACTGCAACCTCTCGTGCAGGGCAAGCACGTGCTGGTCCGGTTGGACAGCACTACGGCAGTAGCGTATTTCAATTGTCAGGGTGGCGTTCGCTCACTGCAGTTAACACGACTCGCCCGACGCCTCCTCCGGTGGAGTCAGCAGGTGACCCGCTCCCTGCGTGCCACGTATATTCCAGGCAACCTGAACCAGACAGCCGATGCGACTCCACCCCCGCGCAGTCCAGCTCATTTGGGTGCAGTTCGTGCAGGCCCAGGTTGACCTTTTTTCCTCCCTCGAAACCACCCATTGCCCGCTTTGGTACTCTCTGACCGAGGGTTCCCTCGGCACGGATGCCCTAGCGCACAGCTGGCCGCGGGACAAGTGGAAGTACGCCTTCCCCCCAGTGAGCCTCATTGCACAGACCCTGTGCAAGGTCAAGGAAGAGGAGCAGCAAGTGTTACTCGTTGTGCCACACTGGCCCAACCGGACTTGGTTCTCGGAGCTAATGCTCTTGATGACAGCTCCCCCTTGGCCGATTCCCCTGACGAAGGACCTGCTTTCCCAGGGGAAGGGCACGTTATGGCATCCCAGGCCAGACCTCTGGAACCTCCATGTCTGTCCTCTGGACGGGACGAGGAGATCCTGAGTGGTCTGTCCCCAGTGGTGGTAGTTACCATTTCTCAGGCTAGGGCACCTGCCACTAGGCTACTGTACTCCTACAAGTGGCACCTCTTCTTGACCTGGTGTGCTTCTCGAGGAGAAGACCCACGGAGTTGTGCGATCGGGTCCGTGCTGTCCTTCCTACAAGAGAGACTCGAGACTAACCTCTCCCCCTCCACACTGAAAGTGTATGTAGCCGCCATTGCCGCTCATCTTGCACCCAACTCAGTTGCTGGGAAGTCTCTAGGGCAGCACAACCTGGTCATTAGGTTCCTAAAGGGCGCTAGGAGGCGCAATCCGCCTCGTCCGCGCTCCATACCCTCTTGGGACCTGGATGTAGCCCTGACAGGTCTCACCAGGGTCCCCTTCGAGCCCCTAGGGGATGCCTCTCTTCCTCATCTCACGATGAAGACGGTTCTCCTTATGGCGCTCGCCTCCATCAAGAGGGTAGGGGACCTACAGGCATTCTTCGTGTCCCCTGACTGCCTAGAGTTCGGACCCAGGGATTCTCACGTTATCCTGAGACCTCGGCCCTGCTACGTGCCCAAGGTTCCCACCGCTCTCTTTCGGGACCAGGTGGTGAACTTACAGGTGCTCTCCACTGGGGAGGAAGACCCAACCCCGTCCGTGTTGTGTCCAGTACACGCGCTGCACCTTTACTTAGACCGCACGCAGAGCCACAGAGCTCTGAGCAGCTCTTGTCTGTTTTGGAGATCAGCAGGGAGGGCTGTCTCAAACAGAGATTGGAGAGGCGCCTCTCTGGCAGACATCTGCAGAGCTGCGGGTTGGGCTACACCCATCACCTTCGCTAGGTCCTACAGCCTCCGCGTAAAACCGGTATCGGCTCGAGTCTTCCAGTCAGGCAAGACTGGCGGCCGGTAGGGTGTACGCCTATGACAGTACCTTCCCCCTTTTTCCTAAGGGGGTCAGCGTACTAACTAGCCTCCCTTCTTCCCCCACTGGGTGAAGAACAGGCACTCCATCCATCACTAGCAAGCACCTCCTGCGGGCGGGCTGGGCAGAGCAGCCCTGCCCCTTAGGCCGGGTATCTCCGGAGTTATTCGCAACATAGCTCTAACCGGACCTAGTGCTACCAGACGTTGCAACCCCCCAGTAGGGCGGTTCCATCTGACATATCCTCATGCTGGTTCCCACCTTGGTAACCCATGACCTCCCCAGGTGGACCTCCACCTCGCGGTTTACTCTTCAGCCGCACTTTCTTCCCATGAGTTCTCCCCCATCGGTGAGACCATGTTGGTATCTCCACTAGACTCCTCCCTGCGGTAGGAAGTGGTCTCTGTAGCGCATCCCCCACTTGAGGAAGTAGCGCTTACCCAGTGGCCTTACGGTTCTGGGCGGCTTCTCGCTGTTAGAGAAACAAGGCCGCCGCCCGTGAGGCCGAAGGTAGGGGCCTTCCCACCTTTCAAGAAAGCTCTGGGACCCCCTACCTACCCACTGGTAGGTTACAATTTTGTGGTAGCGCTCACGGCTGACACACCCAGGCCTGTCACCGTCGCTTCGTTGAGATTGTGACAGGGCACAGTGTTATGGCGTTTTCCATTGGAACCCCATCTGTCGGTTCGACACAACGTCGAGAGACCGACAGAAAGGGAACGTCTCGGTTACGTTTGTAACCTCAGTTCCCTGATGGAGGGAACAAGACGTTGTGTCCTCCTTGCCACAACACGTGCTGTCCTCTGCAGCAGTCGTGAGAGGTCTCAGCCTGAATGAATGAATGAAGCACGGCGTCTCCCTTTTATACCCGGATTTCCGGGGGCGGAGTTCGGCATGCAAAATTCATTCGCCAATTTTCATTGGCCTTTTCTAAGTAGTCAGAAGCGATTGGTTCTCAGGGACGAACCCCATCTGTCTGTTCGACACAACTTCTCATTCCCTCCATCAGGGAACCGAGGTTACAAACGTAACCGAGACGTTTTTTTTAAATATATCACAAAGTGTATATTACATTTTTAAAACATACAAAGAAAGAAAGAAAAATCTATAATAATGCTATAGAAAAGTTATGAGATTTAAAAACATCAAGCAGATTTAAACACTTTATTTAACACTATTTTATTTCAAAATTGAGGTCTGGAGACTAGGCGCATTTCTGCTATTACCCTCTATCTTTTGATATTTACTAGTCACTGTTACTATGATTATAGGCTATATCACAGTTATCATGAGAATAGAAAGTGTCTTGACTTCAAATATTTGTTTAACCTGATCATTTTATCAGGAAAAGACTTTTACATTTTCTTTTACTGGTACCCCAGCTGCCGGAAAATTACCGTATTTTTTTCAGTATTTTTTACAGTGTTTTGAAATACGGTTGTGTGATACAGTTGTGTGATTGTGGCTATTGGAAAAACATGCTGAGACGTAGCTTAATGAATTCATTCTACTTTGAAGTGGATGACTGAGGATCTTCACAGAGACGCACAATCACGCCACACACAGATTAGAGACCCTCGATTGAATTGTCATTGCGACTTAAGCTCCTCGGTGTGTATTTGTGTGCGGTGGTCCCTGGTGGCCCTCAGAAGGGCTCACAGCATTGTGTGTGTGACAAAGGCTGTTAGCAGAGGCGCTCAGCCCTCATAGGAAACAGGAATAAAGCTGCACTCTGACAAAATGTATCTGCTTTGTTAATGGGATGAGCGGGATCACAGGACGAAGAATCAAAGCCGCTCTATTTCGCCGTCACGGCCATTCAGCCTGCACACATACATGCCGTCTGATTTCCTCTGAGAGGACGGGCGAGAGAGATAATATGCATCGAGGATTAGTTCGCACGGTTACATATGGGGCAAGTGTGAATTTATTTATTGGCGTGCCAAGTGGACTGTGACTAGTGAAAAGTGACTATGTTGGACAATGTAGTTTTTAATTTTTAAATAAATATTTCAATATTAACGTGTTGGAATAACATGTGGACACTTAAAGACGTAATAAAAAAACGTAATTACATTACATAACAAAATATTAAACCAAGCGTCATTTATTTGAAAGAAACACAGCACACTTTTCAAGCAATAACATGTTGTCAAATGTTAGTCAAGCATGCCCATAGTCATAGAGATGAAATATACCTGTGATAAGACATTTGCTAGGAACCATAATAATCCCAAATTAATATCTAGATTTTGGAGTTAAGACTTCTTTCAAGTGAAAGATGATATAGGTCAATGTCAACAGTCAGATATGGCAAATATTATCCAATTAAACGCCATAATGTATATAGTCCATAACTGGCAGAAACGTTTATCCAAATGTGACTTACAAAGCATTCAAGTTGTGCATTTCTTTGCCACAGTAGATGCTCCAATAGTTGAGCAACGCTACATATTGGTCTATATACTGTATCATGTACAGTAAAAACTGCAAATTGCTCTGTCACCAGCTGTGAGATCTTTCAGAGGGTTCAGAGGTCAATCCCTCTGCCCCGGTGCATGCATCTGCAGCACAGGAGAAATGCACTGCATTCATACTGACAGTGTTCCTGCTGTGTATACGTATATATTACAAATTATAATATAGGATTATACAGTATATAAACCAGAGCCGTCGTAAGGGCTGTGCCACGTGTGCGACCGCACAGGGCCTCGCGCCCCACAAGGCCTCGCGCCTGACCTGAAAAAAACTTTTTTTTTTTAATTTCTCACCCAGGAAAATAACATTTCTGACGTGTCTTCCTCTATCTATAATTTCATAACACATGAAAAAATGTATAACATTGTATTATTAATTTCAAAATGTACGTGCTCCATGGCATGCTCGCTCTATGTACGTAGCTGCTCAATCTGAGGAAGAATAAAAAATGTCGGCTGCAGCACGAGAGCGTGATCGATTTCGTTTACACGAGTCAGGGGATGAAAAAAGGAAAAGAAAGAAGAGTTTTATAAAAAACTAAGAGGATAATTCGATAAATTTGTGGATGCTAACATTAGCCACCATGAAGATGCTACGAGCAACACTTCTACTGTTGCTACCGTCGAGCCGCGAGAAGACATAGTTCAGGGTGAGTAATAAGTGTTCTTTGAAAACATTTATAAAAAGGTTTGACATTTTAATGCACTTCGCTTTGCGTCGGGTGGTTCTTCGCCTCCACGTCGTGCATTAAAATCCTTTAATGCACGGCTAGCCGTGGATTATCCCGCTTATACCATGTTTATTTGCCAAGTTAAAGCTTTTATTAATGTTTACAGTGTCATTTTAGATCAAACAGGTGAAAATGACGGTTATTTTGTCAGTTAATTTTAAATGTAATCAAACTGACTGGAGCTACCCGTGCGTTAAATGCTTTTAATGCACACCTTCCAGCCAATCAGAATCCAATATTCAAACAGACCATGGTATAATATAATTCAATTATCAATGAAGCTCAAGAAATATGAAATATTGTACTTTTGATACATTAAAGAAATAGTTTAGCCAAATGATCTCATCATCTCATGAGATCTCATGATCTCATTCAGCATTATGTCATCCTATGTGTATGTATACGCTTTGTCTGTACACAAGCAAAATTTATCAAATCTTATTGGTTCTTAATATACGCAAAATCCAATAAGATTTGATGTTACACATGGATTACTATTATGAAAGCTTTATGTGTTTTTTGGAGCGTCAAGATTTCTCACTTTTTCGGAGGTCTTTGCATTTTATGGACCTACAGTACAGAGAGTGGATATTTTTGAGGAAAGGACGTCATTTAACATCTGTGTATGAGTGATTGTTAAAAAATATATATTTTTCAAAGACTACTACACTACAGTAAATATAACACTTGACATAAACTAACTAAATAACTAGACTTGATAACATACAGCAAATCAAACCAGGGGAGTGACAGGGAACAAACAAGGCGAAATGATCCGGCACAAGACAGAAGACACAGGGGCATTAAGTAAGGGGTAAAATCAAGAGGGTAACAGCTGAAGGGCATGAAACAATAAACGAGTAATAATGAGGAGACAAGAGGGCGGGAACAGAGACGAGACCGGAGAGGGTGTATGGAAGGCCATAAGGGCCAAAATTACCCCTCTCCACATGAAACATGAGGTTCTGTCATGATCCTGCCACTAGACTACGAGAAACATGACATGATGCGGCAGAATCATTACAGGGTGCCCTTTAGCGTCAGTTTTTGTAGCGTCAGCAACGTGTGGGAACTCTCGTTGCAAACCTTGTGAGCTGAAGCCATTAGATAACTTTATACGAAGAACTCCGTGAACACGATGAACGCATGCAGTCATGTCTCGTTCAAGTGTAAATCATGACGCGATCAATCACGAGAGCCAATGACACTTCACATTTAGAGCAGACTTCATGACGCAATCAGTCACGAGACACACAAGATTAATGCTATGCTAGCTGACGTAGCGCTTCTTCTGGCGGCAATTTTGAATGCATTCACCCGGATCACCGGAGATTTACGATGGATTGGGGTTTACTTGATACTCATACAAATCGAACGTTTGACCTCGGTACGTATGAAATACATGTTGTTTTTGAAAAAAGTGACTGTTTTGTATCATGTGTTTTATATTATATAATAAATAAATCTGTTACGTTACTTTCTCAAAATGACTGAACAGTTTAACGCAAATACAGTTATCTTGGCTGTTTAAATTGAAAATCATACCTCAATACATGTCATTGTAAAATTATGCACCAGTATATAATTTCATAATAACGGTGAAAACCGCATGCCCATCTCATCTGCGTATATGACGCCAAAGGTTTAAAATCAATGCTGTACCCCGCACTTCGAAAACCATGTGCATTGAAAAGCGACGCAGAGGCGCGCTGACCAAGCCTCAATATGTGACGAGTTGGGAGAGAAAATGTGTCGAAATAAAGTGTCTTTTATTATTTCATTACTACTGAACTGTTCCAGACTTGCATTTCAGTATTTGCACAAGCCTGAGAAATAAAAAAAATGTATGTGTGCACTCCTGCAAAATCTATGATGTTTTACGTGTTCATACCGTACTGTTCTGTAAATATCAACCAAATAAAGAAACCCAAATTATAGTAAGGATTAATACTGTATATTTACAATAATATGCTTTTCAGTGTCAGATGGATTTGAATCACACCTTATTTATTTCCTCTCAAAGCATCGGTATTGTGGTTGTTTAATAACTCCTCCAGAATACATTTCAATCAGAGGGCAAACACCACACTGAGCTCAGCAGATGCAGAGAGCCGTTTCCGCAGCAACAGCGAGCAGGTCTGAACGTGACATCCGATGGGTCACGGATCTTGCCATAGGGCACAACGACATAAAACACATACACCTATATAAGTGTAATCCCTCCTCTGATCAACACCAGAGATAGAACAGGGCACACCAGGACAACAGAGAAACACAGAGGGAGAGTTTCAAGGACAACAATGCAAAAAATTATATGTGAAATTCCTGTAGCTCAGTAGGTAGAGTCTCATGTTTGCAGCACAAGAATAACTGGTTTGATCTTAGGGAACACACAAAATAGTAAAAAGTAAACTTTAATGCACTGCAAGTCACTTATCCAGAGCGTCTGCCAAATACATGTAAAAGCAGTTTTTTCAAATGTAAGTTTGAAAAAGGTAAGTAAGGTACCGTGTATAAAGTTCACATATTATTTATAAACAAACACATATTTTGCTTGCACATTTTTTATGACAGCTAGAGAGCGCTTATTTTTATAATGTACCTTTAATAATATCATGGTTATGGGTAGTTAAAGGGATAGTTCACCCAAAAATGAAAATTTTGTCATCATTTACTCACCCTCATGTAATTTCATACCTGTATAAATTACTTTGTTCTGAAGAACAAAGAGAAAGATATTTGCAAGAATGTTAGTAATTTACCATTCCGGAATATCATTGACTACCATAGTAGGAAAAATTAAACGGTAGTCAAAGGTGCGCCAGAACTGTTTGTTTTCCTAAATTCTTCAAAATATCTAATTTTGTGTTCGACAGAACAAGAAAACGATATTTTTTCCTACTATGGTAGTGGATGATGTCCCAGATCTGAAAATTGCTAACATTCTTCCAAATGCCTTTCTCTGTGTTCATCGAAACAAAGAAATTTAAACAGGTTTAAAACAACATGAGGGTGAGTAAATGATGACAGATTTTCCATTTTTTGGGTGAACTGTCCCTTTAATATTGAAAAAAAAAGAATAAAACACTATAGCACTTATATTAATTTCTACTTCTGTCAAATTTGAATTAGGCTACAATTCTACATCATTTTTGCTACTTCACTTCAAATTTCATTCAATTTAAACATTTTACTACTACAACATTGAGGTCATGTTAAATCTTTTAAATCTGTGTTTTTATCCTTATAAGAAAGAAGTACACAATAGGAATATATAAACACGGCAGAATATGAAGAATAAGAAAAAAACATTCCATTGTGCCGGCTCAAAATTCTGCTGAGCGATACAGAGAATGACTTAAAAGCGAAGATACAAAAAATATCAAGAGCCACACTGGCAGAAACAGAAATAAGAGGCAGAAACAAAATAAAAGATCACGGAGAAAGAGTTGTGTGCCAGAGACAGCAAAAAGACATCAGACAGAAAATCCAGAGCTCAAGCTGTGAGCCTCTATATGCATGTACAAAACTCTGATTTTACATTCACACTTTTATCCAAAGTGGCTTACTAACAGTGTTGGGTAAGTTACTCTGAAAAAGTAATTAATTACTAGTTACTAATTACATATTCAATAGTGTAATTAGATTACTGTACAAATTACTCTCTCCAAAAAGTATTTAGTTACTTATTACTAATTACTTTCTATATCCTACATCAACCTTGATTAGTTAAGTGATTCAAGGATAGACATGAAACGGCTTATTTAATTCATTCAAATAAATAATATTAAACTACATAAGGTAGTATTATTAACTGACCAAAGTATTACAAATGTGAGAATTATACATTAAAGCACAGATTTTAAAGTTAGACTTTGAATTTTGATGTCAATTCCACTATTGCAGACACATATATTACACACAGTATTTAGTTTAATTACATCAGAAGTAACTGTAATTAAATTACAGAAAAAATAAGAGTAATCCCTTACTTTACTTTTTCAAGGGTAAAGTAATTAAATTACAGTAACTAATTACTTAGTAACTAGTTACACCCAACACTGCTTACTAAAGCAATAAGCCCAAAGAAGCGGTGGGGTACAGTGCATTTTATAACAGCTAAGATCGTTATAGTGATATTTAGGCTATATAATGCGGTCAGCAGTTATGAATCGGGGTATTTTATAACGGCTTAGCACTCAGCTCAACCGTTTTATAAAGTGCATTTTATCAGATTTGGTGTACACTGGGAATTAATTGGCGTCTTGGGTTCAATACCAACCGAGCAAAAAATATATATAGACACACTGCCTATGTAGCTACAGGACTAGCTTAAATCAGCGGCTACATGATGCCTTCTCATTTGATTCATTTATTTCACATTAATTTGAAACAGTTTGATAATGAAGCAGACAAACAACTCTCCTTTATTGTGAAAATCTGAACAAAACTCCGCATGAACAGGTTTATGTTAAAGCTGTGAAAGCTTTTTGCGAAAAGAACTGAAATCAAAAGGTACAAACAAATGCTTGTGTTACATCATCGTACTTGCTTCTCATTCTCATTAGTCATCGCCGCTAAAATCAGTTCAGAAAACAACAGCAAAATTCACTCATGAAGGTTTTGTTTAAAAATGTCTCTTTAATTCTACCAAAAAGTGTGACTCTGTGGCACGGTGAAAGCCTTGCTCGGTGTGCATGAGCATCCTGACACAGCAATAACGGCTCCAGATGAGAGAAAACCATTCGGTGATGCTAACAGCACAGAAACGACGCATTAAAGCTTTCACAAGTGATCCTAAAATGTTGCAGCTAGAATTACTTTTTGACTAGCGGGGCCAGACAGCCGAACCTCATGAGAGATGTTTGAGAGAAACATGGCAGTGGCTGAAATGTTTTTAATGTAGCTTTTGTGTCGCGAGCGTCTGCTGGATAGATCTCTCTCTGAGGGGTCGGGCTCTCCTCTTTTACGCGGCGCAGCTTTAATCGATAAAACTGACAGAAGCTCAGAAGCCGGTTTTACCCCCCACCCTCAGTCCCCCCGCGATCGCGCTAACTGTTTAAAAGTGCGTTTGCGAGAGCGGGCACAAACGAGAGAGAAAAAGTGTGTACGGGGCACTTTAATGCACCGGTAAATATTTCCACAGCAGGGCTTCGGGTCTCAGCACAGATGCTTATTACGAAGAAAAACAGTGCTCTCCTGGGCTGCGTCATAAAACAAAACATAGTCCTGTAGAGTGAAGCGAGTGTACAGAAATAACACACGCCTCCTTCAAGCTATAAAACTCGATCGTGGTTAATTTCATTTCTGAATGATGTACATCTGTTAGATTGTTCCCTGATGAAAAGGCCAGATCAAAACAGGATGCTTAGTTTCCGTACCGGTTCATTCTGGTTAATGTTGGTCTCTTAAACGTTTTGATGCGTGGGAATTTCAATTGACTTTATTTGGCCACTCCCAAGTTTGATTGTCAATTTGAGATTGAGATAGTCAATAACGCTGAGGAATTTTAACAAACAAATGTGGAGCAGAACAGATGTTTGGTTTTACTATAAAGACTTTGACATGTTGTAAAGTGATGTTTTTTTCACCATGATCCACAAAACAAAAATCAAATAAATTTGTTGAAATATTTGTTAATTAAATACTACAGATGCACCGATATATCAGCAAATAATCAGTATCGGTTGATAAAAACAATTTTTCACACTATCAGCTATCGGACGATGGTTTCAAAATAGATGATGATCAGGGCGGATATAGCCTGTCAATCAAAAGATGACATAAAAATGCTATAATTTTGTGCTCTGTATATAGAAAATATTAAGAAACATCACCAGTTTGATGTTCAATATTAATAGCCATTAGATGAACCAATAACATTCAGAAAGTTAAGAAATATTCATTTAATTTTCAGAATCAGTATCGGCACTCATACAATACAATACAATACAATAATAGGCTTATGGTATTGGTGTAGACATGTAGTGTCGGTGCATCTCTATTAAATACTCATTTCTATAGTAGAGCTGGGTAACATAATATCATTTCTTTAAAAAAATCTGTTTTGTGGGCCTATCAGTGTTGTAGTTTTGAGACTCGGACTCGGTCTCGAGACCCTATTTTAATGGTCTTGGTCTTGTCATGGACTTGTGTGCATTTTGACTCGGTCTCAACTCGTACTCGAACATGTTCGGAATTGGACTTATGCCCGAGTCCACTCGAGTCCCATCAAAAATATTAAATACATTGAAAAGACGTCCCTTTATGGGCCAAAAATGAAAGTTGTTTCTACAGCTTTTTTTAACATGGTTCTAATATTGATGTCCAGTTGAAATTTTGAGTTCAGCAGACTAGTTTCTATTTACACATGGAAACAAATGAAGTGAGACTCTTTGAAATAAACTGAGCTGAATGATTTGAATGCAGTAAGATAGCTAGCAACCATTGAATCAAGGTTAAAAATCCATGATTTGTCAATGTTCATTGCGTTGAATCAGTATCACTTTTGTACCTGCAAAAATCCCCATTATTGTGATCTTTTTTAGCTTTAGTGGATCTATTTTAATGTTAAATTAGGTTTTCTTCAGCCATACGTGTGTTAAAATAAATTAGTTTAAATTAGTTTAAATTAGTGGCAAAGAGATGATTACTTCTGAATGGTAATGTATACATTTTGAAGTTGTTTGGATCACTGTTAATAAATGAATTTGGTTTATTAATGTGTCAGCTCTGTTGATCTGTAGTTTGATATACTGTGATTTTTTAGGAATTACCATATTCACAATCTGTTAAACCACTTTAACACTCAAAGACATCAAGAATCTGCATATGTAACTCAACAATGGTGACAATCAACAAAAGAAAGCTTCATGCTGCAATGCATGCTGGGTATCAACATAGTACAAAACTCATTCAGGACTCCCAGCATGCATTGCAGTTGATCTGTTTATCTGAATTATTTTGACGATTGTCCCCATTGTTGAGGGTTGTATGATGAGGGTTGATGTCAGTGAAATATGTTTGTTTATTTTCTCTCAATACTTGTGCATTGACTAGCCAGAGCCCTCAGTCCAGTCATCAATTGATCAATAATGTTTAAAACTAATACGTTTTATTACAGCCTGATAATTTCCATGAGAACAACCCCAACTTTTGTAAAAGCATGTCTGTCTTTCTCAGTGCACAAGTGTTTTTAAAACACTATTACACGACCTGAACAAATTAATTGAACAAAAGTCAAGGATCAAGAGCCCAACTAAAGCAAACACTGATCACAATAATGGTGATTATCATTATTTTAATGGTTGCTTTGCTACAGTATCTTACTGCATTCAAATCATTCAACTCAAGAGTCTCATTTCATTTATTTCCATGTGAAAACTGAAAGTAGTCTGATAAACTCAAGATTTGAACCAGTTTTTACATTGTACAAACGTCCCCTGTACGTCAATATCAGACATTCAGAAAACGTAATAAAGGGCCAATAAAGGGACGTCTTTTCAACATCGAAAGATGCAGAAAAGACGTCTTTTGGACATATCTTTGGCCAGGGGGAAGTCATAATTGTAATATAATTACCTTTACAACACTTACTATGTGGCCTTTTTTACCCTCAACTAATAATATTTTTAAACTAATATCAGTCTAAGTAAATAAAACACAGTGTACATGCCATGGTATATTTAATGCACTCTATGAGCTCGGTGCCAGTTTTATTGTTTCCACCAAACATTTATGCTATAGGTCTTGTCTCAGACCTCTTGTCCTAGGACTCGGACTTGACTCGGACTCGACCTACTCTGGACTCGGACTTGACTCGGACTCGAATGAGGTGGTCTCGACTACAACACTGGGGCCTATTGTTAATGTAAATGTGTATTTCTGTAATATAGCCTTTTATACTTCTTGTACAATTCTGTGGTGCTAATTATTGTGTTAAAATATATTTTCATGTACTGTAGCATCAATGTTTAGTGTATAGCTTAAGTAAATTTTGAGCTTATGTCATTAATTTCAATATATTGTATATTGCAAATAAACAAAAACTGTACAAATTTTCACATATTTTCACAATTTTCGTATTCAGGATGTTACACTTCATAAAGGAACATTAAAAATTAAAGTGAAACACAACTTTTTTTTAATTGTTACATTGTGTAATCGAATCGAATCAACAATTTGGTCGCAACACCCAACCCTATTCTATAGGTAACATTGCACAGCAACGTGCAGTACTTACATTATTTATTGATTTTCGTTCCATTTTATTCAATTTCTACTGCATTTTCTTCATTTATTCCAATCGTTATTCTACATCCTGCTGCCTCCACACAAACTAAGGTTTGAAAATGTCAACACAATTCTTGTTTTGTCATAATCTAGTTGACAAACCTTGAAGCTGGTTGGTTGACCAACTCTTGCCGGCTACCAGCACACCAAAATCGAAACCACCAAATCACACCATATGCTGGGAACCAGCGATGTCTTTCATACAAATGAAGTACGACTTGCAAGCTATGTTAACTGAAGGATTTAAAAAAAGACAACTTCTTTGATTGCAGAAAACCCAAAGTTAGAGAGATTATTGTATTTAATCGCTTGCTGGTGCAAAGCCGCTCATTTAGATGGGAACGACACATACTGTAAAGCACCCAACCACAGTTTGTTTCATTTTATGTGCCATTTATGGTCGAGTAAATCTCAAACCCATCTACGTACACTGAAACCCACACTGTAAAAAATGATTCTGTGTCATAGTAGATTTCATGAAATTAATTGAGTAAACTTGACTTAATACAATTGTGTTCTTGTTTTTTTAACCGAAATTTAAGTTAAAATTATAGAAATATCTTGGAATTCTAAATGCACAAATAATTGAGTGAATTCAACTTAATTTTATCATGTTCAACCCACTTAAAATTGGATAAAGGATCTTTATTTAATTATTTTGTGGTGGAACTACATGAATTATTTAAGTTAATTTCCCTAACTGAGCAGTGAATTTAGAGTTCCCAGCAATGCTCTGCATGCGACAGCATTAGAAGAGTCATTTTTGTGAAAAGGTGCTATTTTATGTGCTTTAGAATAAAATGAAAGACTTGATAGTGTTTATTGTTCAGTTGTCTTTAAGATTTAGAAGAGATCCTGTTTGTATTTCTGAGTTTCGTGGTTACCATCTTTCAGAAGAGTGGCGCTTGTGCTCAGGTTGTGGGAGAGCTCGAGCTGTTTGTTTTTTCACACAGTGAACAGTAATGCTGCTAATGTCAGTACTGAGTCAACCCTCAGCTTACTTGTACATCATATATGTTATAAACAATAATAAATGTTAAACTGAAGTTAAAAAGATCAAGAAGTTATCTCCAATGCTCAATATAGTATTTCTTCTTGATTTTTTAAAGTTTATCATGTGACGTGCTTAAATATTTTAGGTAATTTTACTTGATTTATTCGTGGAATATTGCGTTAAAAATATGCTTTAAAGTACTTAAAAATATTTTGTGTAATACTGTTACCTTAATTTTTTTAAGTAAATAGCTGTGTCATTTTTTACAGTGCACCATTTGAGAACCACTGGACTAAACCATGGACCATGTGGACAATTCCCTCTAAAGACTTGAAAAACGTGTCATAATTGGGTGTGGTGTGAACAGAGCCCAAAGGATATTTTTTCAGACACATTAAGCTTCATCTTTGAATGTGACAAAAGGTTCATACTGTATGTAGATGAAGAATAATTGAGTATATTTCGGGGTATAATTGGGTCTGTGAAGTCATATTTCTCTGAGCGAGGGGGAAAATGCTTCCTGCTAATAAACAGAGCGAAACATCAATCAATATCCACTGCAAGGAAGGCAAGCTGTTTGTCCCACCACACTGAAAAAGTCCCTCGCTGATGTAAATGTCACAGGATGAAATACTTGAATAGAGATTAAAGGGAATAATTTGACCAAAAATGAGCGTTCTGTAATTCTTCACTCTCTTCTTTTGTTATATAAAATCAGGGGTAACGTTAGGTATTCTGGGCCCCCTGTCTAATCGCATTCTGGGGTCCCCCTCGATTGTCCATGATCAGGTTCCGGGGGGGACCTCTGTCCACGATCGCTTTGACCCCCGATAGGAGCCTCCTAAAGTGCGTGGGACCTTAGAATCGCCCTACAGTCCCCCCCGTTCGGTGCCCCTGTTCAAACTCAATAAGGTTTGATGATTTGATAAATGATGTCAGTGTTCAGTGGAACACAAAAGTATGCATCTCTTAAAGGGATAGTTCACCCAAAAATACTGACTCAAACCTGTATGACTTTCTGTCTTTTGCAGAACACAAAAGAAGATATTTTAAAGAACATTGGTAACACTGGCCCCCATTGACTTTATGGTATGAACACAAAACGAATGTCACACGGGTATGAACCAACATCAGGGTGAGTAAATATCACAGGATTGTCATTGCCAGGCGAACCGTTCCTTTAAACTTCCTGCAGCAGAGGAAGTCATAAGAAAATTTCTCCTTCACGGTGAACACGGCAACCCCTCCGAAACGACACCCAGCTAATCTAATGTATGGCCTGCCCCCATTAAAACCCCTCCACCTCGCTGCCACTCTAATTACAGCCTTTAAATGTCACACACACACACACTCACAGCAACATTAACATTCACACAGGCTTTTATTAGAAAAGGAGAGAGACGGAGCCGGCGAACGGAATAGAGATGCAGGAGAGGTGGAACGTCAGCGTCCCGACAGTTGAACTTTCTCTGGGTCTCGCTCTGCTGTAATGAGGATTCGGAGTGCAGGTCTGGCCTGGTAATAAGAAAGCTACCGTCAAAGGTTAATGAGGAGGGACCTCGGCGCGTTTGTTCTCGCACACACGCTAATTGGGATATGCCTTTCTCTAAACCTTATGATGTAAGACAGCGACCGCAAGGCTGCGGGCACGAGGAGCGGCGCCCGAGCCGTCTGGATATTAGGCTTCGCTCTACACCTGTCTGAAGGAACAGGATTGGACTAAATGTGAACAAGAGGGCAATGTGGTTAACTCTTGTGAGACATACTGTGTGCTCTGAATGACATACTGTACAACTGTGGGTTTAACCAAGGGTCAGGTTTGTTCATATTTAGACTTCACATGGGTATTTAAACCACTAAATGTTGACATCTGACCTGTTAGTATGGTGAAAACCTTTGGTGAAAACTTTTTCATCTTAAATGTGCAATGTGGTCATTTTAGCAGCATCTAGAGGTGAGGTTATGAATTGCAACCAACGGCTCACTCCACCCCTCACCCCTCCCTTTCGATACAATACGGTGGCTGACTCAGTGACTTATTCAATTTAATACAATTTAAAATCAATTAACAGTTTTTGAAAAACACAACAACTTAATTACGTCTGATTTCACGATGATAACAGACAATGGAGTGACTTGTTTGATAAATGTATGATTTCACATTGCATACTATCACATACACTATATAGAGCACTATGCAGTAATAAGCAGTGTTTTAGTATTCCACACTGAACACTGCCTGGGAAATATGATTTTTTACACGTCTATATAATCTGCTTCACGGAAGCACAGGAAAGCATCTATTGTGTCTACTTGAGGGCCTTTGAAAGTTGCGTTAGCCGTATATCATTTTTCCTGCTTAGCATTAACGGAATATAATGTTGCTATTTACCTCTCCCTGCGGGTTTAAAGATTTACAGTGCGCTTGATGTAATGAAAATGGAAAATATATGGATTTTTATTTCGCTCGTACGGCTGGGTAAATAATCTCGCGCTTAAAACAGCAGGGGCTAATATTACAAGTGATTTTCTGCTCGGAGGGTTTTGTGTCTCAAACTACAGGTAAAAGATATGAGGGATGTACAGCGGTTAAAACGCCAGAGTTTTAAAATCCACTTCTTCCCCCTCGGGGACTGACCCTCATTAATAAAGTGCTGGAGATGAAGTCTAAAGAAGGGCATAAAAATCTAACATGCATGAATGAAATTTCAGCTCTCTTCACCAGAAGTGCTGGCCACATTTTCATCTTGTTTTACTTGTGGCCATTAACTTTATCTGCGGGCTTGATTGTTTAATGACCAACTATTAGGTTACATCTCCATTAGGAATTTATTGCGACTGATGTTACCGCAGCCCGAGTCTCGCAAAACCAGACCTCTGCCTGTGGTCTCGAAAATCCGACATGATTGACATGTAAAGGTTATTGTTTGGAGGCGGGGTAATTTCCAGCAGCTGGGGTGCCAGTAACATACCGTAAAATTACAGTTTTCAATTACATTTTTCTTTTTCTGCTACTTGACATTTTTACAGTATTTTAAAAATATGTGGAAAAACTTTTTTACATTATACGTGAAAATCTGTTTAAAAAAGCAGTAAAATTACAGTTTTTACAGTGTAGATTTATTATTCTGCAATCGTAGGTGAAAAAATCTATAAAAATAGATGCACAGAAAATGCTGGACAAATGAACTATGTCGAACTCAAAACAAGCAAACAGGGATCTGAAGAAACCCTATACAGTGAGGGAAATAAGTATTTGATCCCCTGCTGATTTTGTAAGTTTGCATACTTACAAACAAATGAAGGGTNCTATAATTTTTATGGTGGGTTTATTTTAACTGATAGACACAGAATATTAAAAAAAATCAGGGGAAAAAAATGTTATATAAAGGTTATAAATTGATTTGCATTTCAGTCAGTGAAATAAGTTTTTGATCCCCAAGCAAAACATAACTTTGTACTTTGTGGAGAAACCCTTGTTGGCAAGCACAGAGGTCAGACATTTCTGATAGTTGGTCACCAGGTTTGCACATGTGTCCGGATACATTTAGTCCACTCCTCTGTCAATCTTTAAGGTTTCTTGGCTGTCGCTCAGCAAATTGGAGTTTTAGCCTCCTTCACAGAGGTTCTATAGGACTAGGGTCTAGAGACTGGCTAGGACATTTAATGTGCTTCTCCTTAAGCCACTATTTGGTTGTCTTGGCAATATGTTTTGCGTCTTTGTCATGTTAAAGGCTCATCCATGACCCATCTTCAGTGACCTAGTTAAGGGGAGGAGGTTCTCGTCCAAGATTTTACGGTACATGGGCCCGTCCCTCAGCCCCTCAATGCGGTGAAGTCATCCTGTATACCTGTAGCAGAGAAAAAGCCCTAAAGCAGAATGTTTCCAACACTGTGCTTCTCTGTAGACATGATGTTCTTGGGCTCATAGTCAGCATTTCTCTCCCTCCAAACACAGGAGTCCATTTTGGTCTCACAGCAGTGCCAGCACTTTCGCCAAAGCCTTTTCTGAATCATTTTTATGTTCATTGTCAAACTTAAGACGAGCCAGGCGGGCCTTCTTGGGCAGGAGGACCTTGCGGGTGCTTCAGGATTTCAGTCTACTGTGGCATAGCGTGTTACCAATGTGTTACCAATGTTTTGCTTGCTAACTGTGTTCCCAACTGTCTTGAAATCATTAACAGGCTTCTTCCGTGTAGTTCTGGGCTGATCTTTAACATTTCTCATGATCATCTTTACCCCATTGGGGAAATATTGCAGGGAGCTCCAGAACAAGGGCATTTGATAGTTATTTTGTATATCTTCTATTTCCAAATAATCACACCAACAGTTGTCTCCTTCTCACCAAGCTTCTGTCTGTAGCCTATTCAAGGTTTGTGCAGGTCTCCAATCTTGTCGCTGACATCCTTTAAAACCTATTTGGTCTGGACCATGGTGTTGGAGAGGTTGAACTGGAAGATACAGATTCTGTTGGCAGGCATCTTTTATATACATAACAAGCTGATTTAGGAGTACTTTCTTAAAGTGACAGGACTAATCTGTGGTCCATATAGGCACATAACCAATCTGTGGAGCCAGAATTCTTGCTAGTTGGTAGGGGATCAAATACTTATTTCACTGACTGAAATGCAAATCAATTTATAACCTTTATATAACATTTTTTCCCCTGATTTTTTTTAATATTCTGTGTCTATCAGTTAAAATAAACCCACCATAAAAATTATAGACCCTTCATTTGTTTGTAAGTAGGCAAACTTACAAAATCAGCAGGGGATCAAATACTTATTTCCCTCACTGTAATAAAAAAAGTTGGGCTGAGCACTCCAAGCATTCATGTGATATTCTTTCATGGAGAGCGCTATTGTATTGAAGTGTGCCCGTGTGACTGAGAGAAAGAGGAACTCTAGAAAGCTTTCTCTCACTTTTAGCGGTGTACATGAGAGGTTGAAAAGTACTTTTTCTTTAGGCTCATTAAATAACGAGAGTAGGCAGTGCATTGGTTGAGGCGCGAGGTCTGCATATTTGCGTCTTTATATTGACTTATACAAGACTTTGCAACCTGATACGCAGAGTTTATTTCAACTGACCTTTCTGGAACTCTGTACTTAAGTTTTGAAGTCTACAGTTAAACTGTATTATACCCATGTCCAAAAAAGCCCTAAACAACAGCACATCCCTTCTAGTCAGTTATTCACCGATACTCAATTGCTCTACCAATACTGACAACCTAACAATAACTAAATTGGAATATTTCTTAACATTCTGAATGTTATTAATTCACAAAATGAATTAATATTGCACATCAAACTGGTGATGTTCTTAACATTTTCTATATACAGAGCCCAAATTCATTCCATTTTTATGTCCTCATTTGATTGACAGGATATATCGGCCCTGATCATCGCCTGTTTCGGCCGATAGCATGAAAAATTGCTTTTAACAGCCGATACCGATTATTGGCCGATATATCGGTGCATCTCTACAGTACTTCTGGTTTTTCATACTGTATAATCTAAGCTAAATCTAAATGAAATAGTTTACTACTGACATCTCCCATAAACAAATGGCCTGATTATGAATCGTACGGTTTGTCTAAAAAATATTTAAAGCAGTCATATGGCGCGAATACGTGTTTTTATGTGTCTTTGGTGTGTTATAAGTTGCCCGTGCATGTATTAGACGCGTAAAATTGCAAAAATGAAAGTGTGGGAACAAAAGACGCATTCTATCTAAAAGCGAATGTTCACCCAGACCTGCCTGAAACGCCTCGTGTAACCACACCCCCACAAATCAACGTCAGTTGGTGGTCTGATTTGACTAAGACAGCCCAAATGTATACGCAAGTAAGGTGGGCGTACCTGTCAGTACAATTGAAGAGGAACCTGATGTTCCAAATATGGTAAGAGGCGTCACATTTCCGTCACACGCTTGCAGTATTCGACCAATCACTACGCACTGGTTAACTGGCCAATCATAGCACACCTCGCTTTTCAGAGCCATGAGCTTTGTGATAATTCTGTGTGTTTCAGAGAGGCGGAGCAAAGAGGAGATACAAACATGCACGGTATGTGGAAAATACAGCATTTTTGAACCTTAAATCGTTTATACACATTGCGTTACATCTAAAACAAACCATAATATTCGTTTTAGCACCGTCATATCACCCCTTTAAAGAGCCAAGTTTATTTTAATTTAGCCTTAAATACATTATTAATATGGTACTGCTGTATAGACCTGGCAACACACATCTTTTACCAATTTGCAACAAAGATCCTTGCTCTGTTCCTGGCCTAAAAATATAAAGACCCACGGAATATAATTTTAATAAACTTGTCAAAATGTTACAGTATTTTGTGTTTGATGAAACCACAGACAAAAGAATAAAATCACTGGCGTTCCTACGGCTGTAAAACCTTTTTGGTTCCATTATTTTTAAGAGTAGCACCTCAGCATCAGACTTCCACCCCATTTACAGTACAGTAGATGGGATATTGACTGTAAAAGCATGGCATATTTGACTGAAAGAGAATCAGGATATCAGGCACGGGTTTGATTTACACAGATGCTTTTACAGTACACATCCAACGAGTCCTGCATTTATCTATGCCAAGCAGCACCTCCGTGATGGATTACAGAGAGTTTGAGAGCGCAGCAAAGCCAGGCCGGTTCAACTGTAACCCAAACCTGAATTAATGGAGCGTTTTTGTGGGAACATCTCCTATTAAACGTGCATATTTAAACGAGTTGATGCACTATCTGTATCTGAACTCCAATGTCTGCCTGGCTACATTATTACAGAATGTGAAAGAGACGTACGCATTACAGTGTAGATAAAGAGAAAAGCGGAAATATTACATAAGACTTATGCATTTGGAATCAAACCCAGGATCGCTTGTTTCATGCTCAACCAGCTGAACTTTCTGTAGAAAATTACACAAAGTGACTGACTTGTGTAGCTACAAGAAAGTATTTAAATCTGCTCAAGACAAGCATTTCTGTCGACCACTTAAAGCAACTGTGACGGTCTACTGCGCTCTTAACATTTCATTTATCGCAAAAGCAAATACACAGAAACTGATATGCTTGTGACAAATAAGCTACATCGCTTGAGACAATATTGATGTCAGACTAGAACATGAGCAAACTGGAACAACACAAACAACACTACGGTGCATTCTGTAATGTGTTCCACTTAAATTAAAGCATCTTCATTACAATACAGTAACACTCACAATAACACACATGCAGAGTTAATGAATATTTTTACAGCACAGCCTGAACATCATTAAAAACCCTGATAATACTCATTGTCAACAGTAACAGTACTGTATATAAAGACAGCTTAAAGCCATTCCTAAGATTTTTATTTATTTGCATATTTAAAAGTAAACTTTATACCAATAGTGTGACTTGTGTGACCAATGGCAGACAAAAAATATGTTTGGTAAAACGGTCCCAAATTCTGCTTGGATGAGTGGCATTTACAGGTGTTGTAAAAAGCATGATAAAAATGTGACCTCGCGTTATATATTATTGAGTTGCATAGTTGACAATTATGCTAACAGCTAATGAACTATATTAGTTGCCAGAAAAAATGATTTTATTCAAATAATAACGATTAACGCTTTCCCAGCCAATGATGAGTTATCATTTAGAAGGCAACACCTCACCAGCAAAGACTAGATTTGACAGCAATCCGTGTTTCCGCTATTATGCAGTAGGTGGCGCTGTTGCTCACCTTATAAAACAGTACAGCATAAACAGATCCAAAAGCTGTAAATACTCTGCATATGTTTGAATCATCATTCTGAATCTGATCTTAAAAAGTCTGCAATGCAATTTTCTCAGCTTCTTGATTCAAAATGTGGTATTTTTGAAGAAACCTACCCATATACCTGATGAAGTTAGGATAAATGTTATTTTGTTGTTGTTTAAAAGAAGATGCTTTGTTCTTTCATTTGATATATTTAGCCATTCAAATTTTGTGAAAATCATGCAAAAATGCAGAGGCTGGTTGGCAACTTTTGTTAAAAAACGCTGGCAGAGAAAGAGTTAACGGGTTGAACTATTTCTAATGTGCATTCTGTAACGTCTGCCTCTTTGTCAACATCTCTGTTTGAAACATAAAATTGCTTTACGCGGTTATTCTCGTGTTGGTTAAAGTCAAATGTCGTCAAACTCAAAGCTCAAAAAATCATTATTATAAGGTCACAACTATATTCTATTGTTTAACTTGCTAAACTACATATTTTTGTATATTTGTAACCAAAAAAGTTACGGATTGTTACGCATCTTTAATCATATCATATCGCTCATATCATATAGCAACAATCCATTCAAAAGGTTGTTTTTTATATCTCACGGTTAAGGTTTTAGGTTAGAAACAGCCATGCATATTGTTTTTAGACATAATAAATATAACTAAAACATCTGCAGAGGAAAACAAATATTCTCATTTCATTCCATCTCGAGGACTGTGTAAGTCACTGGATTCGGTCTGGCCTATTTTTAGTGGAGATATAATTATTTTCTGGCACTATTAACACTTGAGCACTCACGATGAAATTAACTTCTTTTCTGCAGGTTTTCCTGTGGGGCTGTTTAGAGTCACACTGGACAAACACAATTTACCCAACTAAAGGTAATAATTAATAGATATGAGGTGGAAAGCCATTAAAATGAACCTGGTAGGTAAATAAACACTAACCAATATGGGTAAAATACGAGGAAACGAGTTAAATGGTTAATAACCTCTTTATATTCATTGACAAAATGAATTAATTTTAGAATAACAACTGATGTCAGGGTGACCAATTATGACACATCACAACAGGTAGTTAACAATATACCTATAAATGTGTAACTATAAACCTTCTCCTATAGATTCTGACTCCGGCTGCTGCGTTCAGACTGACTGATGCTTGTTTTTGGAAATAATTCAAGACATAGATTCTGTGCGACACGGTCTCTCTGTGTTCTGTGTCTTCATTTATTTCAGTCATGATCAAAGATTTGTGGACAGCTTATGTTCTGACTCGAGTATGGAAAAGGTTTGCTCTGGTCGAAAGAAATTTCAAAATGACTTTCCAGGGAACGCTTCAATCAATACGGTCATTTGAGAAGGTTTGACTTACAATCTCTTGTCACAGATAAGGGGAGGGGGGTTGTCACCAGTTGGATATGTTGTGAAAATAAAAAAATGAAGCAGAGTTTGAGACTAAAGCACACTTTGAAATGAACGGAAATATTCTGCCAGTCAAGTATAGAGTCTTGGGAGATTTTCAAGTCCTTTATTTATGCTTTAATTAAATTCCTTTAATATACTCATAATAAAATATAATCAAAGACAGCTTAGTAATGCAAATGGTTGCATTTTATAATTGAAGGGACTGGAGGGGACAACCTATCGATCGACTGAGATGCCCATTTTCCACAAGTTGATATGATTATTTAGGGTCTACATGAAATGTCTGTATAACATACTTTGGTAATGCCATAAACCTAACTAAAAACAAAAAAGTGAAAATTTCACTCGATGTCCCCTTTAAACAATTTAACCACAACGAATAAATGCCTTGGCTAATCATGTCCCGTGGCCTTATGGGATAGAAAAGTGTTAATCTGACAACTTGGCCAAATCAGTAGACAATACGGGTACTTTTTGCCTACTTTTTTAATACAAAAAATTCGCACATACAACTCATTTGGTGTATTTATTGATTAATGTAGTAGGGACGTTTTGGTTACAGAAATGTTAAATGAGCCCAAATTAGGACCTCAAAGAACCTTTGATAGCTTCTCGGTTTAAACCCTGATTATAAATGATACCAAATCGCTTTGCCGTGTGTTGTCTCGAACATGTTTATGGTGATCCTTACCGTCTTTAAATTATGCAAAAGTCTAAACACTTTTGGTCGTTTTTATACTTAGCACACCACTTTTAAAAACATAATCTGGGAAAATCACTACAAATGGCTGCCGCTCGTTTTGACCGGGACGGACTGTTGTTCGCAACAGTATTACAGACACAGAAATCCATAACAAGACACTTCCAATCTCTATAAAAACTTCCACATCCAGTTAATATCATCAACGTTGAAGCAAAGCAACTGTGTTTAATGGTCTGAAAACTCATCAAGGGGTTTTTGATGGGCGACCATTAGTCAGGAATAGGAAACCACAGGTGGAATACCAACAACCGTTGCAATAACAACCTCACGGAGGATGGATCACCACGGTAACCGAAGAAAATACATGGAGCGTCTCAGATGAGATGAGATAATGGAGGCGATATTGAAATGTGATGCCAAGCCTGATTGTTTACATTAGGCGCGGGGAGGAAAACAAAAACAATTTAAGCAATAAATAGACTTAAATGAATGAGGCGGCGATTAGTTTAAGCACAGGTCCGTGTGGAGCAGGTGGCAGATGTGGCGCGCGCTAATATAAACGTTTAAAAGTATTTATTAGGGACAAACCTCTGAAGCCGCAGACTTCAAATGAAAACGTCTGAATTGGTTGCAGTCAACGGACACGCTGAAGAACAGAAATGCTGGGTTTTCAATGTGAAGGCATCGTCCTCTGTGTATTGAATTCTACTTATCTGGCACAAAAACAATGAGGATGTTGGATTAGAAAGCATTACATAACAGATCAGTTTACACAGTACCACCAATAAATCTACAAAACATCATATTTCATATAACTGACACAGAAACATAAGCATTTGACAGTGTTATTTTATAAACTGAATAAACATTTAAAGAATGTTAACAATACTGTGCAAACAATGATACGCAAATTAATAAAAATCAAGAAAAAGAAATGACGGCTAATAAATGATGACAGAATTTTCATTTCTGGGAGAACTATACCTTTAAGACAACCTTGTCAGAGTCGGCTTATGTTGTCACATGGCTGAGAGAAAATGAGATGGACTCCCCCGTGTCCGACATGTTTTATAAGGTTATAAAAATGACAGACACCCAGTAGGGATCGCGCTGAGACAGAAAACTTCACATCACACCCATCCAGAATTTGAGAGTTGTTTATTGTAGCTATAAATAAACAAACATGTTGTCTGTACCTGCCATTTCTCAAAATAATACTTTATATTTTATTCATCCGCCGGATCTCAGTTACTTCAGTACTGATAGTCTTTATTTATCTGAGCACCAACCTAATATAAAATCAGCAGCTTCACGTTATTTAGGATGACACTTTTATGTTTTTTTAATAATGTGAGAATGTGTCCGGTATGAGAGCCCTCCCAAGTCTACCTCAGACAAACTCTGTAAAATGGATTGCTGTGAACACACATTTAATGATTTGGAAATAAAACAAACACTATATTGATTTCTAAATCCATATTTGTAATGTCTTTTCAATGTTATTCTTTCAATAATGTATGCAGTGTCTCTGAATTATCTTCATTTGGGGGCTTATCTCAACAAATATTGATATACAGTATATGTATATGCGAGAGCAAATGTTGTTCAGTGAATTTCCATAGACAAATCACAGACGAATTTAAGCACATTTCTTCACACTCTTGTTATAATTTAACATGTTGTAATCTGAAGTCCTCAATCATTCCTCAATCGTTATTTTGCCACATATTTGTCACATATGTAGCGAAATCCTTCATATCGCAGCTGGCGTCCTGAAACTTGTATCTTGTATGTTGTGATTTTTATTTTCATTAGTCACCCGTTTTGTTTGTCACTGGGGTTGTGCAAAAATCTACCAATTAAAAGTAATAAAAAGTGTTTTCCACTTCCTGTAAAAAAGCGAATTTGGAAACAATGATGTACAATATGCAATAAAATTATGCAAATTGGGGATAATTTGGGGATAACAATAAAAGTAAGAATAAATAAATCTGTAAGATTTGATAATTGGGTTGTCAAATGATTAATCGCGATTAATCGTATCCAGAATAAACGTTTGTTTACATAATATATGTCTGTGTACTGAGCATATTTATTTTGAATTTATAAACACAAAAACATACACATACATGTATATTAGGAAATATTTAGATGTATTTATTTATATTCACCAATAATTAAAATGATTAATTATATATAAATTACATATGAATTATTAATTAAATATAAATTATTAATAATATATAAACATTTATTGATCTTTATATTTTTCTTAAATATATGCATGTATGTGTATGTGTTAATAATTGCAAACTTTATATGCACAATAAACAGACATATATTATGTAAACACAAACTTTTATTCTGAATGTGCTTAAATGCGATTATTCGTATATTTTTGTATATTTCAAATGAATTATTACTGTTCTTTTTATTAAACAGTCCAGGGATGTCTAAGCTCTTTGACCCTTATAATGATTTGTGGAGTTTGTGAATATTAATACCATTATTGGACAATAACACAGTAAACATAAACGTTTGTGAACAAATACACGGCAGGCCAGCCCTCATGGATTGGTCGGCTTAACAGGTGTACTTCCATTAATTAGAGCTCTTGCATGTCTGTAATTGTTAAGATACTGTATCTCCAGCACAATAAGTCCAGATTCCCTCCAGCTTTGCTTGTTTAACCAAGGCAGCGCCGTACGTACAGTTTTCAGAATGTAACTAAGCAACATACAGTCTTCCAGATACACGTTCAGCCCTCATGTAATATTTAACATGATTCACGACGGTTCGAGTTGAGAAAAGCGGCCTCTCTTAGCTTCTTCTGTAGCGGAACCTCAACTATTGTCCTCCTGAGAAGCACTCGACTCTAAGCCGTACGGGAGTTGGGATTTAATCGAAACTATTCACAAATGGCTTCGACAACGAGAAAGTGATTTCATTCATAACTTGTTGAATTGAAAAAGGGCACTGGGGATTTTTGCAGGGAGGTCGTATTAAAGCAAATGGCAGAACTGTATAAGACCGTATCGTGACAGAACAGTGTATAGCCTTATTTTTATCAAAGCAGTATAACCATGCATAGATTTCAAGCATAGAGTGGCCTATAGCTACAGGTTTCACATAATCTTCACTCATGAATCATTGATTCTTTGAACTGGATTGGTACTTGATGAATGAGTCAATTCAGTGAAGTCTTTAAATTGTGGAGAAACCCATCAGTTAGCTTTCTATTCATCATTGAATGCCAAGAAAAATGAAGCTTTCACCCATAACGATGCAGTTACGGCATCTGCCAGCAGGGGCTCACTGACCCGCATGTTAACCATCTAAACCTGTCAGTAAAATCAGATTTGTTGGACATTTTGTTGAACTAACCTTTGAATAAACAGATAGCTTTGCCACAGACATAGATGATTGATTGGGCTGGTCAAAATGCTTTTGATAGCATCACAGATCTACAGCACTCAGAGGAATTGAGTATTAACAACATGTCCAACAACCCAACTGACTTTATTGTACTGTGTACATCAAAGATATTAGATATTAACAAGAAGCGCCACTGCCATTACGGTGAACGGGGAGGGAATGCAGTGCTCAAGTCCTGCCTTCCAGTATAAAGAACCAATCGTCAATCGGTAAAGACTCGTGAGGCGCAAGCCAACCGGTGAGCATGCGCAGTAGCTGACGTGACCTCAAAAAAGGTGTCAGGTTTAGTTATTGATCGGAAATGTGCCATTTAATTGTGTTTTTGGCCAGCGATTTTAGAAATATCTTACAAACATGGCCGCCGAGTGTCATGACTTCCGTAAATGGACTTTGATATAGTGAGCGTTCTCCAAATCAGCAGCACAACCAACAGTAGGACTTATCGAGAGAAACTCAATATCCGTTGTCATAATTAGTAAATGAGCCGTTTAATGTTACTGCACAAACATATCAATCCTGTCTAGAGCTGCACGATTCTGGATAAATTGAGAATCCCGATTCTTTTGTTTCAAATAGAGATTGCGATTCTTTTACGATTCTGAATGATGACTAAAAGTAATACATCATTTACTAGAGGTTCTGACAAAAAATTGTTTATTTAGGTATGTAATACATAGGACTTTGCTTCAAAATTATTGCATATTTTATGGTTAACCTACAGTAGTTATAGTGAGACATTTTTAACCACAAATTCCATAAGTAAACTAAAGTGTTTTTTTTTTACTTTAAATGCAAAATTTGAACTTCCTAAAAAGTATCAATGCATTGAATTAACGTGTATATGAAATATTTCTCAGTAAAAAAATTTTCACCCAAAAATACTGACTCAAACCTGTATGACTTTCTGTCTTTTGCAGAACACAAAAGAAGATATTTTAAAGAACATTGGTAACACTGGCCCCCATTGACTTTATGGTATGAACACAAAACGAATGTCACACGGGTATGAACCAACATCAGGGTGAGTAAATATCACAGGATTGTCATTGCCAGGCGAACCGTTCCTTTAAACTTCCTGCAGCAGAGGAAGTCATAAGAAAATTTCTCCTTCACGGTGAACACGGCAACCCCTCCGAAACGACACCCAGCTAATCTAATGTATGGCCTGCCCCCATTAAAACCCCTCCACCTCGCTGCCACTCTAATTACAGCCTTTAAATGTCACACACACACACACTCACAGCAACATTAACATTCACACAGGCTTTTATTAGAAAAGGAGAGAGACGGAGCCGGCGAACGGAATAGAGATGCAGGAGAGGTGGAACGTCAGCGTCCCGACAGTTGAACTTTCGCTGGGTCTCGCTCTGCTGTAATGAGGATTCGGAGTGCAGGTCTGGCCTGGTAATAAGAAAGCTACCGTCAAAGGTTAATGAGGAGGGACCTCGGCGCGTTTGTTCTCGCACACACGCTAATTGGGATATGCCTTTCTCTAAACCTTATGATGTAAGACAGCGACCGCAAGGCTGCGGGCACGAGGAGCGGCGCCCGAGCCGTCTGGATATTAGGCTTCGCTCTACACCTGTCTGAAGGAACAGGATTGGACTAAATGTGAACAAGAGGGCAATGTGGTTAACTCTTGTGAGACATACTGTGTGCTCTGAATGACATACTGTACAACTGTGGGTTTAACCAAGGGTCAGGTTTGTTCATATTTAGACTTCACATGGGTATTTAAACCACTAAATGTTGACATCTGACCTGTTAGTATGGTGAAAACCTTTGGTGAAAACTTTTTCATCTTAAATGTGCAATGTGGTCATTTTAGCAGCATCTAGAGGTGAGGTTATGAATTGCAACCAACGGCTCACTCCACCCCTCACCCCTCCCTTTCGATACAATACGGTGGCTGACTCAGTGACTTATTCAATTTAATACAATTTAAAATCAATTAACAGTTTTTGAAAAACACAACAACTTAATTACGTCTGATTTCACGATGATAACAGACAATGGAGTGACTTGTTTGATAAATGTATGATTTCACATTGCATACTATCACATACACTATATAGAGCACTATGCAGTAATAAGCAGTGTTTTAGTATTCCACACTGAACACTGCCTGGGAAATATGATTTTTTACACGTCTATATAATCTGCTTCACGGAAGCACAGGAAAGCATCTATTGTGTCTACTTGAGGGCCTTTGAAAGTTGCGTTAGCCGTATATCATTTTTCCTGCTTAGCATTAACGGAATATAATGTTGCTATTTACCTCTCCCTGCGGGTTTAAAGATTTACAGTGCGCTTGATGTAATGAAAATGGAAAATATATGGATTTTTATTTCGCTCGTACGGCTGGGTAAATAATCTCGCGCTTAAAACAGCAGGGGCTAATATTACAAGTGATTTTCTGCTCGGAGGGTTTTGTGTCTCAAACTACAGGTAAAAGATATGAGGGATGTACAGCGGTTAAAACGCCAGAGTTTTAAAATCCACTTCTTCCCCCTCGGGGACTGACCCTCATTAATAAAGTGCTGGAGATGAAGTCTAAAGAAGGGCATAAAAATCTAACATGCATGAATGAAATTTCAGCTCTCTTCACCAGAAGTGCTGGCCACATTTTCATCTTGTTTTACTTGTGGCCATTAACTTTATCTGCGGGCTTGATTGTTTAATGACCAACTATTAGGTTACATCTCCATTAGGAATTTATTGCGACTGATGTTACCGCAGCCCGAGTCTCGCAAAACCAGACCTCTGCCTGTGGTCTCGAAAATCCGACATGATTGACATGTAAAGGTTATTGTTTGGAGGCGGGGTAATTTCCAGCAGCTGGGGTGCCAGTAACATACCGTAAAATTACAGTTTTCAATTACATTTTTCTTTTTCTGCTACTTGACATTTTTACAGTATTTTAAAAATATGTGGAAAAACTTTTTTTACATTATACGTGAAAATCTGTTTAAAAAAGCAGTAAAATTACAGTTTTTACAGTGTAGATTTATTATTCTGCAATCGTAGGTGAAAAAATCTATAAAAATAGATGCACAGAAAATGCTGGACAAATGAACTATGTCGAACTCAAAACAAGCAAACAGGGATCTGAAGAAACCCTATATAATAAAAAAAGTTGGGCTGAGCACTCCAAGCATTCATGTGATATTCTTTCATGGAGAGCGCTATTGTATTGAAGTGTGCCCGTGTGACTGAGAGAAAGAGGAACTCTAGAAAGCTTTCTCTCACTTTTAGCGGTGTACATGAGAGGTTGAAAAGTACTTTTTCTTTAGGCTCATTAAATAACGAGAGTAGGCAGTGCATTGGTTGAGGCGCGAGGTCTGCATATTTGCGTCTTTATATTGACTTATACAAGACTTTGCAACCTGATACGCAGAGTTTATTTCAACTGACCTTTCTGGAACTCTGTACTTAAGTTTTGAAGTCTACAGTTAAACTGTATTATACCCATGTCCAAAAAAGCCCTAAACAACAGCACATCCCTTCTAGTCAGTTATTCACCGATACTCAATTGCTCTACCAATACTGACAACCTAACAATAACTAAATTGGAATATTTCTTAACATTCTGAATGTTATTAATTCACAAAATGAATTAATATTGCACATCAAACTGGTGATGTTCTTAACATTTTCTATATACAGAGCCCAAATTCATTCCATTTTTATGTCCTCATTTGATTGACAGGATATATCGGCCCTGATCATCGCCTGTTTCGGCCGATAGCATGAAAAATTGCTTTTAACAGCCGATACCGATTATTGGCCGATATATCGGTGCATCTCTACAGTACTTCTGGTTTTTCATACTGTATAATCTAAGCTAAATCTAAATGAAATAGTTTACTACTGACATCTCCCATAAACAAATGGCCTGATTTTGAATCGTACGGTTTGTCTAAAAAATATTTAAAGCAGTCATATGGCGCGAATACGTGTTTTTTTGTGTCTTTGGTGTGTTATAAGTTGCCCGTGCATGTTTTAGACGCGTAAAATTGCAAAAATGAAAGTGTGGGAACAAAAGACGCATTCTATCTAAAAGCGAATGTTCACCCAGACCTGCCTGAAACGCCTCGTGTAACCACACCCCCACAAATCTACGTCAGTTGGTGGTCTGATTTGACTAAGACTGCCCAAATGTATACGCAAGTAAGGTGGGCGTACCTGTCAGTTCAATTGAAGAGGAACCTGATGTTCCAAATATGGTAAGAGGCGTCACATTTCCGTCACACGCTTGCAGTATTCGACCAATCACTACGCATTGGTTAACTGGCCAATCATAGCACACCTCGCTTTTCAGAGCCATGAGCTTTGTGATAATTCTGTGTGTTTCAGAGAGGCGGAGCAAAGAGGAGATACAAACATGCACGGTATGTGGAAAATACAGCATTTTTGAACCTTAAATCGTTTATACACATTGCGTTACATCTAAAACAAACCATAATATTCGTTTTAGCACCGTCATATCACCCCTTTAAAGAGCCAAGTTTATTTTAATTTAGCCTTAAATACATTATTAATATGGTACTGCTGTATAGACCTGGCAACACACATCTTTTACCAATTTGCAACAAAGATCCTTGCTCTGTTCCTGGCCTAAAAATATAAAGACCCACGGAATATAATTTTTATAAACTTGTCAAAATGTTACAGTATTTTGTGTTTGATGAAACCACAGACAAAAGAATAAAATCACTGGCGTTCCTACGGCTGTAAAACCTTTTTGGTTCCATTATTTTTAAGAGTAGCACCTCAGCATCTGACTTCCACCCCATTTACAGTACAGTAGATGGGATATTGACTGTAAAAGCATGGCATATTTGACTGAAAGAGTATCAGGATATCAGGCACGGGTTTGATTTACACAGATGCTTTTACAGTACACATCCAACGAGTCCTGCATTTATCTATGCCAAGCAGCACCTCCGTGATGGATTACAGAGAGTTTGAGAGCGCAGCAAAGCCAGGCCGGTTCAACTGTAACCCAAACCTGAATTAATGGAGCGTTTTTGTGGGAACATCTCCTATTAAACGTGCATATTTAAACGAGTTGATGCACTATCTGTATCTGTACTCCAATGTCTGCCTGGCTACATTATTACAGAATGTGAAAGAGACGTACGCATTACAGTGTAGATAAAGAGAAAAGCGGAAATATTACATAAGACTTATGCATTTGGAATCAAACCCAGGATCGCTTGTTTCATGCTCAACCAGCTGAACTTTCTGTAGAAAATTACACAAAGTGACTGACTTGTGTAGCTACAAGAAAGTATTTAAATCTGCTCAAGACAAGCATTTCTGTCGACCACTTAAATCAACTGTGACGGTCTACTGCGCTCTTAACATTTCATTTATCGCAAAAGCAAATACACAGAAACTGATATGCTTGTGACAAATAAGCTACATCGCTTGAGACAATATTGATGTCAGACTAGAACATGAGCAAACTGGAACAACACAAACAACACTACGGTGCATTCTGTAATGTGTTCCACTTAAATTAAAGCATCTTCATTACAATACAGTAACACTCACAATAACACACATGCAGAGTTAATGAATATTTTTACAGCACAGCCTGAACATCATTAAAAACCCTGATAATACTCATTGTCAACAGTAACAGTACTGTATATAAAGACAGCTTAAAGCCATTCCTAAGATTTTTATTTATTTGCATATTTAAAAGTAAACTTTATACCAATAGTGTGACTTGTGTGACCAATGGCAGACAAAAAATATGTTTGGTAAAACGGTCCCAAATTCTGCTTGGATGAGTGGCATTTACAGGTGTTGTAAAAAGCATGATAAAAATGTGACCTCGCGTTATATTTTATTGAGTTGCATAGTTGACAATTATGCTAACAGCTAATGAACTATATTAGTTGCCAGAAAAAATGATTTTATTCAAATAATAACGATTAACGCTTTCCCAGCCAATGATGAGTTATCATTTAGAAGGCAACACCTCACCAGCAAAGACTAGATTTGACAGCAATCCGTGTTTCCGCTATTATGCAGTAGGTGGCGCTGTTGCTCACCTTATAAAACAGTACAGCATAAACAGATCCAAAAGCTGTAAATACTCTGCATATGTTTGAATCATCATTCTGAATCTGATCTTAAAAAGTCTGCAATGCAATTTTCTCAGCTTCTTGATTCAAAATGTGGTATTTTTGAAGAAACCTACCCATATACCTGATGAAGTTAGGATAAATGTTTTTTTGTTGTTGTTTAAAAGAAGATGCTTTGTTCTTTCATTTGATATATTTAGCCATTCAAATTTTGTGAAAATCATGCAAAAATGCAGTGGCTGGTTGGCAACTTTTGTTAAAAAACGCTGGCAGTGAAAGAGTTAACGGGTTGAACTATTTCTAATGTGCATTCTGTAACGTCTGCCTCTTTGTCAACATCTCTGTTTGAAACATAAAATTGCTTTACGCGGTTATTCTCGTGTTGGTTAAAGTCAAATGTCGTCAAACTCAAAGCTCAAAAAATCATTATTATAAGGTCACAACTATTTTCTATTGTTTAATTTGCTAAACTACATATTTTTGTTTATTTGTAACCAAAAAAGTTACGGATTGTTACGCATCTTTAATCACATCATATCGCTAATATCATATAGCAACATTCCATTCAAAAGGTTGTTTTTTATATCACGGTTAAGGTTTTAGGTTAGAAACAGCCATGCATATTGTTTTTAGACATAATAAATATAACTAAAACATCTGCAGAGGAAAACAAATATTCTCATTTCATTCCATCTCGAGGTCTGTGTAAGTCACTGGATTCGGTCTGGCCTATTTTTAGTGGAGATATAATTATTTTCTGGCACTATTAACACTTGAGCACTCACGATGAAATTAACTTCTTTTCTGCAGGTTTTCCTGTGGGGCTGTTTAGAGTCACACTGGACAAACACAATTTACCCAACTAAATGTAATAATTAATAGATATGAGGTGGAAAGCCATTAAAATGAACCTGGTAGGTAAATAAACACTAACCAATATGGGTAAAATACGAGGAAACGAGTTAAATGGTTAATAACCTCTTTATATTCATTGACAAAATGAATTAATTTTAGAATAACAACTGATGTCAGGGTGACCAATTATGACACATCACAACAGGTAGTTAACAATATACCTATAAATGTGTAACTATAAACCTTCTCCTATAGATTCTGACTCCGGCTGCTGCGTTCAGACTGACTGATGCTTGTTTTTGGATATAATTCAAGACATAGATTCTGTGCGACACGGTCTCTCTGTGTTCTGTGTCTTCATTTATTTCAGTCATGATCAAAGATTTGTGGACAGCTTATGTTCTGACTCGAGTATGGAAAAGGTTTGCTCTGGTCGAAAGAAATTTCTAAATGACTTTCCAGGGAACGCTTCAATCAATACGGTCATTTGAGAAGGTTTGACTTACAATCTCTTGTCACAGATAAGGGGAGGGGGGTTGTCACCAGTTGGATATGTTGTGAAAATAAAAAAATGAAGCAGAGTTTGAGACTAAAGCACACTTTGAAATGAACGGAAATATTCTGCCAGTCAAGTATAGAGTCTTGGGAGATTTTCAAGTCCTTTATTTATGCTTTAATTAAATTCCTTTAATATACTCATAATAAAATATTATCAAAGACAGCTTAGTAATGCAAATGGTTGCATTTTATAATTGAAGGGACTGGAGGGGACAACCTATCGATCGACTGAGATGCCCATTTTCCACAAGTTGATATGATTATTTAGGGTCTACATGAAATGTCTGTATAACATACTTTGGTAATGCCATAAACCTAACTAAAAACAAAAAAGTGAAAATTTCACTCGATGTCCCCTTTAAACAATTTAACCACAACGAATAAATGCCTTGGCTAATCATGTCCCGTGGCCTTATGGGATAGAAAAGTGTTAATCTGACAACTTGGCCAAATCAGTAGACAATACGGGTACTTTTTGCCTACTTTTTTAATACAAAAAATTCGCACTTACAACTCATTTGGTGTATTTATTGATTAATGTAGTAGGGACGTTTTGGTTTCAGAAATGTTAAATGAGCCCAAATTAGGACCTCAAAGAACCTTTGATAGCTTCTCGGTTTAAACCCTGATTATAAATGATACCAAATCGCTTTGCCGTGTGTTGTCTCGAACATGTTTATGGTGATCCTTACCGTCTTTAAATTATGCAAAAGTCTAAACACTTTTGGTCGTTTTTATACTTAGCACACCACTTTTAAAAACATAATCTGGGAAAATCACTACAAATGGCTGCCGCTCGTTTTGACCGGGACGGACTGTTGTTCGCAACAGTATTACAGACACAGAAATCCATAACAAGACACTTCCAATCTCTATAAAAACTTCCACATCCAGTTAATATCATCAACGTTGAAGCAAAGCAACTGTGTTTAATGGTCTGAAAACTCATCAAGGGGTTTTTGATGGGCGACCATTAGTCAGGAATAGGAAACCACAGGTGGAATACCAACAACCGTTGCTATAACAACCTCACGGAGGATGGATCACCACGGTAACCGAAGAAAATACATGGAGCGTCTCAGATGAGATGAGATAATGGAGGCGATATTGAAATGTGATGCCAAGCCTGATTGTTTACATTAGGCGCGGGGAGGAAAACAAAAACAATTTAAGCAATAAATAGACTTAAATGAATGAGGCGGCGTTTAGTTTAAGCACAGGTCCGTGTGGAGCAGGTGGCAGATGTGGCGCGCGCTAATATAAACGTTTAAAAGTATTTATTAGGGACAAACCTCTGAAGCCGCAGACTTCAAATGAAAACGTCTGAATTGGTTGCAGTCATCGGACACGCTGAAGAACAGAAATGCTGGGTTTTCAATGTGAAGGCATCGTCCTCTGTGTATTGAATTCTACTTATCTGGCACAAAAACAATGAGGATGTTGGTTTAGAAAGCATTACATAACAGATCAGTTTACACAGTACCACCAATAAATCTACAAAACATCATATTTCATATAACTGACACAGAAACATAAGCATTTGACAGTGTTATTTTATAAACTGAATAAACATTTAAAGAATGTTAACAATACTGTGCAAACAATGATACGCAAATTAATAAAAATCAAGAAAAAGAAATGACGGCTAATAAATGATGACAGAATTTTCATTTCTGGGAGAACTATACCTTTAAGACAACCTTGTCAGAGTCGGCTTATGTTGTCACATGGCTGAGAGAAAATGAGATGGACTCCCCCGTGTCCGTCATGTTTTATAAGGTTATAAAAATGACAGACACCCAGTAGGGATCGCGCTGAGACAGAAAACTTCACATCACACCCATCCAGAATTTGAGAGTTGTTTATTGTAGCTATAAATAAACAAACATGTTGTCTGTACCTGCCATTTCTCAAAATAATACTTTATATTTTATTCATCCGCCGGATCTCAGTTACTTCAGTACTGATAGTCTTTATTTATCTGAGCACCAACCTAATATAAAATCAGCAGCTTCACGTTATTTAGGATGACACTTTTATGTTTTTTTAATAATGTGAGAATGTGTCCGGTATGAGTGCCCTCCCAAGTCTACCTCAGACAAACTCTGTAAAATGGATTGCTGTGAACTCACATTTAATGATTTGGAAATAAAACAAACACTATATTGATTTCTAAATCCATATTTGTAATGTCTTTTCAATGTTATTCTTTCAATAATGTATGCAGTGTCTCTGAATTATCTTCATTTGGGGGCTTATCTCAACAAATATTGATATACAGTATATGTATATGCGAGAGCAAATGTTGTTCAGTGAATTTCCATAGACAAATCACAGACGAATTTAAGCACATTTCTTCACACTCTTGTTATAATTTAACATGTTGTAATCTGAAGTCCTCAATCATTTTCAAGTTATTTTGCCACATCTTTGTCACATATGTAGCGAAATCCTTCATATCGCAGCTGGCGTCCTGAAACTTGTATCTTGTATGTTGTGATTTTTATTTTCATTAGTCACCCGTTTTGTTTGTCACTGGGGTTGTGCAAAAATCTACCAATTAAAAGTAATAAAAAGTGTTTTCCACTTCCTGTAAAAAAGCGAATTTGGAAACAATGATGTACAATATGCAATAAAATTATGCAAATTGGGGATAATTTGGGGATAACAATAAAAGTAAGAATAAATAAATCTGTAAGATTTGATAATTGGGTTGTCAAATGATTAATCGCGATTAATCGTATCCAGAATAAACGTTTGTTTACATAATATATGTCTGTGTACTGAGCATATTTATTTTGAATTTATAAACACAAAAACATACACATACATGTATATTAGGAAATATTTAGATGTATTTATTTATATTCACCAATAATTAAAATGATTAATTATATATAAATTACATATGAATTATTAATTAAATATAAATTATTAATAATATATAAACATTTATTGATCTTTATATTTTTCTTAAATATATGCATGTATGTGTATGTGTTTATAATTGCAAACTTTATATGCACAATAAACAGACATATATTATGTAAACACAAACTTTTATTCTGAATGTGCTTAACTGCGATTATTCGTATATTTTTGTATATTTCAAATGAATTATTACTGTTCTTTTTATTAAACAGTCCAGGGATGTCTAAGCTCTTTGACCCTTATAATGATTTGTGGAGTTTGTGAATATTAATACCATTATTGGACAATAACACAGTAAACATAAACGTTTGTGAACAAATACACGGCAGGCCAGCCCTCATGGATTGGTCGGCTTAACAGGTGTACTTCCATTAATTAGAGCTCTTGCATGTCTGTAATTGTTAAGATACTGTATCTCCAGCACAATAAGTCCAGATTCCCTCCAGCTTTGCTTGTTTAACCAAGGCAGCGCCGTACGTACAGTTTTCAGAATGTAACTAAGCAACATGCAGTCTTCCAGATACACGTTCAGCCCTCATGTAATATTTAACATGATTCACGACGGTTCGAGTTGAGAAAAGCGGCCTCTCTTAGCTTCTTCTGTAGCGGAACCTCAACTATTGTCCTCCTGAGAAGCACTCGACTCTAAGCCGTACGGGAGTTGGGATTTAATCGAAACTATTCACAAATGGCTTCGACAACGAGAAAGTGATTTCATTCATAACTTGTTGAATTGAAAAAGGGCACTGGGGATTTTTGCAGGGAGGTCGTATTAAAGCAAATGGCAGAACTGTATAAGACCGTATCGTGACAGAACAGTGTATAGCCTTATTTTTATCAAAGCAGTATAACCATGCATAGATTTCAAGCATAGAGTGGCCTATAGCTACAGGTTTCACATAATCTTCACTCATGAATCATTGATTCTTTGAACTGGATTGGTACTTGATGAATGAGTCAATTCAGTGAAGTCTTTAAATTGTGGAGAAACCCATCAGTTAGCTTTCTATTCATCATTGAATGCCAAGAAAAATGAAGCTTTCACCCATAACGATGCAGTTACGGCATCTGCCAGCAGGGGCTCACTGACCCGCATGTTAACCATCTAAACCTGTCAGTTAAATCAGATTTGTTGGACATTTTGTTGAACTAACCTTTGAATAAACAGATAGCTTTGCCACAGACATAGATGATTGATTGGGCTGGTCAAAATGCTTTTGATAGCATCACAGATCTACAGCACTCAGAGGAATTGAGTATTAACAACATGTCCAACAACCCAACTGACTTTATTGTACTGTGTACATCAAAGATATTAGATATTAACAAGATGCGCCACTGCCATTACGGTGAATGGGGAGGGAATGCAGTGCTCAAGTCCTGCCTTCCAGTATAAAGAACCAATCGTCAATCGGTAAAGACTCGTGAGGCGCATGCCAACCGGTGAGCATGCGCAGTAGCTGACGTGACCTCAAAAAAGGTGTCAGGTTTAGTTATTGATCGGAAATGTGCCATTTAATTGTGTTTTTGGCCAGCGATTTTAGAAATATCTTACAAACATGGCCGCCGAGTGTCATGACTTCCGTAAATGGACTTTGATATAGTGAGCGTTCTCCAAATCAGCAGCACAACCAACAGTAGGACTTATCGAGAGAAACTCAATATCCGTTGTCATAATTAGTAAATGAGCCGTTTAATGTTACTGCACAAACATATCAATCCTGTCTAGAGCTGCACGATTCTGGATAAATTGAGAATCCCGATTCTTTTGTTTCAAATAGAGATTGCGATTCTTTTACGATTCTGAATGATGACTAAAAGTAATACATCATTTACTAGAGGTTCTGACAAAAAATTGTTTATTTAGGTATGTAATACTTAGGACTTTGCTTCAAAATTATTGCATATTTTATGGTTAACCTACAGTAGTTATAGTGAGACATTTTTAACCACAAATTCCATAAGTAAACTAAAGTGTTTTTTTTTTACTTTAAATGCAAAATTTGAACTTCCTAAAAAGTATCAATGCATTGAATTAACGTGTATATGAAATATTTCTCAGTAAAAAAATTCATAAGGTGACACTTGCAATTAAAGGCCTGATATCTACAGACTGCTTGAAGGGGTCTTTAAAGAAAGACACTACTGATAAACATAACAACGCAGTATTCTCACCTGTAAACAGTTTAAAATAACTTTGGCAACTTGATGAAAAGCTCTAATAGCGCAGCTTCTCTATTAACCCAACTAACAGTCAAATAATTGAACCATTTAAGCATTGTATAAATAGGTTAGTTAGGTAGCGACCACAATCTGGAAGGTGTGGCCAAGAGATTTCATCGCCCCCTTGTGGCTGGCTGCAGTATAGCTCATAAACCCTGTCATAAAATATCATAAAACCCCTCTCCATGTAAACGAATGGGACAGTTCTGAAAAATATATTTTCCCAAAGATGGTTTCTGTCATTTTAGTTCTCATCACACGGATGTGATTTTAGTTTTAAGATGCTATAAAAATGGGACAACATGATTGACAGCTTTTCTGAGTGAAGAAGAGATTCATTTTTAATTTTCTATAATCGCAACTGTTTCGCAAAGAATACGAGTCAAGACCAATCACCATCGCGCAGACACTGGCTCCAAATGACACAATCGGTGTAAAACGTCAACGGCCATTTCTGGGACATTTTAGCTGCGTTTTAATAGAGTAGAGGGAAGTGAAGTGAAGTGAAGTGAAGAGACACATTTGACGACACACTCAATGTAGTAAACTATCGTTATTTTATTTTTAACTTGTGGTTTTCAACCACAAACTACCTACGGAGTAGTTTTTAGCCAAGGACAGGCTTAGCATTAACCAGCGTAGCCTATTCACATAAAGGCTAATTATAAGTTTGCAAACATTCGGGATGCTCGCGCATCTTGGTTGCAGAAAACCCAGGAAAAGATAATCTTTATAACGACTAGAGAATTACACGGATACGGTATACAAAATAGTTAGACTTCGAAAGATTACAGAAAACCTTACCTGAAATAAAATAATCACAGATCCGGACGATTTCGTCAGTCCAGCCTGTTCGTTTAATGACTTGTTTAGCTTAAAATGGCATATTCAACGACGGTATTCCATAGGAAATAATACCATCATTTTTGCCATTCCTATTCTGACATTCAACAACACAAAAACACGTTTTTGAAGGAATTGTTTCACTCATTGCTGCTTTGTTTCCACTGTTTTTCTGCAACCAGTATGCGCGCGCAGCTGGCAGTGACGTAACCGTGACGTCGACTCGTAATCGGTCTTTAGGTTCACGACGGACAATATTTAACTAAGTATTCCAACAAAAAGCCAGCTTTAAAATATCATGTAATAAACCAATACTCATGCATGGTGGTTATTATGTCGCGTAGATTCCACTCGATTTACCGTCTTAAACAGGAAAGACCTTAACATCTCAAAGTGGATGTTTCACAAGATATCCATGTCCCTGCGAGGAGGTAATGAAGAGTCTGTTAAGTGCACCTCTATCCCTGTGTCGATGTTTGAGAAAGTGTTTCACACAGCTGCTAATTAGCTGCTATTACAGCTCCAGTCGCTCTGGCCTAACAGACTCCAACAGCAGCCATCTGCCGATGAGCCCCAATTACATCACTTCAGCCTCCGACACACTCCGCCATCACCACACACACCAGAGCTCAAACTGACACCATCAAACCTCAATCATTCAGTCACTGAGAGGAGGTCTACAGACTGCGATCATGTGCCAGTGACTCGTAATGGACTTCTGAAATGAGCCGACAGTTGACTTCTAAAAAATATCACATCCTCACTCAGTTTTTTCTCTTGTTTTCTAACACAGTATGTAAACGTCTTTCAAATCAATTTTAAATCTCACAACAAGATTATAGATGATGATCACTGATACGGTGTTAATACTATATATTATACAGTATTAGTGCAAATAAACAATCAAAAGCTTCTGTTTGATACTCCAACGCAGTATTTAAAAAAATATATAATTGGTCCAAGGTTATTTTAGTTTACTAAAATTAAAACTTTGAAAACTTCTGTTCATTGAAATAAAATAAAATATTGTCATAGAAATTATTGGAAAAACGTATGAATACTAATGAAATATTGAAATGTTGCCTCAGAAATAAACTGAAATAAGTTAAAAGCACTAAAATTATTATAATAAACAAAAACTAAGATAAAAATGTATTAATCTATATAGCAACATAAAAATATTAAAAAATGACAAAAGCACAAAATCAAAATGTAACTACAATTAACATAAAAGCTGAAAATCTAAAAATAAAAGCTAATTTACAATATTAATAAAACGAAACGAAACTAAAAACAAAACTATAATAACTCTGAATTGGACCAGGAGGAGTTAATTTCAGTAATAATCATTATACAAATTCGATAAATGTTTCAAAGTCTCTAAACAGTTTTTTACATTATTTCTTTCAAATACCAGTGTAAGTACAAGTCTTCAAATGTAATGACATGTATTTCTGATGTATTTCATTTCAGGGTTTAATTTGATGTATTTGTCAAAACTAAGAGTCGGATTTGAAGTTAAATGCATAATGGTCTTATTAAACAGGGTTAATGTGAGGCCATAAATATACGTATAAAGTATTTGAGGTATCATGCATACTTTACAACGGACTGTATACACACTAAGAAAATAACACGTGGCCGAAGATTAGAGCCCTTTCCTTCTTCAGCAGACGCCTCTAACATGACCTCACTTTACTTCGGCCGTTTAGCCCCCTGTTGGCTCATTTAGCCATGAAGCTTCAATTAAAGTTAATGGAGTCAAAGCTCTTAAAAGCTTCAGATGAAGTAATGACCGTGAACGGAGGAAGCGGTGGACAAGCACGAAGCCCACGAAAGTCCACTTTTAAACTTTCATTTAAACCAACCAGTAAACAGAACTTTGACCACAAAAAACTTGGAAATTTGCCTCAGTGGTGATGCATAAGAGTACATGCACATTAGCATCACAAAACACATTTAACTGGATTAAGCACACACGTATAGCTGTGGTTTAGATCAGCTTTGCAAACACTGGATTTTTGCTCCCTGTCTAAACAAAAACATTTTATTCATAATTCTGGAAATCATCGTTCATTCGAGTAACACATTGCAATTCGCAACCTTGCCGCTAGATTTCACTGACTGGACCTTTAAACGAAAAATCGTTTAAGTATTGCATTGAAATCTTGGCCTGTTGAAGAGCAAGTTTTCAGCGTTTATGAGTGCTTTTCCAAAAGATTTATAAGGAAATCTCTCTGGCTCAAGGTCCGATGTGAATCACAGCTCAAATGGAGATGCAACTTCCCACATTTAAATGGGCAGCCGTAAAAACGTCTCTCAGAGAGACACAACATCCCTCAAACCGCCTTTCAAAACTGTACACACTGGGTATGAAAATTAAAAAAAATAAAAAACCGAGAGGGATGATATTTACTGCCACGCATTAAAAAGAAGCAACATCTGCAAAATGTCAGAAAGAGATCACAAATCATAGACCGGGTGACTCTCGTCTGTGGTGGCGAGGCTTCCGTATTCGAAAGTACTTTAACAATTTGATGTTAAACAGATATCTTTCAAAACAAATACATTGTGTGGATGTACGTGAATTACGAATCGATATCTGTTGAAAAATCAAAAGCTGGAAGGGTTGACTATGTAGGCAGCATTTTGAGAGCCTCAACGGTGTGCTTCCTTCAAAGAGGTCTAAAAGATGCCGCCCCATCACAATTATTACACTTTTGATTTTAGTTTTATGAAGTTTTATTAACATTTAAATATTTAAAATTTGCTTTTATTTTTAGATTTTTAGTTTTTGTGTTAATTTTAGCTAAAGTTTTAGCAATTTTGCTATATGTTTTTGTCATTTTATAATGTATTTGTTAATTTTATTTAACATAAGAGTAATTAATTTTTTTTTAGATTTATTTTAGTTTTTGTTTATTCTAATCATTTTAGTGCTTTAAACATTTTATTTTTGATGCAACATTTACATTTTTCCTTTGTTAAGTCTTTTCCAATAATTTTATTTGATTTCAATAACAGTAACCTTTTCAAACTTTTAATTTTAGTAAACTAAAAGAAATGAAATCCTGCACACTATCAGTGCTTGCAAAAAAGTCAATTTAATTGGTAAAACAACCTTCATCAGGCATATGCCTCGTATTTGCCTGATGAAGGTCATGAGACCGAAACGTTGTTATTTCAATTAAATGTTTGCAAGCACTGATAGCGTGCGGGATTTCTTTTCTGTTTTGCTTATATTTGGACCTGTTGGTCTTTTTTCCTACGCACCTATCTATTAACTACAGGTGTGCAAGATGGACTGTTATTAAACTAAAATAACCTTGCCGCCCCTCATGAATAAGTAATGCTTGCACTTATATTTCACTCAATACAAAAAATCATTCATTCACACCAATAGAGCATCATTAATTGGTGTATCTAATGGTTATTAGAGGACTGTGCATCCTATCCATAGCGGTTAGAGCGCCGCCTTAGAAGTCATCAACGTAGGCAGTAAAGAACCTCCCCAACTCTTTTGCTCTCGTTGCATGTTAAGAAATAATTCTTATGACAGGTTCAATCAAGGTCAAAAGACAAACTCTTCATTATCTTGGGATTTTACAGCCAACGGAGGACACGAGTTCTTTACCACTGGGCCGTGAGCCTGTCAGAACCAATCATGTTCTGTGCCTGGAGGGCTCTGTCCAGAGGGATGACCTCATAGTGTAATATCCCAGCATGCTCTGCCTTATTCAGGGTTCAAGAGCAGTGATCAGACAGAATCAGGGCATAACTGCAACATCTACTACATGTGATTCCTATGAAGTATTCATGTTTCAGTCTCATTTAAATCTCAACGAAAGTGATGTGTCACAGTTTTTAAAAGACAACAGTTGGAAATACATTTTTTGTCACCTGGTACAAAGGCGTGAAAAAAAATGCAATGCAAAGACAAATAACCTTATTTAAAAGTATTAAAATCAATTAAAAATCTATAAAATGGTTTGATGTGTTTTAAAGACAACAAGTGAATTAAGCCAGATGACACACCCATGAATCCCCCAGTCTAGATTTCCTGGCCATTTGTTGCATATTGCGCACACGAAAGTGAAAAGCATTTTCATCGTAAAAAAAATAAAAACATAAAATCTGTCTTCTTCCGTAATTTGACGGTTTTTACCATATTACAAAAATACATGAAAATCTGTAAAAAACAGTAAAATTCTGGGAAATTACAGGTTTTTCATTCAGCGCATGACACGCATGTAAGGTGGAGTAATGTTAGCAGAACGGGCGATTTCTAATGTTTTTCTAATTGATGACATGTACTGGTGTATATGGTATTTTGTGTACGTTTATTACTTTGTGCGCACACTTTAGACGCATTTTAGCACGTAACCCGACCCCACCCCTACACCTAAACCTAACAGTTTGTATATTATATAACGATAATATAAAACACAACACATGACCGGCAGGTACGGCTACAGATGCTATTTATTCAAAAAGTGCAATTATTCCAAGCGTTCCGAGCCCAAAGATCCCCTTCTCTGTCCGCCGTAAAACTGGTTCCGTTTCCGTACAATTTCAAAATTTGCCGCCGAACGTCAGCTTCGATTGTGAAATGGCATTAGGTTTGTTCGACTTGATGCGGCGCCGCAAGATCCAACAGGCGGATGACATCAAAGTACCGCGAGAGCTATTCGAAAAACTATAAAAAGTTTGGTTTCGAATCGATCTCGCGGTACTGTGATGTCATCTGCCTGTCGGCTCTTGCGGCGCCGCATCAAGTCGAACAAGCCTAAAGTTCGGGACAAGCCGGAGCATATAACCAGCCATCACGACTTCTACCCAATCAGCACAAACGAGCCAGCACATAAATACACAGGAATCTTACCTGAGCCATCTCTACAAGCAATAATCTTCCCTCCACCTCCCCGGCTCCTCTCCCTGAACGCGCTTCTCCATCAGGACTCCGGGGGGAGAGGGCGTTCCGGGTTCGGAAGGAACCGGCGAGCTCGGAGCCCGCTCCCCGGACAGCACGCCAAATACGCATACCTTACCTACCCCTGCTAGCTTTATTATCTGCACAGGTGAACTCGTGTGTATAACCGGAGTGTATATACACCACTGCGTGCGTTCCTGGAAGTTGGTCGTGATTAAAACCTACTGTGTATGATATCGTTCGGCTATAAAAGACTCGGAATGCAACGCCGTAATGTTTTTATACTGTTTTTGGTGTTTGTTTTAATAAATGCCCGTGGCTGACTTCTATTTGCTTTTTGCATGTTTTTTAATCGTTGGGAGGTGGGTAGTTTAGGGTAGGAGTTGGGTTAAGTGCTCTAAATTATCTATTATTTTACATATAAGCACAAATAATACTGAGCGTGTCATGTCACGCGTTTTCGAGTGGACCAAGCGTGTCTATTTCACGCTTTGGCGTGTTTTCATAATATGTGAAAATCTGTGAAAACATAACCGTATAATTCTGTAAAATTACAGTTTTTTACATTACACATGACAAATCTCTAAAAAAAAAAACACAGTAAAATTATGTAAAATGATTTGTTTTCATTGTACACAATGAGGGAATTCACCTGGAAGCAAACAACATGTTTACAAGCAACCAGAATGAAACAACAACTACTATTGAGGATGACGTAATTACTACATCTCTTTTTATTTCACAACAAAGGACTCTGTTTATCTGCACGAAATGAATAAACTAGGTGCATACATTTGAAAAATGCAAAAACTTGTCCAAATGTTTAGCGGTAAATAGCTCAGACAAAGCTGAACCGTTATATTAACAGCAATAGCTGGAAGGAAGGAAAATATCTCCCTAATTTGTTAACTGTTACAGATGATCAACTTTCAATTATTGTTAATGATTAGTGTGTGTGTGTGTTCATGTTTTTATATCCCGGTGGGGACCAAAATTGAGGTCCCATGGGCAAAAAAGCTAATAAATTGTACAGAACAATATTTTTTAAAAATCTAAAAATGCAAAAAGTTTTCTATGATCTTTAGGTTTAGGGATAGGGGATAAAATATACAGTTTGTACAGTATAAAAAACATTACGCCTATGGACTGTCCCCACGGAGATAATAAACCAGACATGTGTCCCCATGAGGAAACAAGCTTATAAATCATACAGAATTAACTTTTTGAAAATCTAAAAGAGCAGACAGTTGTGTGTGATTGTTAGGGTTAGGGTGTGGGTTGGGGTAGGGAATATGAATGGAATATGAATGCGTCTATGGAATGTCCCCATACAACATGGAAACCCAACATGTGTGTGTGTGCGTGTGCGTTAGTGTAGAGAATTATTTTACAAGACTTTCAAATACTCAAACTAGTTAAACTGTACATTTTTATAGCTTTCATTTCATTAATGGTAACATTTTCCTCCCTTTTATCCAAAGCGCTCATTCCTTATATTTTTATTGCTCTGCTGGGAAAAAATCTGGAGTTTACAGGTTTCCAGGCTGCTCCAATGAGCATGACTTTTGTGAGAGTTTGTGAGGTCTGTGGGATTAAATATTTTATTAAAGAGTAGAGGCTGTTAGTACACAAGATATTCACAGGCTCAAATGTGTTTTCTATTGTGTCTTTAGAGCAACAACGGTGAAACAATCAGTTTTAGTCAAAAAGTTGGCTTTGAGACTACATCGCACCTTGTCTCAGGTGGCCAGGGTTGCAAGTTCTTCCTTTCAAGATCAACTTTCTTGTTAGGTTGCCTTCCAGAGACTTTTCGTACAGTATATCCAGAGACTGTTTCATAAATTCTTTGTGTTTAATGATAGCACTCTCATGACGAGAGAATACCCATAATGCACCTTGAGGTTCACATCGAATGAATTCCTGCATATTAGACGAAGCAGCAGCACTTCCTGCACACTCATCATCCAAAATCACTCATTGCTGTTCATTCACTCCATCAAGTGCAATATATTATATACATTACATATACAAATAAATGGATGTATAAGGGGCGGTTTCGAAAGCAGACATGGTTTTAAGATATAGTTTGTCAAAATGATCAGACTACAGCAAACTACAAAAAAAACGACTTCAATTCTCTCTCATACATATACACGGTACACAGACACACATTTACACACACACACAGATGGATTTCCAGCATCTTCTAGCGGCTATAGATTAGTTTAATGGCTTATGCATTGATGTTTGCTAACAACCCGTCCCCAAGTCCAGTTAGCCCTGAAAGCTAATTTACACCAAACAATTCATTCTGCTTCAACATGTCACCACAGAAGGTTGTTAGGCTAAGAAAGGACTAGTGATGAATACATCTGGAATCATTGATGTCTCTAACAAAATATATGCTTTTGACCATGATGACCTGGTAAACACACCACAATAAAACCAACCGAGTCTGAGCGCATAAACTGATGTGACAGACTTTGGTAGATGGGAGTTTATTCATAGTGTGTTTATACTAAAGCAACCTTTGTCCCTGTGAATTTTAACACAATAAAATCTCTTAAAGGAATTGTTCACCCGTAAATTCTCTCACCCTAATGCCATCTCACATTTACATCACCTTTTTTAATAATATTCCATCACTTTACAGCATGTTTGGATTTGTCTACAACTGTAAAAAATATTTCCCACGTAAAATGTAAAAATGTGACTGTGGTGAAAAAAACTGTGGTGTAAAAACGTGACATTACAGAAAAGAAATATATGTCATTTTACAGGGGAACACCGTTATTTTTTACCGTAAAATTTTTGTAATTTTTTTAGAAAAAGAATATCCTTATATTCTGTAATTTTACAAAAATATATATTTTACGGTATATTTCCGTCAATCCAGCTGACAGAAAATGTCAATTGGATGCTTTTTTACATTTTAATGATATTAATTATCTAAAAAGATAAAATGCTTTTATTATGTTACCTTCTATGTCACCCCTAAAAGTCAAAATTGACTAATTTTAAAATGTTTTTATTTAACATACTATAGTTATTTTCTTATTTCCCCAGGGCTGTTTGTTAAAACTCATTGACAATTAAATGTAAATGGTTACATTGTCTTAAATGTAATTTTCTAGTCATTTTCATATTTTTATGTCTTGTGACAAGTTAATATTTATCGACGGCTCATCATATTTTATTTAAGCTCTCGGACATGCTTTTTTGGGTTTCAATATCACCAAAAAAGCTAAAAAAGATTATAGTTTGCTCTCAGAAATATATCATTTTACATTAGAAGACACTTAATAACCCATTGAAGTCATTTGGATTACTTTAATGATGAATGGATGTGCATGGAGCATCAATATTTTGAGACCAAAACTGCATTAACTGCCACATACTTTAATTTTAAAGATATTTTGTTCAAATATAGAACAGAAGAATAGAAAAGTGGCTTGAATGTGAGTAAATTATGAGAGAATTATTATTTTTGTTCACATTTAAGACTGTGTACTGTATATACTGTATGAGCACATACACACACAATAAAACATTTCCAATGCTTCAGGAAGCATGTTTAACACATTTAAATGTGGTCTCAATGTAAGAAAAGAGATGAGGAAAAACGTGTGAGTCTTCTACAGTTGAAGATATGCTGCATCTGCGTTTCTAACAGTGTCAAAAGATATGTGTTCTGGGGTTATATTTGGAAGCTTTTGTGCTATTTATCCTGCCTTGTGCACGTCCTGATGATACACGCTGATGTGATTGGACACGCTGTAGTGCCACAGCAACATTCATCATGTCTGTAAAATGTGACAGGCAGAAACACAGGAGGACGAGAAGAAAGCAGGTGATGAGGGAGAGGATAAAAGCTAGTCATCGTTTAACCTCAAAATCAACAAACACTGTGACAGAATAGAGGCGGAATCAATGTTGCAATTTATTCATTCTCAGTTGCTGTTCCCCACTCCATTTCCCTCCCGTCCTCATGAATGATACATTGGATCAGCAAAAATGATCATTTATTCATAGTTCTGTCTGTCATGCATAAGACATAGCTTGTGTTACATTAACATGATGTCTACCGCTAAAAGTTGCAGGCCGGGGCTTGAGCTCACTCCTAAATATGAACAAGCCTACAACAGATAATCGAGTGTTTGAATCATCAAGGACAGACACCTTGAGTTAGACTTCTTAAAGCTGAAGTGTGTCCTGTTAAATTCTTTGAGATTGGTGCAAACCTGCAATGTCATGCTTTAAACATAGATGGCGATATAGAGGCAAAGGTTACGGATTGAAGCTTTGTTCTGTAAAAATGTATTTAACACATTTTTTTAATAAAAATGTTAATATTAAGTTAAAATTACTTTCAGTTTTATGTGAAAGTTTTTTGGAATAGTCATTTATTTAAAAAAAATGTTTAATGAAAATACAAATGGGAAAATCTAAAAGGAAAAATATTTCATTTGTCTGTTAGACAAATATTTGCTAATAGACAAATAACAATATCAGTAGAAACGCAGAGAAAATTTCCGAGGTGAATGTTTCAGAGGAAAAGCTATATCTTTGGCAATGGATTGATGTCCTTGTCATTAGTAGCCGGGAGCAGTGTGTCAGCTTCACACAATTTACTCTGTGACTCATTCCAGTCGTTTTCATTATAGACCAGAGCCTTTATCCATACACCCCTGAGCCTGACAATCAATAAACACACACACAGTTAATACCATATGCTACACTCAACGTATACACTGACACACACTCCAAATCAATATCAAGCATTCCTTCTGACAGCTGTTATTGTTTCAGATGTGATAAACAGTTACACTTCATCCATTGATCTTTGCGAAACTACACGTATTTTCCACTACAGAGTTAAACTAACCAAAGTGTATTTTAAAAGAGACTTTAATTTAAAGCGGATGTAACACACGCACTTTCTGCTCCATCTATCAGTTTCATATGATCTGCAAATCCAGTGTTATATCCTCCGTTTATCATTCATCAACATTCATCACCGAAATGCCGTGAGCGAACAGCTGAACGAAGCACATTGATGGGCTCTCGTTCTGATTGATGTGTACGCGTGTCTGCTGTTCTGGAGGAAATTGCCCATGAAAGGTATAAGGACCTCTGTTACGTAACGACGAGCCATGTTTGAAAAAAACTTTTCGAAACTTGTACGGAAGCTGAGGGAGGGTATTTGGCATAGGAAAACTACGCATAAGCATAACTAAAAGCAAAACTAAGCATAAGAATCCAGCACATTTAATAAAGTAAAAAAGTCAGAATGCATGAAATAGTATTTCACTCCCCCTTTAAACACATATTGTTATGTTTTATTACCAAAACCAGTGAGCACTGGTGGGGGTGGGGGCTGGTCTCGCAATATACAATTTACACAAAATACACATTATACTTGATCATAATATGCAAAACTATGTACTATTTGTTAAAAACAGGCTTACATAAAAGAACAGGCTTCTTTTACTGTATTTTGGATCAAATCAATGCAGGCTTGGTGAACAGAAATGACTTTTGAACAGTAATGTACGTCCAACAGAATAATTCTAGCATTATTTACCAATGTAGTATTTACAATTTTCCCTAAAAATTACTGGATGATTGACACTTTGTGATAATAATGTTATAAGAAACTAGTTTATTAAAATATAAATTGAGCTGTCACCTGTTCTGTGTGTTAGTGTTGTGATTCACATTTCGCGTCTTTTCCACGCGCATATTCGTTATTTTAAATGTAGACGCACAGCAGGCGCGCGCAAATAGTGGGCGACGCTAATTTTCTAGGCGCCGCATCGAGATGGAAATAGTTCAACTTTTCGGCAGCCGGGTCATTTGAAGAGAGAAAGCAGCGCGGCTCGCGTTTTCCGCGTGGTTTTATACGCGAAATGTGAATCGGGCCTTAGACGTGGGGCGGGGCTTGTCAAATTTAAAGAGACATGACAACTAGCCCATAAACAAACTTATATAAATTATTGTAAATAATTAATTCACGAAATTTACCATATCCTTTGCATGAATTTAATCACATTTGTCATTATCATTTTTACTCAAATAAAAATATCTGATAAAAATAGACTTAGGGGGGTCTATTTTTTACATCTTATGGGGGGTCCCGATACCCCCCAGACCCCCTTCATTTCGAGCACTTGTTTTAACATAAAATAGAGTTATTAACAGCCCCATTGCATTTATTTCTGTTCTGTTTTATTACACTTCACTCTATTCTAATATTCTATTTATTTCTATTGCCTTTCTATTCTATTCTATTCCAATTTTCTATTTATTTCTATTGCCTTTCTATTCTATTCTAATTTTCTATTTATTTCTATTCTGTTTTTCTATTTAGTTGCTGTCCTTCTGAAACCTCATATCTCCATATTTCGTGATTTTTTCCTCAAAAATCATTATTTTTAGACACCCTTTATGTTTGTCACTGGGTATTGCACATATCTAGTCGACAAAACGTTGACCACACAGTATGTAATCGTTTAAAAAGTGCAGTGTTTTTTCCATTTCCTGAAAAAAGCGAATTTGGACATATGAGGTTTCAGAAGGACAGCTGTGATTTATTTCTATTACAATTATTTCTGTTCTATTGCACTTTTCTATTTATTTCTATGGCATTTATTTCCTGCTGTATTTTCTTTTATTCTATTTTTATCTTTTTTACATTGATAAAGTTGTACATATGCTACATTGGGATCCTTCAGAAATGTACAGAGCATCATATTCTGCACACAGCCAATATAATGAATTGATTTTAATATTTGATTTGTTAACTTATTCAAGATGCTGTGTATTTTCATAGTACAATGAACTGATGAAAAAATCGTCATCCTTGAGTGAAGTCAATATTCTTTAAAACCTGTAAAATGTGGTTGTAAGACACTATAAGAGAGGTTTTCTGACTATGTTGAATGTGACTGCCAGTAAAGATCAGACTGGAGCCTTGAAGTGGCTCTCCTTCATTATTTAAGGAATCGAAATAGTCACTTCACTCTGTGGTTACATATGTATGTGACATTAAAATAAAAAATACATCATCAAAGTGCTTCACAAGCAGAATTAAAGACAACAGAGAGCAGGTGTCTCTCCTCCGAGCCCAGAGCGTGTTCTCTCATTACAGTTTCTGAAGACTGCTTGCGGGGTTGTTTACCTCAGGCCAGATCTTTCTCAGAAAGCACAAATCCAATGGAGAACAGAGAAAAAAGCTCAGATGTAGCTTTAGGCCTCTTTTTCTCTTCTAGTTCGAGTATAATCACCCACAGTCCTCCACCTTACAGCCTTGACAGCCCTTCGACTTGTCTGCTACCGAAGGAACGAAACAGAGAAGGCGTGAAATTGAGGGTGAACGACGCATCACTCGGAAACATGCTTGTTATTTTGACCCAAGCTGTTTGCTCGACCTCACTGTCGCAGCTGAGAGGTGAGAGTTTCACCTGACCGAAAGAGCGAGACGAACAGACTCGGAGGAGGAGGTTAAACGAGCGGAGCTCACGTGAGAAGATGTGAGGAGGCGAAGGGGAGAACGAGAGCTGCTGTCAGCCTGGCAAACAGTGTTAATGAATCAGTGTCTGATACCCAGAATGTGACAAAACAACATCAACAACGTCGGGGCTGTTCATTCAACAACATTCATGCTTTTGTCCAATACATTGATTTCAAATCTTGCATTGATCTTTTGAAAACCTAAAGGAATAGCTCACCCAAACAAATTGGTCCCCATTGACTATGGTTTTTGGGTGAACTATTCCTTTAACTGTTGCATGCGACTGTTCAATAAGTGACTGGTTGCGTTGCTTAAACATTGATTTCAAATGTTAGATTATTTTTGTGCATGCGGGCAATTTCAGCATTAGGGATCATGTGATATTTTCAGTCAAAACTTAAAATATAACTATAAAATATAAACCTATATATCGAATCATCTGATTATATTTTACTAAACCCCAGTTGAAAGAGTCTAGACATCTGAACAATACCTATCTTTGCACAAGTTTTCTATTTTAAAAGAGGGAATGTGCAAACCAGAAGCAATACAAGCCAAAATATGAGGAAGGGTTGGTTCTTTATAGAACATGAAATAGTTATTTTAGAATTTTAATGTGCATAAGGACCGTTATGAATGTGACAATTCCCTTAAAACTACACAAAGAAATGCTTTAAAGACCCCCTCTGGTGAAAATCAAGTTTGTAATGGTTATATGTTTATGTGATGCTTTAAGACAAACCATGTGCAAATGTATAATTTTAAACCGTTGCTGAGTATTTTCTTCATAAAACTGCAGTTTACCAAAGACAGTTTAAAATGCGGTTTGAAACTGCCCCAGTTAATGACGTCATAAACCTGTAACCAATCACGTCCACTCATTTGAGCCCTGTGGGTCAGCAGTTTGAAGCATAAATATGCAAAGATGACGCATAGATTCGGGCTGAAACAATCGCTGCACTGCTGTGTCAGCTCTCAGATTCACTTTCAGTTTTAGCAACGTCTGAACTGCCGAGTGTGACTGAGTGGAGGCGGGGCTAATTTGCATATTCATGTATCTGCATATACTTAATGAACCTGAGGTGTAGACTTAAATTACAGCTTTTTTAAGACAGGAAAAAGAATTTTCACAAGATAAAGCATTTAAATGTGCAATTTTGATGGTCAAAAATTAGTTTTTAGGGATAAAATTATCAACCACAGGAGGACTTTAAAAACTTTAAAACTTCACATGGGTATTCTGATATATCTGACCCCTCAAAACTAGATTTTTTTATCTTAAGGTTGACATTTACATGGAATTGCCCATATGCCTTAAACATATATGGGCATAGAAGCTTTTATTATTTATTATGACGTAAAACACGATGTGAACAGAAGTTCATCCATCTAGACAAGTTTTGAAGAACAATGATAATAATAATAATAATAATAATAAACTTTATTTTATATAGCGCCTTTAAAAGCAGCATCTCAAAGCGCTTTACATATACAAATATGGAGTAAAGAAGATACACACAAAAGTACAAGCAATAGAAACAAATCAAACAAAACAAGGTCAAAATAATAAAACACAGAGTAATCACATAAATCACCTAAACGCTAACCTAAAAAAGTAAGTTTTAAGGGACGATTTAAAAACACTAAGGGATTCAGCATTTCTAATCGTAGAAGGTAGGGAATTCCACAATTTAGGAGCCAGTGAAGAGAAAGCCTGATCGCCCATAGTATTAACTCGAGTTGTTCAAACAGATAAAAGACCAGCTTCAGAGGAGCGTAGTACACGTGTAGGTGTATAGGGGGTTAAAAGCTCAGACAAATATTGTGGAGCCAAATTATTCAAGGCCTTATAAGTAAGCATGAGAATTTTAAAATCAATACGAAAACTAACAGGAAGCCAGTGCAATTTTTCCAAGACAGGTGTAATGTGCTCTCTTGCGCTGGTCCTAGTCAGTATTCTGGCAGCTGAATTTTGTTCCAACTGTAATTTACTTAGGGTAGTTTTTGAAACTCCAGCCAGCAAAGCATTACAATAATCAATATGCGAAAACACAAAAGTGTTGATTAACTTTTCAGCCACTGAAAAAGTCAACATGGGACGTAATTTGGCAATGTTTCTGAGATGAAAAAACGATGTTTTGACTGTATTACGAACATGCGGATCAAAAGTTAAGTTGACATCAAATATCACCCCCAGGTTTCTTAGTTTAGTTTGAAACTGTGTAGCAGACCCAACCAGACCAAGTTGGGGACTCTGCTTTGCACAACTGGTGGGGTGATCCAATAAGCATCACTTCGGTCTTATCGCTGTTTAGACAGAGCAAATTTTCAGACATCCATTTTTTAATCTCAGTAAAACATTTAGAAAGAAAAGCCACAGGCATATTGACATCTGGTTTTGAATGTATATAGATCTGAGTGTCATCGGCATAAAAGTGGAAGTTAAGACCAAGTGTTCTTAAAAGTTGACCAAGAGGAAAAATGTAAATATTAAAAAGTAAAGGGCCCAAAACTGATCCCTGGGGAACACCAGAGTGCACCACACCGAACTCAGACCTGCAACCACCCATCACAACAAGCTGCTTGCGATCAGAGTGATAGGATTTACATCACTTTAATGCAGAATTAGAAATTCCAAAGACAGTCCCTAAACGGGTGATTAAAATAGAGTGATCAATAGTGTCAAAAGTGTTATGAAACCATGTTAAAAAAGACAGCCTGATGATCAGACAGTCCTAAATCAGAGGTTGTCAGCTGAGACACAAATGAGCCATTGGAAATCACAAGGTCTAATGTGTGGCCTTTGTTATGTGTCCACAAGTTGATTTAACTCAAAGCAATCCAATAAGGACAAAAAGTCTTTTGTTATTGTGGAGTCTTTTATATCCATATGGATGTTGAAATCGCCCAAAAGAAGGATTCTCTCAAATTTGAGGCAGAGAAAAGACAATATATCTGAAAATTCAGATAAAAAGTCTTTATTTGTCTTTGGAGGCCTGTAGACTGTAGCCACTGCAGTAGAAAGGGGCGCAGAAACACTCAAAACAAGACATTCAAATGAGTCAAATTTGGGACATGACATGACATGATAACTTTACACCTCAGGTAACAAACTTGTTGGTGAGTTAACAAAAACCTGACATTTTTGGGAAATTATAAACACAGTGGAAAGTCTGCCTGCTCGACTCCCAAAGCGAATGCATTACATTTTTACACAATGCGTTGAATTACTTCTGCGGTAATCAAAGTAACTGTGGCTTAATAAATGTGCCTCTTTCCTCAATATTTACCCCAGGAAATTAATTTCTAAGTAAAATGTGTCATTTCTGTCACAAGCGCATTACGTCACCGTACATCCGGCAAAAATTTCAGTCTGCACCAGACACGTCTATACGGTCACTGGAATGGCAGAGAGCGGTTCTCTATTACACTGTGATAACAAGTCCTGCTCTCACTGAGAGGTCTTGCCACATGAACGTTTGCATCTTTTAAAAAAGTGTCACAGTATGTATGTTTTACAGGACATCTCATCTCCCGAGTGCAGCAGCTGAGAATGAACCGGAATCCTTCTTACAGTGAAAGTTTTTAAATAAATAAGCACCTGACCAGGTTTATGCCTGTTTTTTAGCACGCGAGCACATGATCTTTGTTTGCTCGTGCTGTGTGTGTGTGCGTCTGCCTGTCCTGGCTCCTTTATGTCAATCATTACAGCTCTTTCATATTCATCTCTTTTTAATCAGCCCTGCTCATTTTCAGCAAAATCACATGCAAATCTGTCAAAATGACTAGAGACAGCCGGTTAAAGCCAGCAGTGTAGAGCTGGAATTAGTTCATTCAGCGTTATCTTCATCACATTCCTTTACCCTGCTGCTTTTCAAGCTCTTTAAAAATTCATTCGAGCTCATGAAATCAAAATGGAGTTTAGTGGCTTTTAGTCCATATCTGTTGGATTGGAGGTCATTTTTATTCCAGTGAACTACCATATGCTGATCAAATTCTCTTTTTAGCGCGATCAGAAGTGATATGCTCTTCTGTGGAAATACAGAGCAAAAATATTCTTGACTCATTCATTCTGTCCAGTTAAATGCTCTCTACAATGTCCCTCCTCCCAATTCCAACTGAAGGGGGCGTAGCCAAACTGGAGCTGGCATTTTGTGGTAAAAAACAATATATCTCCTTTGTTTTTCTTGTTATCCTTTCGTTAAACATTCTGTATTTAAATGGATTCAAGCATTAGAATTGCTTTTAAAAACAACTAAATATTTCAATTAAGGTCAAAATGAAATCCCAGGGTTTTTTATGCACTACTCTATACTTGCATGTGTATTAAATGAGTATGAATTGTGGAATGACAATGGAAAATTCAGAACACACTGAGGCTGCAGACCAAATGGGCTCTCTCCGCTCTCTTCCGCAGCTATTAATGTAACATTCTTTCTTAGCCAAATATGTACCTTATCTATTTGTGTGTGTGTAAAGCAGTGGTTCTCAAACTTTTTCGTTGTAAGGCCCCCTTTGTGTTAAGTGCATCGCTTTGCGGCCCCCCATATAAAGACGTATAATCTTAAACTTAGAATTTTAATTAAACCAAAAACATTCAGTTATACAATGCTGGAACCTCAATTCTTTTGGTTGGTGGTGTCATTTTTCTGATGTTTGATTGCATAAAATCTATGATAAATTTCTATATTTCATAAAATGCCACAAAATCTGTGGCCCCCCTGGATCCATCTTGGGGCCCCCCAGGGGGCCACGGCCCCCAGTTTGAGAACCACTGGTGTAAAGAATGCTGATGAGATATGAAACTTAACCAGTAGTCAATGGGCTCATATATTTGTAAATTTGACTGTGAAGTTGTCAGTACCTCACCAGCCATGAACCTCACCGCACATCACTGGTCTCAGATATGCATATCCTGGCTGAAAATGAACAGGTATCACAGGATTTATTTATGGATGAAGGGGAGAATGTTGTGTTCACCCTTTTGCTGTAAGACACATCTGCTGTGATCAGCAAAGAGTGTGTGTGTCTGAGAGTACAAAAGCATGTGGTGAGCAATGTGTGTGTAACTGACTATGTCAAAAGCAGCGTGTCTGTTTGTGGTGTTTAAATAAAGAGTGGGTATGGAATGCATCTGTGCGTGCGTGCGTGCGTGCGTGCGTGCGTGCGTGCGTGCGTGCGTGTGTGTGTGTGTGTGTGTGGAGCAGCTGGGTAGAGTGTTGAAGAAGAACTGATTTGTCAGCAGACAGAGATGATGACTTCTCATGGAGAACTCTCACATTAATCCACACCGAACTTAAAGGAATAGTTCACCCAAAAATAAAACTTTTGTCATAATTCATTCACCCTCATGTGGTTCAAAACCTGTATGTCTTTCTTCCGTGGAACACAAAAGAAAGATATTTTGAGAAATGTCTCAGCACATTTTAAAATCATATGCTGTTTAATTGATGATAAATCATATGTAAACACACAATTTGAAACAAAACTGACTATGATTACATTGTCATTTTAATAGAATTTTACTGTTTTTTTCAGATTTTTCAGGTATAACTACGGTAAAACACGGCAAATTACAGAAAAAGACTGTCAAAGTGTTAAACTGGTACATTTTAATTTCAAAGTAATTTAACATGAAAAAACTTTTTTTACGTTTTTTTCTGGAGCCCCAGCTGCTAGAAAATTACAGGATTAATTACGTTTTTACAGGAATTTTTACAGTGTATTTTTGCAATACGGCAAAAAAACGTCAAATTACAAAAAAGGCTGCAAATTTTCAAGAAAAACATTAAACGTAATTTTACATTTTTACATAAAAATACATTTTTTTACAGGATTTTTTTACAGTGTATTTTTGAAATAATGTAGAGCTGTAATGAAGGATAAGGCTTAGTAATGGTGATTGTGTTTTGCAATCCTGTTTAAACATATTCATAAAGCATTGAATGAGAAATTGAACAGCATAAGTCTGGGCAGACGTGACTGACAAACAAGGGAAGACGAGGAGAGTGTTTGGTGAATTGCGAGCGAAAAATCAAAAATGAATCCGTGCTGCTTCAAGCAGGCAGCGAATGATTATAGATTCATTTCAGCAGCTCTTGAAACATGAAGAGGGAAGCTGAACATCTGCGAGTCCTTCTCATCACCCTGCCTTTTTACTTTCCAGCACATACCGTACAAACACAAAAGTGCTCAAACAACAAACACGCTCAAATTTACCCTCGAGGCCAGACTACCACGTTTATACATTCAGTTTTGCAGGTGACCAGCATTAACCATCTTGACCAGCATAAAGCAACCTGTGGTACACCTGTGGCGATTCAGCAAAAATGGACTTTATTCACAAATTAAAAGATGTTTTGTTGATGCTGTTCATTTACTCATGTTTGTGTGCATGTGGGATTGTGTGTGGATTGAATCTAAGACCCGGCAACATCAGTTTGACAGAATGCTGCGTTTCTGTCGTGCAAGTGGAGAGATACATGGTCAAAACTATTTATCATGAAGAAAGCACCTCTGTGTACGTGATGTAAAGACTTGTGTTACTGTACCATGTCCATATGCTAACCTCACACACAAAAACAAAAAACAAACATGCAAAAACGTAACAGCGGTGCATTTGTGTTTAAAGGGGCCATGCAACGGTATGTCATGCATTCTGACTTATTTACAATGTTAAACGTGCTGGCTTCTCATGCTTAACATGGTCAACTTGTCAAAAAACGACGTATGACGTCGTATTTCTGTGCTCGATACACTCCCCCAGCGTTCGTATGGCTTCGGAAAGTTTTTTTCAAACATGAAAATCCGTTTCGTACCAACTTTTCTTAGTCCATCACTGGGCAACTCTCCCGGAAAAGGCGAAAGAAATAGCCCACCCACGCGTCAACCGACGAGCGAGGAAGACCCGCCTACCATCAAGATTGGCTGCGCTGCGTCAAGATTGGCTGCGCTGTGGGCCTGCAGATGCAGCTCGTTACTCTTGCGATAGTGAGAGAAGTGGAGGTGTGTTTGTTTGTTCACCGCATTTCAGTGATGGATGATATATACACTAAACGGTGGATATAACGCTGGATTTGGAGATCGTTTGAAACTAATAGATGGAGCGGTCCCAGCGTTAAAAGATACCGGACATGAACCGCATGCGGTAAGTGAAACTAAGTCATATGTCTGTTTTTTTTGGGCAAACGGCGCATATGTGCATAATGTGAACAATTGAATTTATAGTGAATCAATAGTTATGCAAGGATAATGTATTGCGATGATGTATTGTGTGCTTGTGATTTAGTTCCTCCCCCCGCACACCCCCAGGAGGTCGTATTTTTCTGGAAATAATCGTACAGCTGTATCTATCTTTTATAAATGCGTTCAAACTAAATACTCTTCGAAGATACGAAGTATCAAGAAGTATGCAATACTACTCTATAGGTACTCAAGATTAATATGAGATTGGCAGAAACTGCGTGTGTTATGACAGCTTTAACACAACATTATTAATTCACACTCTTAAAAATGAAGGTGATTCACAATGTCCAAATGGTTTCATAAAGAACCTTTACCATTTGAAGAACCTGTTTCACAAAAGGTTCCCTGTGGCAAAAATAGGTTCTTCAGATTATAAAAAGGTAATAAAGAGATGGTTCTTTAAGGAACCATGGAGATAAAATAATGGAGAAATATTCTATACTGTTGATTATTCTGCACATTAGAACTAACACGTGGGATTTTTATATGGATTTCACGCAGAAATAATCTGTCTGAGATTGGTGGATGTGGAGGGTAGGATTAGAGCCTGGGAGATTTTAATAAAGCAGTCGATGAAAAGATGAGTGAAGGCTTGATCAATCTATTTCAACCAAGGTTTATTGTAGGACCATCCTCTTAGACATTCAGTGTGAATCTAAAATGATAGAACCCCACCTCAATTCTCTCTTGATTTAGGTATAAATATGCTAAAGCTTAAAGTGGCTTATTAAAATTGAGGAAAACATTGATTCATTTTGGAGATGGACAGATATATCGGCCAATAATCGGTATCGGTCAATAAAAGCAATTTTCAAACTATCGGCCGAGAGTTTAAAAACATCCGATGATCAGGGCCGAAATGTCCTGTCAATCAACACTGTACAGGAAAATGCAATGAATTTGTGCTCTGCATATAGAAAATGTTAAGAAACATCACCAGTTTGATGTTCAATATTAATAATCATTATTTGGATCTTTGGATAAAAGCATCTGCTAAATGCCTTAAAGCCCCCGTGAACCGAAAGTTGCGGTCGTTTTCACTTCCGTATTCTGAAACATTTCTGAGTGAAAAAGAATTTCAAAGGAGAACATTAGTGGGCGTGGCTTGCGTTTTTCACTGCCAATTGATTGGATGTGTAAAAACAGCTGTTGCATTGATTTTGAAACGAAACTGGCAGCAGACTGACAGTTGAAGGGGAGGAGTTAACGGATGCTCCGGCCAAACCGTCTAATTTATGTCATTTGAGGGCAGAAGTACATTTTCAGATTTTAACTGAAGATTATGAGGGTCCATGAATTTTAAAAAGAAAATGACCCGCATTGATAAGCTATTTACTATAAATGCTGCAATATTTCATGAAAAAATAAGAATTGTCATTTTTAATTTCACTGGGACTTTAATGTAAAAATATTTTACTTTTTGAAAAAAGTAAAAAAATGATTCCTTTAAAAATCTGGATTTAAATGTGTTTAGGTATAATGACAATACAATCAGATTAACATAGTATGCGATGATTAGAGAATATGAGATTTGAGGACAGAGACACACGTTCGGAAGGTTTCTTCTACTGTCTCATTGAAATAGAGAATTATACAGGTCTTGATAAAGCACAAATTACATAAACATAAAAAAAAACATTTAAAGCTTTAGTGATCAAACAACCTGCTAACAGTGTAGAACAGTGAAACAGCTCATGAAGAGTCGGATGTGTAACTTAAAGCTAAAGTGTGTGATTTATTTGATGTTTCAATACTCTCTTCTATCCAAGCCTATAATGCATGGAGACAACTAAGAAAAGGTTGAAAGTTGTAAACACTGTGATTCTGTGGATCTTTCAAAACATTTCTCTGCTTGTTTGTCCATCCTGACCCATCAAACACAGCAACACTAACAGTCCTAAAAATGAAGGTGCCACATGATGCCTTAGAAGAACCATTTTTGGCTAAACGGTTCCATAAAGAACCTTTATCATCCAAAGAACCTTTGAGCCAATGGCTCTTTGGGGAACCAACACTGTAAAAAAATGCCTGTGAAATTAACAGTGAAATTCTGTAGTTTTCACGGAAAAACCTGTTGTCAGAAAACTACGGAAAAACACTGTAACATTCTCTGGGAAATTAACAGTGAAATTCCATAGTTTTTACAAGGAGTTTTCTTTCAAGTCCACAAACACTATTACCTCCTTCACTTACAGACACCCCTGTCACTTTATTTCTGTTGCACGTCTACAAAAGTTCTTATTGAGAATTAACACAAGTTTACATGTTGATGGTTTTTGTTGAGTCACCATTATGGTGAAGAGTGTTTGCTTTAGTTGGGATCTTGACCCTTTGCTTTTTATGTTAAGACTTTCCCTAGTTTTTATAACTATGTGTTGAAACAAAACCGGTGGAAAACAGCAAAATTGATTTCATATCATTTTTTGTTGGTAGTGTCATTGCCTGTTTTAGAGTTTAGGCACTGATTTAAGGTGACTTATCATCCTCATTTATTTTACGGTATGAAATTCAATTATATTCTTAAGGTCTTTAACAACACACCATGCACATGAAAAATGGACTAGCAGACATCAAGAATAAACCTGTTTGTCTCAACAATGGTGACAACCAAAAAACCTCTTAAGATAAACGCAGTGCATTCTGGGTACCATCAAAGTACAAAACTCATCCATGACTCCCAGCATGCATTGCGACAGTAAGCTTTTCATTTGTTGGTCACCACCGTTGAGATTCATACGCTGATTCTTGATGTCTGAGTCAAAAATCAAATGCAAAAACTCTTTATATGGATTGTTGCAGGAAATGTGGGTCTCCGATATAAGCTCATTCAGACTGCTCGTTCAAAAACCCAACGAGAAACTAAACAACATCAGAAAAAAAATGTCTGAAAACCATACAAAAGAATCTTATCACATTTTCTTTTGATATTATTTGCTATAAAAGCTATGTTTTATAAAAACACTGTCACAGCAGCCAAAAGAAAAATACTGTTTAGCAAATGAAGGATGAAAGAGCCCAACTAAAGCAAACACTGATCACAATAACGGTGACTTTAAACAACAATAAAACATCAAGTCATGGATGTTACGCTGCAGTCCCTGTGAAGCAGAAGTGGCGATCATCTTCAGTATTCTGACATATTTCCAAGACGAATAGTGGGTGTGGCTCATGTGTTCCGCTGTGAATTGATTGGACGAATAAAAACAGGATATTCCCGTATTTTTACGGTAGTTTACTGGCAGCCACAACTGCCGGTATTTTTCTGTAAAAACTACGAAATTTTTCTTTTCTTTTCTGACATTAAACGTCTTGTGGGTCACCACTATGCTGAAGAGTGGAGTCTGTGTTTAATTCCAGGTCAGGCAATGAGGTACTGATGTTTAAAAGTGACTTTGATGGTTTTTAATGATGAATTGCAAAGAAATAAAATAAGTAAATGTAATGTTTTCATTTTATATTAAAAAAAAAATATATATATATATATATACAATTATAAATACAGGCTCTTAATATAAAAGACTCAAATGTATTAAGGTCATACACAGCTTGAAGTTTTTGCCCTGAAGTTTGAAACGGCAAGCTATTTACGTGCTTTTCCCGTATTTTTTACGCAATTTTACTGGCAACCACAGCTGCCGGTATTTTTCCGTTAAAACTACGGAACATTTTTCACGGTGCACATTAGCTGTTTAAAAGTTACATTTTAGCAATCATGTCTGTTTCTTTCAAATATGTTTCTATTTCTAAGTTACTATTTACTTGACTATTTCCCACAGATGACAGTAACAGGGTTGAATATGGGCTAAAGGTCAGGGAGACTGAGAAGAGACAAAAGCACTGAGACGAAAGGAAGAAGAAAAGTGTGTAGTATACAGTACGTAAGTTTACGTATCTGACGGAGGACGGGGAAGGTAGGACGCTCCGTGGACGCAGTGGTGGGCATCCAAGCTGCAGCAAAGAAAGAGATGAAGGCGAAACAGAGCGGAAACAAGGCCAATGTAATTGCAGCTGAGCCACGGTGGTCGATTTCCCACCCACTGGGAGAGACAGGGTGTTAAAAGCGGCATGGCAATTGAGTCCCCGGCGGTTGTCAGGCTGGAAAAACCATGGCAGAAAATTCAACGGCAACAGATGGAGGGAGAAAAGCAATCGGCAGCCCACAAGAGAAAGGCAGCAGTGCTTACAGTCATATGGAGGAAGGCAAATTGTCAGAAGTCTCAAAAGACCATGTTAAAAAATGAGAGCAAGATGGAGAGAAGTGAGGTCTATGACATGGGGAGCGGTCGAAATGGACTTCTAAAGCTTACGTCATGAATATTTTTTCCTACTTTTGAATCAGTTTGTCTTTACCATTTTAAGTTCATGTCCGGCAATAACTTTGGTCCATTAAGGTTTACAGTTGTGTCAAATACTTCAGACTAGAAATAAATCCTTCTTTTTGATTTTTTCGTTTCTTTGTTTTATTTTACATGTTAAACTTTAAATGACATTTTAATGAGCCCACTGTACATGTGTTTTATATTACACATTTTTCACACACACATAAACATCAACACACGTCTGTTAGACGCTGAACAAAAAGCAGCTGGGGACATTAAACAATGTTGTGTAAACACCATTAGGGACGAGTCCATTAAACACAGAGATTGCTGTCATTGGATTGCTAACAACAACAGCACTTACGAAACGTTTCCTGAAAAACAATTGGTAGAACACAGCGCTAATACCAAGGTTTTGGCCTAGCTGCCAGAAAATTACAGTCTGTTTTATGGGATTTTTTACAGTGCACATACAAATCAGGGCTTGCAACTGAAGTTAAGTTTTAGGGCTGTCAAACGATTAATCGTGATTAATCGCATTCAGGATAAAAGTTTGTGTTTATGTAATTTATGTCGGTATACTGTGCTAATTAATTTTGTATTTATGAACACATACACATAAATGCATTTATTTTAGAAAAATATAAAATATAACAATTAATAAACGTTTATTTAGAATTTAAATGATTGGTAAATATAAATTAATACATTTAAATATTTCCTAAATATATAGACAACTATGTGTATGTTTTGTGTTTATAAATGCAAAATTAATATGCACTGTACACAGATATATATAATGTAAACACAAACTTTTATTCTGGATGCGATTAATCGCGATTAATCGTTTGACAGCCTAGTTTTAACCTAATGTTTTGTTACACGGTTAGAAAAATTGCTAAACCCCATGACAAACGATTTTATCTTTCATTTAATATTGGGGGTTAAAACTTCACGACAACTTTCCGAAGCATCTCCTTTTACTGACCAATGACATGAGCACATGAGGACAGAACTGGCATTTCTAGGTGATGCTTCTGCAAACGATGCTGCATTTGAATTTTCTCATTCATTTTTATGGCATAAAATAAACTCTTTAAAAGGCCTTTTCAATCACACGGAACGCAACACAGAAATTAAACAGATAATATAAAAACAGCCCTAGTGACAAAGTTCATTTGGTTTTGATAAACGGTAACATTACGCTGATAGAAAATAAAGTCAATATGTTTCCAAGCGTTTCTGCTAAATGACTGACTCTATGTTCAATTGCTTTGTGTTTTTGTCAATTTAAACAAAAGCATCTGCTACATCATATACATGTTTGTTTTTTGCAACATTTGGAAATAATACTGACGATCAGATGGTGGTGCATGTACGACACAAATGTTTTTCTAGAGGTCATGCCAAAAAACTGCATTAGTGGATCCATCCCACAAACCTCGACCGTGTCATATCAAACTAGCCTATTAGAAACACACGAACTGTGTGTGTGTGTTTTCTAACGGCATATGAAAAGAGACTAAAAGGATCTAAAGCTTTAATGCATGAGGCTGGATGAGACAATACTCTGTGATTGCCGAGCTGCTTTGCGTTCCACAGCTGGGCTTTTTTCCTGTTGAAATGTACAGAGCCACACATTGCTCACCATCTGTTACATCACACACACACAGATGGGCTAACAATACGCCGTGTCATCATATTCTTGCAGGGTATAATGACCTATAAGAGTTTTGACAGCAGATAGAGTTTGACCCATGAGCAGACGTGACCTCGGGGCTCTGTAATCTCCTGTCTCATATCTAAAGCTTTATTTGCTCCTTCAGCAAAGTCAAACCACTGAAGACTGAGGTGAAGTTGACCTGTGATTTTACAGTGGCTCTGAAAACACTGGTTTGTTTCCCATAAAGAACCACTTAAGCAAAACCGTTTGGTTGGAATGAAATGGATTTTATCACTCATTAGTGGAACGCAGGATCATTTTTCAAACATTAGTTAAGTCATCGAGCAACATGTGTTTTATGTGGTTTCTTAGAACTGACACGATACGTTTAAGCATTTCTGCTTGATGACGTTTTACACATTTTTGTCCAATCAAACGCTAATTAATTGGAATATTTCTAGTGTAACACATTTTACATTGTGACGAAATGCACATGTTTTTTCTATTCTCTCTTTTTTGGAGTTAAAATACCTAAACACCCTTAAAAAAGGCTAAATCAAGACAAAATGTTTGTTTCTTGCATGCAGTCTATTAAACTAAAATAAAACTAAATTAAAAGAACGCTTTGCCAATGGTGTAAAAAAATTCTCTAAAAGACAGTTTGATTATGTTAAGCAAGAGTAGTCTGCTTCTGAAGTTATCTTCTTTTACAATTTTTTGATTTCAGGCCGAAACAAAAGACAAAGATTACCCGTTAGTTTGTTATGTAGGAAACTTAAATATCAGTATCGGTCAATAATAGCAATATACAGTATTACACTATCGGCTGATAGTTTAAAAACAGCCAATGATCAGGGCCGAAATATCCTGTCAATCAAAAGAGGACAAAATGCTATGAACGTGTGCTCAGTAATAGAAAATGTTTAGAAACGTTACCAGTTTGATGTTTAATGTTAATAGTCATTAGATGAGTTTGTTTTTATGTTGTTTTTGTCGCTGGTCTGTAATACACAAAAGCAGCTCCTAAATGCCTTATGGTCCAGGTGAAGTTAATCCGATCACAAATTCAGAATACTATATACAGTATATGTACATATAGATATACAGAAACTAAACATAAACTGAACTTTAGCCGAACGGTATGCCATGTGGGAGTAAAGTTGCTTTTCAACAACAGTTCAACTAACAATTATTGATAAAAAAACAACAACAGAAGAAACCAAGTGTCCTGAGAAACACAACTAAAAATCCTCAGATTGTAACCAAATAACTTTTTTTATTCATGTTCAGGTCATCTAACATTAAAAGTGACATTTCTTTCTTTTTTATTTTAACCTAATTATCTGTCTTTGATTCTGGATTTTGATTATTAGCCACATTTTTTAAATATACTTTTGAAATGTAACCAAATGTAATAATTTGGCACAATTTGTGTTAAAGCCCTGAATGTCATTTACTGTAGTAACATCCCTCATTAACAGCGCAAACCATACCAAGTGTACTAAGCAATTACGAGATCAATGCTTTAGTTGTCAGTGTGTGTGTGTGTGTGTGTGTGTGTGTGTGTGTGTGTGTGTGTGTGTGTGTGTGTGTGATCAGGAAAATAAAGGTTGTAACATCAGGTGGCCATCACACAGCACTCAGACCCTTATCTCCCGGTGTGGCATTCCAACACACTGCTATATTTACCTCCCAATCTTAACTACAGTGCTGATCAATTTCCTCCAGTCTGGCCGGCTCTGTGAGCGAGCGCTGCTGGATGGATTGAAGCATGCTCTAATGCCCATGACAGCACGCTTCAAATTACAGAGCAGAGAGAGAAAAAGATCTCTGATTATACAGCAAGTGTTCGGAAATACTTCCTCTAATTCTAATTCGGCTTCATGCCGGGCTCTTTGACTGGGCCTCCCATGGTCATTCTTAAAAACGGTTCATGTCCCTGATCTACGCGTGCATTAATGACCTTTACCAATCGTTGTTTCAATTTTTTTCCTTTTAATAATTTCTTCTTTTTTGCCTGTCCCCATCTCTCGGGCGTTTTTACTTTTTCTTGCTGTATTAGCAAATATGTCCATTTTTATTAAACCGACATTACTGGAAATAAAGCTATCAATTATCATATTTATTTATGCTATTGTTTTAATAATTCATTCGCATGATTTGTTTTATAAGAAGTCTTTGTTGTATCTCAGAGTACAGTATGTGTTAACCCTGTTACCATCATATATGGTACACGATTTAAAGCGGCCCTAACACACGTGGATTCTGCCAATCTCATATTAATCTTGAGTACCTATAGAGTAGTATTGCATACTTTGTATCTTCGAAGAGTATTTAGTTTGATCACATTTATAAAAGATAGATACAGCTGTACGATTATTTCCGAAAGCATACGGCGCGTGTGGGGGGGGAGGGGTAGGCTGAACTAAAGCACGTGCGCACCCATTGCCAACAAAACACAGACATCAGTTTCACTCACCGCATGCGGTTCATGTCCGGCATCTTTTAGCGATATATCAGTTTCAAATGATCTCCAAATCAAGCGTTTATATAACATTCATCACCCAAATGCAGTGAACAAACAAACACCTGAACTTCGCGAATGTATGCTCTCTCTCTCTCCTGCACACAAGTGAAAGTGACGTCTGCGCATGCTCCTTCTCCTGCTCTCCTTGCTGCCGCGTGCTTTTCCGGGAGAATTGTCCAATAAGGGACTAAGAAAAATTGTTACGAAACAGTTTTATATGTTCGAAAAAACTTTCCGAAACCTGTACGATCGCTGGGGGAGTGTATCGAGCACAGAAATACTACGTAATACGCCCAACTCTTTTTTTGACAAGTTGACCATGTCAAGCATGAGAAGACAGCACGTTTAACATTGTAAAGAAGTCAGAATGCATGAAACACTGTTGCACGGCCGCTTTAAGGAACACTTAATACACACGTTTTGTTGTTGTTGTTTTAAAATGTTGTGTCTCATAAGGGCTTGATCCTGTAAAGGTCAACCCTGTTACCATAGTTTTTTACAGTAATACATTGAAATTTTAAAAGTATATCTTTTTAAAACCTTCAACAATACTTTATCTTTCTAGAAAACACATTGTCAGATTCACAACCATTAAAAAAAACCTTAGCAACTCAATCGTACAAGTGTCAACCCTATTCCTTTCTAGAAATCTTAATCGTATCCAAACTCATGCTACAATTGATAATTTATTATTTAAGCACAAAACGTTCACACTTTAATAACTACCCTACAGCCTAACTCTTTAAAAGGCACCTAATTTACAGAATGACTCGACTGCATTGTTTTTGTTCCAGGCCCTGTGTGAGAGAAACCTTCAAACAATCAAGTCAGAAAAGAACATGCCAATCCATCACATTTGTGGTTGAGGCTGGAACTGGGCACAGTGAAGCTCGTATGGTTATTTGTGGGCACTATGTAGTTCATGGGGGTAAGATTAAGGTTAGGGTTTTCTAGATAACAAAAAAACACAGACAGGGCCAAACTATCACTTACAACATCTCAGTTACAATGAAGTGATGGGAGGAGAGTCTGGGTCACCACTAGAGAAGCGCTGGCCCTTCAGAGACTCTCTTTTAGAAGAAAACCTGCCATGCCATGTAATGAAAATCTAAGATCTGTTTCACATATGTCAATCTTTCTCTCTTTTTGTTCTCGATTATTCGGCACGGCCAGTACAGTGTGTGTGTCAGTGAACAGAAAGTACATCAGTATCGAATATTTCTCTCTTCTTATTCTAGTTGCCAAAAATGAAAATAATGAAAATCCATTAGACACAACTTGAATATAAACTCAAATAGTGCATATGTCCAATGTTTAATATGCAGAGATGACTATATCTATGTCGTTCACTGGTTCCCCTAAATCCCTCAAAAGGTGTAAACCCTTTTTCAAAGCATTGCTCTGTCTGAGCTAAAACAGGAGCTGGCTGGCGAGTCAAAATGGGACAGCGAATAAAAAATCTGATTGTTTGCGGTAAACAAAATAAAAGGAACTGAAAAGAAAAGCATTCTGCAGAGAGCACTTTTAATAACAAATAATTACAGCTGTCAAAATTAACACATTAACACATGCTTTGAATTAGAAACACAGCTAAAAACACTCTTAACACTTTATTGTTGTTGTTGTTTAAAAAGCACTATTGTGATCTATTTAGTTAGTATTTATTCAGTATACTAGGTGGCACCTACAATAAATCAAGCTTTGAATACGTAACAAGTATAAATATCACCCACAGGCAAGAGCGCATGTGCAGACGTGAGAAATAAGAGCATCAGAGCTCCACAGCACCCGATTAAGAGCAAAAACACATCCACTATAATTGAACGCATGTGGGATTACGTCAAAACAGTTTAGTGTTTTTCTAGCGTTTTACATTTACATTTACATTTATGCATTTGGCAGACGCTTTTATCCAAAGCGACTTACATTGCATTATCCTATACATTTGTTTCTAAGTATGTGCAATCCCTGTTATCGAACCCACGAACTTGGCGTTATTAGCGCCATTCTCTAACCACTGAGCTTCAGGAAAGCTGAAAGTTTTAAAGCTACTACAGGAACTTTTTTCTGTTTTTTGCTGAACAAGATCAATAAAAGATCTGTGTTCAAAGCTTATAATAATTAGAGATACACCGATATATCGGCAATAATCAGTATCGGTTCATAAAAGCTCTTCTTCACACTATCGGCAGATAGTTTAAAAACAGCCGATGACCAGGCCCGATATATCCTGTCAATCAAAGAGGACAGAAAATGCAATGAATGTGTGCTCTGTATAAATAATGTTTAAAAACATCACCTGTTTGATTTTTACTGTTAATAGTCATTATATAAATCAATAACATTCAGAAAGTTAAGTAATATTCATTTAACCTTTAGAATATAGTTAATGCAAGTTAATATAGCCACTAAACTATTGGTATCGGCAGACGGCAGATATCACTCTGAATAATCTGCTAACGTATCGGTGCATCTCTAATAATAATGATTTATAAGTTAGGTTAGAGCTGTTGAGTATGATTTGTTGGGAAATGTTCATTTGACGTCATTTGGCCCACATAAAGATATGGACATAAAGTAACATGCAATTTTAGGTTTCAAACAGAGATGGCAGCGTAGACACAAAATTAATAGAAATACAGTTTTTGAAATATATAGTTTTGATGAAATATTCATACTGTATTTTTGGATGAATATTGCTTTTCCGAGCTTTGAGACATTTTTAGATGGAAACACTACAAATTGTTGTTTTGAGAAGAGATAAGATCGGGGTCATCGCTTTGAGTCCCACGAAACACATGGACTGATAAAAATCTGTCAAATTTATCCTGAGAACGAAAAGACTTGAGGTTTTGAGGTAGAAGGAGTCGATAAAGTGCGATATGTGACTTCTGCTGCTCTTCATTCAAAACCGGACATTGCACAAAACTAGGAAGACGACATACATAAGAACAAGCCTGCAGGTGTTTCAATGTCAACCTAGAAGTCTCTTTGAAATCATATTACGGAGGATAAACAAGGCTATGCAATGAACCAAAAGGATCATTTATCACATTTTACACGCAAATTATTTGCTAAACGGGATTTTAACATCATGCACGTTTTGGAACTTTGGAAATTTTCTTTGCTTTAAAATAAGCATTGGTCATTAATTGTGTATATTTTCATGCGTACTGTCATGTTTGTCTCACGTCACACATCTGTATCATGAAATGCAGATGTTTAGATTTAAAAAATGAGGTCTTGATAGAAAACAACACATACACACACAATACAAAGCCCCAGGGCCGAGTCTGTGGGGGCCAGGGGGCATTCCCCCCAGATTTCGCTTGGGCCCCTCCAAAATATCTAGCTGTCTATTAAAATAATAAATACTTATTTAAAAATATCTATTAAATAACAATCTGTCAATGTAATCACAGAAAAATGCAAAAATTTACGATCCCCCGCAGTCGAGCCAGCCTTGTACCGGGCCTGCAAACCCCCACAATTGTTAAAGAAACAATGCAATAAACTAATTATAAGGTTAATTGTAATGAACTATTTAAATGGACTGACAGCCTTACAATGACTGTTCTCAATATACAGAACAGCTTTTGCTTTACCATACATGCAGTGTACAAGCTGTGCTATAGAGTTATTTTCCCAGCATCCCTAGCGACAGCAGACTTTAATAGTGGGTTTGAGGCAGTAATGCATTTAAGAATGTCAGATGAAAGGATATTTGCAGAGGAATAAACTCAGAATAAGAAGCGATCGATTAGCATGTCATGGTAAATAACAGCTGTGATGATGTAATGAATGCAGCACTCTATCTGAGATCGCGAAGAGGGAATTCTGGGAGAAGGGCCATTGACGTTCCATTAAATCAAGTTAGGCTTAAATAAATGCCAGGACTCAAAAACGTTGTGGGAATGAGTGAGAGATATAAACGAAAATTACCGCCTGCACCAAATGCTTACCAAGCTGGAAGTGGGTACGTTATATATTACATATTTAAAGCAGAGTTTTATGGGAAATTATAAATTATTTGGACACGGTTCTTAATTTATGTTATCCTAAAGGAGAACAAACGCTGATGAAATGGCTCTGAGGAGCTTTGCTGTGCACGGAAGGATGAGAAAATCCCAGGGTCATTTCCAGACGCACATTTCTCTTTCAGTTTGAGACAGACCTGTTGACGGAGGACAGAATTAGAAGAGCTCATGAATTTTAGATTTCTGCTCAATGTTGTGAGATGTTTATTTTGAGTGTAACTGTTATGATCCACACACCAGCAGATGGCCACGCTGGGTATTAAAGAAATACTTCACCTAAAAATACATTTGAATCCGTATTGCATTCAACTGATGGAGCCAGTTTCGAAATGTTAAAATGTGCACTACATGACAACCCTCATTAAAAAATGTTCCAAACAACTAAACCTCCGCAAAATAATAATCACGAAATGAGAATGAGAATAGATTCAAATTCAAATGAAACGCACGCAGAACAAAGAAAAGAGAAAATGAACCTGACTGTGACCGCATCATAATAATATATCATCCATCATATACATAAAGTATATACAGTGATAAAACCCTGGAGTTGTTATGGACAGGTAAATGGATGTAAATTGACGGAGCTGAGCAGAGTAAAGTTTTAATGAATGATGATGTCACTTTCCATTAACGGTGTAGAGGAAATGATTGAAATGAAACCTGTTCATTTACTGCTGCTGTGTGTCCCAGTTACTTACTGTTGATATTATTAAAGGCATTGCTTATTTTCAATTACTGAACATTATTAAAAAAACTTTTTCTTTCCCCTAAGGGTGAGATGACCGTCAAAACATAAAAATGTCCCTGAATTTAGCTTATAAAATACTTTCTGGCTAACCCTATTATGTTGTATAATGATAATATTTTTAATATGATTTTTGTATCTTGTCCTCATCAGCGAGTGGTTTAGGGCAGTGACCTTTTCCTCACTACATGATTTGCAGAGCGGTACATTTATCTTGCACTTATTTTGGCGAAATATTACACCTCTGTTAATAACGTCTGATGATTGATTGAACAAAGAAAACTGGTACCAACTCAATTTACTATATTCAAAATATCTACTAATGCAACTGATGTATTAAAATATTGAATGATCAAATTTGCTCAATACTAATAAAACCCCCAAAAGAACATTCACAGACAGGGCCGTCACGGTATCCGACTTTCACTTCACGGTTACCGTGCCTGAAAGCATTCCCGTTGAAGACATTATCACGATATCTGTTGATTTTTTTTAAACAAATAATGGTATCGGTCAATTGATCTTTAATTTTGCTTTTTTGGCCAACAAATCACACTTAAAATTCAAGTGTAAGGATTAGAAAGAGATTTTGTAACCACTGTGGCTCTTAAGGCAAAACTTCAAACAGGTGTTGAATTATTTACGATATATCACGTGTGTAGAATTAACACGGTATCGATAATCATGTGTTGTGTTTATTATTATATCACGGTTAATGGCAATACCGGCACCCCATTCACAGAGATGATTTACTATTCCTGTGTACACTGAAAGCTTCTGTCACCAAGACAAAATTCTTGTGTGTCTAATAATAATAATAAAACTTGTAAATGAAGTGACATTAAACACAACATCTGAGCAAATATGGAAACACACATATGGCAGGAAAAACAATCAAATACACTACAGCTGCATTATCACACATGGGCGTCTTTAACATGCCATTAACTTCTGTGTAATGTGGTGTAAAACAGCACAGGTGTGCTAGACTCGTGTCAGAAACTCTCATGTATGCAGTTTGCGTTAGAACGGAAGGCTCGGGTGGTCAGTCAATGAAATGACGGTGTGCACATGGATATCTGTGTGAGAGCAAATCGTGTTTAAAGGACACGTGAAAATCCTGTCATCATTTACTCACCCTCAAGTTGTTTCAAACCTGTGCAAATGTCATTGTTCTGCGGAACACAAAGAAAGATATTTGGAAGAATGTTTGTAACCAAACAAATCTGGGGCACTATAGACTTCCATAGTAGGGAAAAAATACTATGATAGTCAATGGTGCCGCAGAACTGTTTAGTTTTCCACATTCTTTAAAATAACTTATTTTGTGTTCAACAGAACAAAGATTTTTATAGAGTCTTGGAACAACTTGAGTGTGAGTTCATTTTTGGGTGAACTATCTCTTTAAGAGTGCCGAGACCAGTGTTGGTTGTAACTAGTTACTAAGTAATTAGTTACTGTAATTTAATTACTTTCCCATTGAACAAGTAAAGTAAGCGATTACTCTATTTTTTTCTGTAATTTAATTACAGTTACTTCTGATGTAATTAAACTAAATACTTTGTGTAATATATGTGTGTGCAATAGTGGAATTGACATCAAAATTCAAAGTCTAACTTTAAAATCTGTGCTTTAATGTATAATTCTCACATTTGTAATACTTTGGTCTGTTAATAATACTACTTTATATGATTTATTTGAATGAATTAAAAGAGCCGTTTCACGTCTATCCTTGAGTCACTTCTAACCAAGGTTGATGTAGGACATAAAAAGTAATGAGTAATAAGTAACTAAATACTTTTTGGAGAGAGTAATTTGTACAGTAATCTAATTACACTATTGAGTATGTAATTAGTAACTAGTAATTGATTACTTTTTCAGAGTAACTTACCCAATACTGGCCGAGACTGATATCCAATGAAATATTTTGACTTTTAGAGCCCCTCACACACACCGGTCACGTGGATAAACCACTTTAAAAATAGCTTGAGATTGTAAAATTTGGATGGTTTGTAACCTATTTGTGTTAATAAAATAGTTTCAAGAAGAATTTCTGTGTAGAAATGACTGTTCTCCATACGGCTGTGGCCCTCAGCAGCAGATGGAGTCTCATTAGGCAGTATGGAGGACAGATTCTCCTGTTAGCAGACAAACTGCAGTTAAACTAGCCTGTCTCAGCTGGTGGGCCCTTCACTGACATTTCACAACACTATCTTTCTTTCTCTGGCCGCATCACTTTCTTCAGTTTCCTTCATATTTCTCCCTCTTTCCTCCAGTCTCCCACAGTGCAGTCTCTATGTGGACAAAGATCTCCTGCTAGAAACACAATCCATCCTTCAGAGTACAGCTCTTTAAGCCGCTACACCGTGTTATATTGTTATCCAACGACTTCTCACTTGCAGGGAGTCCAATATTGCCGCTCACGCAGGAGCCCTGGACGTTACTACAGTACGAAGGTGGTGTCCTTATAGAGATCAATTAAATATTTTATTTGATCGTTATTTTATGGGCAGACACTTGGATCTAAAGTGATCTGCAGTACATTCAGGGTATATTTTGTCTCATTGTATGTTTCCTACATTGGGAATCGGACCCCTCGATCTTGGCATTGCTAGTGTCAATACTGCTTCCAGCCATTTTGCAAAATACGGAATTGTGCTGTGTTCAGCAAAGCAGTAATGCGTTGTGAAGGGCTGCACGATGAATTGTATTTTAATCGTGATAAATCGACCGATTTCTGCTAGAGGTCGACCGATTCATCGTTTTTGCCGATTAATCGCTCCCCATAACGATAAAAATAACTATCGTTAATCGGCAAAAATCCCCACCGATAGTTTTCCCTGGTTGCGTTTGATCCAGACAGGGAAAGCTTTACTGTGATATGAAATGAGAAAGGACAGCGTAAAACAGTGACCTCTAGAGGCGGAAATAAAAATAATACTGGAGACGCACACGTGAGACTATGCACGGAGCGTAATAGGCTACATTATCTGCGGATTTAAAGGTAGAGCACATTGAAGTACACAGTACATGTTAAAAAGTAATTAATTTGTTGAATGTATGCTGCATTGATGGAGAACAGCAATATTTTGCTGGCAAGAGCGTGCTAACATTAGTAGATTATTAGCTCAAGTGGTGGGACAATGTGAGTGAAAATACAAGCAATAATGTTTAAATGTCACGCTGTAGTATGGGTGGGCATTTGTCAATAATAGTTGTGTGTGTGTTGTAATAAATATATACAGTATATCTATATCTCTCAGATGTCATTAATTTGATGCAAGAAACATTTTTTTAATTGTCAATGTAAAAAAAACACCTACTTATAATTTTTGTATAAACCATACAGTTGACTTTAATACTTATAAGTATAGTTAATATTTAGGTGTTTTATTTAAAGGAACATTACGGTCAGGTCATGGTCAGGCAATACTGTTTATTGTTGTAGCCTTCATTGCTATTTTACTAAGTGTTATGTTCTGATTCAGAATCAATAAAAAAACTATCGTTAATTAATCGGTATCGGCAAGTACTGCCCACCTTAGTTATCATAATCGGCAAAATCCAATATCGGCCGACATCTAATTTCTGCCTCCCGCGATTAATTAAGCATAATCGTGGCTGAGCGTATAGATGATAGAGTGAAATATAGTATAGTGTTGCAGAAGTTCAACAGTGGCAGATTATAACACGTACTAATTGGCTTTAAAGTGTAAAGAATATGTGGAACCCAAAATAAAACAAGTTCTAAACTGACAGAATAATCGCAATTATTAATCGCGTTATTTTAATTATTAATTAAAAGTTTTGAGCAAAATAACCGCGATTATAATTTGACCCATTAACGTGCAGCCCTAACGTTGTGTATCAAATCAGTACAGAAGGAACTTTGTCCTGTGTTTCACATACACATCTCTTAAAAACACATAAGGACTTTGCTATTTGAGGAATAGACCCCTTTTGCACCGACGTCACAGCATTAGCTGGAGGCAAAACATGAGGAAAACTGGAGGTGGCCAATACAAACCAGCAGAGAGTCGGCTACATAATGAATTTAAAATATCATCTTGCTGTGTTGTTAAGTGCCAGAATCGATAGATTGCAGACTCTAATCTGATATTTTTACACATGCCTGCTGTAATTGCCAGAAAAAACGACGACAGTTGTAGCTAAGCACGATAAAACTAGCGGACCGGTAGAAATGATCATCAATGCTGGCGTTTTCACTGTACACTTTATATCACTTAACGTTAAATAAACTCCTGTCTTTTGTTGGTATGGATTATGGTTTGGGTATGTGTCTAAAAACTTCTCATGTTTGCCCACCTAATCACAACACGGGAACAAGTTTACACGTATTAGCGCGTATTAGCGCATATATAGCAGTTAGCCAACTTAACATCAAGAAAACTGTTTGGCGTTGCTATTTCTACAGTTTTCATAAGTGCATTAGTAGAATTGGGGAGAGAAAACAGTGAGAAGGTTCATGTTATGTGTCAGGTGTGTTTAGTAGTTGCATTTGCAACCGTTTGCCACTGTGAGTACATACAAGCATCTAAAGATGTATACACAGTTTCTCTTTACTATACACGCTTGGTTTCTTTATCTGGTTTGTGTGGATGTCAGACCACTTAACTTCAACTGGTATGGAAGGTAATCCTGACAGTTCGTCCATCTATTGAGTGAGTGTATACAGGTTGGCCAATCTGGTTCCTTCCTTTAAAGTTCACAATTTCAACAGCAGTCACAGTCCCAGGCAGTTACTGACCTTACACATTCAAATTAAATCTGATTTTCTCCAGTCATTGTCAACAAAAAAACAAGTTATCAAAACATGCTCGCTAGTGTTAGTAAAGCGGCCAGGGGAATCTTTCTGCCTCCACCTATGCTCCGCCCACAAAAATGCGTCACAATGTTTACCAACAAAAAAAGGGGCATATAACAATAGCAAATAAAAAGTAATCAATGTCACGAGAGAAAGCAGACCAGTGTTGGGTGTAACTAGTTACTAAGTAATTAGTTACTGTAATTTAATTACCTTTTCCTTGAAAAAATGAAGGGATTACTCTTATTTTTCCTGTAATTTAATTACAGTTACTTTTGATGTAATTAAACTAAATATTTTGTGTAATATGTGTGTGCAATAGTGGAATTGACATCAAAATTCAAAGTCTAACCTTAAAATCTGTGCTTTAATGTATAATTCTCACATTTGTAATACTTTGGTCAGTTAATAAGAGTACTTTATGTAGTTTTATATTATTTATTTGAATGAATTAAAAGAGCCCTTTCATGTCTATCCTTGAATCACTTAACTAATCAAGGTGGATGTAGGATATAGAAAGTAATTAGTAATAAGTAACTAAATACTTTTTGGAGAGAATAATTTGTACAGTAATCTAATTACACTATTGAATATGTAATTAGTAACTAGTAATTAATTACTTTTTCAGAGTAACTTACCCAACACTGAAGCAGACAAGCTAAAAAAATCTCAGAATGTCTAGTATCTGAGCTAACACGCATCTACTCGCTGTCGCACGTGTTTTTATCGTCAAGGTCAAGTCCACCTGTTAAGGTCAGCATGAAACTTAATTAGCAGTTGTCTTCTGTTCTGTATCGCGACGTATGTCAGAGTAAAACGGCTTCCGAAATGAGAAAAAGGTCAAAGTGAGAGTTGTCCATTTTAATTTCACGGTGACTTTAAACTTAACAGGATCTCAAATAAACTTCTGGATGATTTGTGGCATGACTGGGTGTCCCTTATTTTGCTACACAGAAATTGGCAACCCTAAGCCCCTGTGTCCACCGAGGCGCTTTTACGCGGCTGTAAACGGCAGGAGCTCGGCTGCCCCAAGTTGAGCATTTTTGGGCTCCCTGTCGAATGCCGGCGCTGAGCGTGGGAAAAAACGCTAGCTGCTCCATTGGAAACAATTGAAAAAACACGCCGTACGCCTGCAGAAACGCTTGGTGGACACAGCCTTAGACGATATTGATGATTTTACTGGCTTGAAGGTGTTAGAAAAAGTACTGCGGTAGTGATATTATTTTTGATGGTCATTTTTTATTTGAACTCAGCTCATTGAACACTGGAGGTAAATGGAGATCTGCTCTGCTGAAGCGTGCCGTCACTTTCAGGGTCTTTTCTTCCATATGTGTGGAAGCAAAAAAATACACTGTGATACATAAAAGTTTGAAATAATTCTAGTAGTTTTTTGATCGTGATTAAATTTGAATCAAATTTGAATTGCCTCCACATCCGTGGATGAACGACAAATTGCATCTTTAGCATCTATGTTGTGATGTCCAGGACAACAATATTTGAAACTTTAGAAGCGAGGACGATTTGTGTTTTCGCAGAACTACAATATGTCTGACTCCTGTCAAGTTTGTTTTGTTTTTAAAGCATTCAACAATGCACAGCAGAGATCTGTCTGTATGTCAAGCAGCAGTTACTGAAGGGGGGACTAATTTTAGGGGTATAACATAGATTTGTGATCGCTTCCCTTTCGTGTGATTTTGAAGCTTTAAAACAACACATCACATTAATCACACAACCTAATTAAAAACCGGCGGGCTTCTTGTGCTGTCTCTCTCTCGCCCTTTCTCTCTTTTTCTCCGGCGTGATGGATTTGTAGGAAGCGCCTAGTCGTGAGCCGGTCTAATTTAGAGTCTATCAATACATCTTATCAGTGGGGTCTCCATTTCCTTTTCTTTCTCCACAGTGTCTTTAATCTAACATTCTGGGTACAAGAAGGCCTCCTGCAAACTTTGGGGGTCCCCTATGGGAACAAAGACCGCATGGTGATGCATCATGAGAGAAATGGTAATGCTGATGGAGACGTGATGTTATGAACCCAATATTTTTTATTTTGCCTGTTCTGTTCTGAAAGATCTAGGGTGTCGCGGACGACGGTGGGCAGACTGAACTCAGACATCATAGCTCACTGGATAATGAAAGACAATCAATGTGAAGTCTCCATCCAGACTCATCTATGAATAAAGAGGCTGCTCCTTTTCATTTCTGCAAGCGCTCGCTGTGTGTAATTGTTTGTGTGAGTGCCAGCGTGCATGTGTGTGTGTCAGACCAGAATCAGTAAGGGATGTTATCGGGCTCCGCCTGTAATCATCTCTGGGCTCAGCAGGAGTGCGTGCGTGTGTGTGTGTGTGTTTGGTATTCTCTGTGACTCTAAGCTCCTGCTTTATTCAATTGAGGACCAATTATTGACTCTTCTGCTTTTTGAAATCCTCCTCGATTCATTTGAAGTATGAGAGTCTGCTAGGCAGGACCTCTAACCATATTTGCCTTCAGTCCAGAGAATGTGAGCGGCTAGAACAACAGAATTTTTCTTCTCTTCTCAAAACATTCTGTACTCAATCGCCTGCAACTCCACTCCAGGTTTTACATTTCACACCATTGGCTTACAGGTGAAAAACGCTACTTCACTGAACCCATTTTTCAATTTCCTTTTTATCGTACAGATTACTAAATGAACTTATGATTGTGACGAAGATAAGATATGATTGTATCAGCCTTCTTTTTACATTCCACAACACACGCAAGTTCCTCTCCACACTTGCACTTGTGTTCACCCTCTTCACCAACAAACCAACATTTCGCTGTCTTTAACATTGTCGTTCAAATAATACTTCATAAATTGCATCATCATTCTGACCGCTAATATTTTAACCGATTTGGAAGCACAGACGCTCTGACTCTCTACAGCACAAATACTCACAAATAACTTCAAAAATTATACATAAATTACCAATTCAGGCCTGGTTAGGTTAGCTCGATTCTTTACTTTATAAAACCGAATCAGTTTTTCAACAGTTCCAGTCCTTTAAACACCGCATTTTTGTCTTGTTTTCTACTACAAGTATTTTAAAAATGTTTTAAACCAAGATACATATACTCGACAAGGAAGGTGACCTAAGATATTTAGTCATTTTTTCATGAAAGTTAAATAACTTTATGTTTAAAGCAACAAAAGAAATCTGCCAAATGGGGTAAATAGAAAAAAGTTCAAACTCAATTTTCTTTTTAAGTACCTAATTTAACTTTACTTTTCTTACCGCACCTTAGTAAGAAATTCAGTTTTGCAGTTTCTCCATGTGATGTGTTCAAAATATGTGTAGCACACTCTCAAAGGGCTTGTTTTTGGAGTTGTATGGGCATTACATGTAACATTCAGTATCTGTACTAATACCTCTGTTATTACAAGGTAATTACTATGTAACAACGATATTACAACCATGTAATAGACATATTAGCTGAGGAAAATGCATAATACAATGTTTTCCTTGTAAGTTATTCATGAAAAAAATGTGGAGCACATGTAGTATAAAATGATAAAATTTCCTGGCTCTTCAATGCAATTTCATGTATGTATACTTAAACAAAAACGTTTGAAATGTTCAAAACAGCAAACGAAAGCTTGTCAAAGTTCATCTGACATATAAAGTAGGATAATATTGTTTATAGAACTGAATGCACCTGCGGCACACATTCTTTAATAAGAACGTAGCCTATTGCTTTTTTACACATCATATTCAAGAGAATGAAATACTCAAAATAGTTCAGCTCCAGCTAGAACTGCATGTACACCCACTGCTGATGTTTTACTGGTCACAAACAGATGAAGATTGGCTTTGTTTGGGGCTAGGAGACGTCTAGAGTCCTTTACAACAGTCATTTTTTTCCCCGAGCAAGACAAACTCAACAACGCTTCCATTTATAGCCATATTCCCATGATAACTACCCAAACACTACAGTCTGGAGTGCACAGCAAGCAACAGTCTAAATCACTCTGACATCAAAAACACACCGCCGTTGTGCTTGCTTCTACTCTGTGGCATTTCCTTAAGTTAACCTTGAAACAACCTAACATGAATGGATGAGAAATACGAAACAAGCAAAGCCTAATCGCACCTCAAAGCACATTTCACAACTATAAGTAAAATCTTATCGCAATCCGGAACAATCAGATCATCCTTTTTTAAAAACAAGACAGCTGGACTTACTTTGTGTATTCCTCATTGTCTCGGTCGCACCTTGCATCCTTATGTTTCTCCCAGTCTTTTCCGTGTTTGCAGGTAGTCGATAAAACGATATCATCCCTGTTATGTATATGATACAAAGCATTTCTGGTTTCAGAACCGATACCGGTCAGATACCTCTTCCCTTTGAAGACCAGCAAGTATTTCCGTGAGGGAGGCACATTATTAAGTGTCAGATAACCTTTATCTCCTCCATTCTGAGGATGGTCTTTGGAGAACAGCGGGAGGGACACGTCAAAGTGCGGCCTGAAGTTGTCCGTGTCCGCGCTGGCCTTGGCCAACATGGCTTGGCCGATATCAAAGCCCAGCTCCTCCGTGTAATCGGGCCACGTGCCGGAGTACAGGTTAAAAATGAGATGGTTCCTCCCCTCGTACCACAGAGCGAGGCTTTGAATCCTGGCTCGGACGTTCTGGACGTACTGAGAGGACAGCTGGTCCCTGTCCAAAGTGTCTATGCTGAGCACAAACAGGCAGGCCTCATTAGGGTCTGTCGTGTAGAAGCGCGACTCCTCGATGGCCGCCAGAATCTTCTGGTAGCTTTCCGAGGGTGCTTCGCTTTTCTGCGGGGGGTAGACGTAGATTTTAAAGCCCCGCTCGCAGCGCCGGAAGTCAAAGCAGGTCTCCATGCGACATCGTCGGCTCTTGTAGATGTTCTTCTGGATTTCTCGCCTCTCACGTGGAGACGTGTGCTGATGAAGGAGCAGGGGCCCGTCCTCCTCCTGCTCGGCCTCGCCCAGGTACGTCTGCCGGGGAGGCTCCACCGATTCCGGCCAGTGAGGTGTCCGGGGTTGGATACCAGGAACGTGGGAGACTCTGTAAAGCTCGGCACTCTCCTGGTTCTGGAACTCACCCATCTGGATGCCCCACAGGTAGGCTAGTAGCAGGGTACAGGCCCCCACGGATACCAGCAGGTATCGCTTCTTTGCCTGCATGTGGACGGCGAGAAGCGGGACAGGAGAAGAAGGAAGCGAAGAGGGTTGACAGTAAACCCACGGGACCAGCTCACAGGATCAGCTCTCATACCAGTACTGGCATTCTGAATCTACACAGACACACAGAGAGGTGCAGGGTTATATTAGCTGTACATAGGCTAAAACTAGATTTACTGCCAATGGCAAATACAGCCTGAGGTCACTGTAAAAAAATATGATTTAAAACGGGAGATACACACAAGGTTTTAGGGTTTCAAAAGTTATTAACAAAAGAACACGGAGGCAAAAATAAATCATATCAAAAATTGAGTTTTTATGACACTTCTATACAGCCTTTAAAAGGAAATATATTTAGTTTGGTTGTAACTTGTAATCATTTACTGACAATATTAAGAATATTCATAGATTTTGTTTTGTTTGTTTGTTAACTTAAATTGTTCACATACATGAGAAACAGAGATGCTTTACCTTGGTCACCTGTTGACGCGTCAGTCATCCGGAGCTTCAGTGATTCTCAACTGTTATCATATAACTCAAGTCAGCTCAGCGCATTTTTAGCTTTTGTGTAGAAGTATTTGTGCGCCATTCTTTGCATTTCAAACGCAAAGACTTTGATGCTGTATGCCAATGTTTCTGATACTAAAGCTGTAAGTAAAAGTAGCAGAAACACATGTGTTGTCCATCTCCATTACCCTGATATACCAGCGTGAGGATTATTGTATATTTCTAACTGTGATATTTCTAACTTCATGTCGTTTCGGCAGAGACATGACTTTTTAAAAATCCCCTCCAATCACATTCTGCGATAAATGCACGTGTAGTCCGGGTGCATCGTTGAATCACAGTCCACCGATATTGCGCATCTCCACGTATTTCCACAGTTGAACAGCAGTGCGTTATTTACTCATTCCTTTAAAACCAAAAGCCTGTTTATTGCATTGAAACCGTTCGGCGCGTTCTCTCTTTGTGAGTCTGCAAGTGTAAGGTTCAAATCCGTTTCGACATCATCTGCGCTCAACTTGGGTTTGCAACTCTCCAAGACCAACGTCGTGAAACTTCTCCTCGCGCCCCTCATGGTCTCATTCAAAAAATCCCAAATAAACACAGATAATCCACCTGGACCACAGGTTCATAAATCCTATCCTCTCAGCCAAACTGGTTTGATGTGAAGTTTGTCGATCACTGTCTGATCCACTGAGACGATGCGCGCAACGTTTCGATACCCATCCCAGACAAGTGCGAGCACCAAACCCTAATAAACACCCCAGTTTCTCCTGCACGACATGATAACCCTCACTTTTAATACGCCTACAATTATCTCATTCCTGCGTTTCCCCCACCGTGAAAGGCACTTGGCATGAAAGTTATCGGTGTTGCCAACTGAACGTCACGCCGCTCGCGTCACTTCTTTACAGAAATGACCCTGCGAAAACACCCACTCCCTCTATTGCATGCGACTATAAATAATACACGTCCGCGTCTTCGCCTTCAGCATCCACAGGCTAGCAGAATGATGGAGAGATGCAGAAAAGAGTTAGGGAATCCGCTCGGCATCTCTGCGCCTCTTGTCTCTGTTATTGGTGAAGGATGCGCTCACGGGGTGCGCTCTGGAGGAGAGAGATGGTCAACGGGACCGTCGATCATCACAGAAGAGACTGTTAAAAGAAGTGTGTGGCACAGATAGAAGAAATATAGTACAGACGCGCAGACACGAGGAAAGCATGGCACGGTGACGCGCAGGGCACTACACCGAGACTTTCAACATGATGCATAACGAAACGATGTTCGCATTCATGTTTACAGTACACACGCAAAATTCCATCATTCAATTCAGTATGGTGTTTTTTTCACATTTCATTATACACACTTATATACTGAACTACTGTAAAGGATGTGACCCATTCGTCACTCATGAAAATGACATTAATCTCATCCATAACACTTAATGGAAAGATGGTCTATCTTTAAATCATTACATAAATAATGTGTTTACAAAAATGTTTGCATATTTTGTAATAAAACAGCCTTAGCTATTCAATTTCTACTACTCTCAATTTTTCTAATGATAAACTATTGCGTCCACTGGAGTTTGTTCCCTGCCGTTGGTTTTGCGCACGCAACAGTGCAATTGCCACACAAACAGCTAAATAAAACCTTTGCTGTGTGTTATATTGTGTGACATTTACACACAAAAGACTAAATATGCGTGTGTGTGTGATGCATGTGAATAAAAGTTCATAGAAAATGAAATGGTTTGAATATAACAATCATTTGACAAGTGGGATGCGCTTTCGCGCTTGGGGTAATGCAAGGTAGATGTTGCCATCTGGTGGTGGATTTTTCTGTGATAAAGTAGAGACTAAATTACATTGCATTGTCAATTTTGAGCATAATTCTAAATAAATGTAGTTGGCAGTCGTGCCACATATAAAAGCTTCAGAAAGTTTTCAGGATACATTTGTAGTGTGTTGAGTTTGTTGAGTCGGAGGGCCAACTCAAACACCACTAATGCATAGGGGTTAGTTTTAATAACAGGCACTTTAAAATGTACGTTTTGGTCAAATATTCAGTAAATAACTGGTTTTATCAACTAATGAAATATATGGAATGCACTTTTGACTTTAAGAGCTGGATTCAACTGGTGTCAAAGATTATAGTTTGTCGTGGAAAGCCTTTCTCTCCCTGATGTGATTTCTAGAAGAGAAGCAGGGCTGTTCTGTATTGAATATTTCAGCAAGGCTTTGACCTGTCTGTGGATCACACGAATGTCCTTGGGCGGCTGTTACAGCTGCCTAAATTAAAATGGGCTTGTGGGTATCAGGGCAGAAAGTCATCCTTCTAAACGAGAAAGCAAATAAACAGCCACCATGGCTCTTACCATATTTTCCCCACAATTTTTGTGATCTCAATTTACCATCAAATGGATTACTCTTATAGAAACACAGTATTGTTATGTTGTAATTGTGATTTTTGTGCGAAACGTGTGCGTTTCTGTGTGGATGTCTGTAATTGAGAGCTGTCAATGTAACCTGAATAAGCAGTAAAATGGTGTGTGTGTTGGAGTGTAAATCTCATTTCTCCTCATTTCTCTCTCTCATTGGTTCATTACTCTCAGTGTGACTGGCTTTGGCATCAGTCGTGGCCTGTGCCAGCTAAACTAACAATCACAGTGGAATCTTGGTTCTCCTAGCCCCACAATGTTTCCCTTTTGTATTACTGTTTTATATAATATTCTTCAAAATGTATATGAATATATATATATATACTGTATATATACCACTGTGGAAAAAAATTAAGAGACCATAAGGCCATTTTTTATTTACTATTTATAGGAATGTGAGGAGGTAAAATGACCATTTTTGTTTCATTCTGTGAACTATTAACTATATTTCTCCTAAATTTCAAATGATAAGATTTGAATTTATTTGCAGGAAATGAAAACTGGAGAAACAGGTGAAAATAACAGAAAAGATGTTATTGAAAATGCTGCAAAGAAACTAAGTTCATATTCACTTTTAAGCAATACAACAGTAATATTTGTACATGTATTTCGTTTTTTTTAAATGTGAAAACCTCGATTTTTATTTCATGTATCTTGTCATTTTGTCAGTCTTTCACATTGCTGTTGGATGACTTTTGTCCATCCTGAGGTTTGATAAACAGACACTGGACTGGAACGGACTACATCTACACCGAAAAAATCCCAGTAATTTTACAGAATTTTATTGTTATTTTTTACAGACTTTTTAAAAATACGGTAAGACTGCAAATTTACAAGAAAAACAGGAAATAAAAATGTTATTTTTACGGTATATTTCTGGTGCCCCAGCTGCCGAAAAATTTCCGGGATTTCTACGGGATTTTTTACAGTCTGTTTTTGAAATACGCAAGCCAAAAATGGTCAAATTACAGAAAAACACTGCAAATTTACTTAAATGTAATATTACAGGAAAACTATTTCTGGGGTCCAAGCTGTCAGAAAATTTCTGTTTTTTGGGATTGTTTTATATTGTAGAAATGCTTATTAAGCTTTCTTCATTTTCCCCCTTGCCTTTATACATATTTCTTTCAAATTCACCTGAAGAAAACTGTCTTGGAATTTTTAAACCAGCCTTTTAAATTCAATGTAAATAAAAATCTCAAAAGCATTTTGGAAAGCTGTATGAATGACATTAAGCTGTATGTCACCAGTTTTACGTAAATACAGTTAATACATTTTTTAAATATACAGACATGCTCAAATTTGTTGGTACCCTTACAGCTCATTGAAATAATGCTTCATTCCACCTGAATATTTACGAAATTAAAAGCTATTGTATCATGTATACTTGCATGCCTTTGGTATGTCATAGAATAAAGCAAAGAAGCTGTGGAAAGAGATGAATTATTGCTTATTCTACAAAGCTGTTCTAAAATGTTGTGGACACAGTTGTTGGTACCCCTTAGAAAAGATAATACATAATTGGATTATAGTGATATTTCAAACGAATTCGTTTCTTTAATTAGTATCACACATGTATCCAATCTTGTAATCAGTCATTCAGCTGATTTGGTGTTGTTTGGTGTCATTGTGTGCACCGCACTGAACATGGACCAGAGAAAGCAAAGGATAGAGTTGTCTGAGGAGCTCAGAAAGAAAATAATAGACAAGCATGGTAATGGTAAAGTCTACAAGACCATCTCCAAGCAGCTCGATGTTCCTGTGACAACAGTTGCAAATATTATTAAGAAGTTTAAGGTCCATGAAATTGTAGCCAACCTCCCTGTGTGCGGCCGCAAGAGGAAACAGACCCCAGATTGAGCAGAAGGATAGTGCTAATGGTAGAAGAAGAACCAAGGATAACTGCCAAAGAGACACAAGCTGAACTCCAAGGTGAAGGTACGTCAGTTTCTGATCGCACTATCTCAGGATAGAGTCTGCTCAGGAAGAGAGGGCCAAACGACCTGTTAACAGGTGCAGAAGTCTCATTGAGAGCCACAGAAAACCTTTGCTTGCAGTGATCGCCTGTTGTTGTGCAACAAAATATTAGGTTAGGGGTCCCATCATTTTTGTCCATGACATTTTCATTTGTTTTATTATTTACAATATTATATGTTGAATAAAAAATCTAAAGCGAAGTCTGATTTCTATGAAATATGGAATAAACAATGGTGGATGCCAATTACTTTTTTCAGTTTTTAGTTATTTCAGAGAAAATTGTGCATTCTTTGTTTTTTGTGGAGGGGTGCCAACAAATTTGAGCACGTCTGTATATTCTCATTTACAATGTCTACAAAAATCTTCAAACGAATGGATTTTAGATGGAGTTCAGCTCCTGTGAATATGTAGCGAAGGGTTGTGAACCATTGATTTAAAGCCATCTGAAAGCCACGGCGTAGACCAAAACTCATTCATCACCTCGTGTTGCTGAGCATTTCGTGCCTTATACTGAAGCTGTTATAACTCACATTCAACTGCAACACTTTGTTTTATATTGTTTTCCATAAACCTGCGAACACGTGCACACGCACATATTCACAAACACTCAGAAATTCAATAAACCTGAGGCAACAGTGCCACAAAACAGACAATAATAAATGTTTGCTCTGCTTTAGGTGAGGAATGTTAAACTGTTTTTTTGGTTTTGTTCTTTCATTAAACTTATATTTGATGTTTTGTTTCTCAGTGTTTGGCTAACAATCATCATAATCTATCAACAATAAGCAATACAGTGGGGTCCAAAAATCCCTGACTACTTGTGAAAAAGTTTCTCATTTTAAAAGAAGATATTTTGAAGAATGTTGGTTACCGAACAATGGCGGTACCCATTGACTTTCATTGGTTTTATGTTCATACAATAGAAATTAATGGGTACCATTAATCATATCGTTCATCATATCATTGATCATATCAAAATATGTTTATGTTTTAAGGCAAAATGACCTTGTTAAATCTTGTTTTTGGAAAAAAAAAGTGTAGGTGTTATGGAACATATTGACTGACATACAACTGTGAGAATACTCGAGTTAAACAAGCTCAGTTTAACCACAAGAACACATTTCTTGGTACCTAATGTAACATTAGTTAGTTCTACTTTAATGGCTCAAAGTTTTCCATCATTTCAATTTGTTTAATTCAGCAAACGTATCATCGGATAGAAGTGTTCATTAGATGCACCATCCGGGCATTTTTTTCATACTGAGGATTCAGACATGCTACCTTTTTCACTCACTGACTTTTGAATGATACAAGGGAGGTAATATTAAATATAAATCAGTTTACATGCAAATGCTGACTGGCTAATGCCCCCACAAGAATGCCTAAAGAGTTTCTCTCGTGCACCTTTTAATAGAGCACTAAATGCGGAAGAGTTTACATTTAGAGTAACACTTACTGTAAAAAAACACCGCTTGGGTAGCTGTCAGAAATATACAGTAGGCTAACGTAAAATAATATTTTTTCCTGTAAAATCACAGGATAAAGATATATAATAAATTGTTTCCCCTGTTTTTCTTGTAAATTTGCAGTCTTTTGCTGTAATTTTACAGTTTTGACCATATGTGACCCTGGATCACAAAACCAGTCTTAAGTAGCACGGGAACATTTTTAGTAAAAGACAAAAATACATTGTGTGGGTCAAAATGATCGATTTTTCTTTTATGCCAAAAATCATTAGGATATTAAGTAAAGATCATGTTCCATGAAGATATTTTGTAAATTTCCTACCTTAAATATATAAAAACTTTATTTTTGTGAGTGGATGGTCTGCCACAGTGCCCCTGATTAACAACTTCAAAGGCAATTTTCTCAATATTTAGATTTTTTTTGCGCTCTCAGATTCCTGAGCTTTAAACGGTTGTATCTCAGCCAGATATTGTCCTATTCTAACAACTCGTATATCTATAGAAAGTTGATTTATTCAGCTTTCAGATTATGTAAAAATCTCAATTTCGAAAAATTGACCCATAAAACTGGTTTTGTTGTCCAGGGTCACATATTTTAAAAATAAATTGTAAAAATAAAACTTTGTTAAAAAATAGATTTTCTGCCAGCTGGCGCACCAGAAATAAATTGTTATTCCCTGTAAAATTACATGTTTCCCCGTTTTTTTTGTAAATTTGCAGTCTTTTTCTCTACTTATTTCAAAAATACATCAAAATCTGTTATAAAACAGTCAAATTTATGTGGAAAATCTGTCAAATTACACAAGGATTTTGTTTTGTTTGACACCAAATTTTGTAGGTAAAATTGTTTTACTGATGAGGGCCACATTCAGCTTCATGTTAGACTATCATAAAAATGTCAAAATGATGTAGCATTACAATATTGTAGCATTTATGGATATAACTCAAGTATGTTCGAGTCGTTTGGACAAATATTTTATTAAGCAGCATACACAGTGTCAAGCTGGTATACATAGAAAAATGTTCCCAAAAAAAGTTTACCTGTTATAAAGGTAAACATGAGATATAACAAAACCTTATAAATCAGTAATAAATACAGGAAGAGAATGAGAGGTCACTGGAAGCGGGTGAGAATGTTCCTCTGAGGGCCCGACTGAGATCCAGTCTGTTGCTGCTGTTGTGACTGATGTCGCAGCTGCTGAGAATACGGATCTTCCAGAGACTTCACCGATACGGTGGTTTTAGGTCCCGTCTTCCATTCCACGCCACTGGTGTCTACAACTGACGCCTCAACAGACACGACGTGGGTGCCCAGGACGGAGAAGTTGAGAAGGAACTGTGTGCTGAAGTAATCGTTATGAGGCTCTACCTTCTGCTCGATCTCATTCGTCTTGGAATCAAGAGGAACCTAAAATCATGCATGAGAAAACATTACTACTGTTAAGATAGGAACAGACCATCAACTCATGTATGGGTTTAAATATTTAATGTTAGGACAAGAGTCAAAGGAGAAAAACATATTTACCTTAAAGTCGGGTCCTGGTTTGGTCTGTAAGGTAGAACTCACTTTAAGACACACAGCCTGAATCTTCCGGAACAATCCTGGAGACGAGCCGTGCTGGACCACTCCTTCCACCTTCAAAGTCAACTGCTGGTTGTTCTGCACTGGGATGGGCTCGTTGGGTGTTCGCGGGGATGGAGAGAGAGCAAGCTACGGCAACAAAAATATTTCAAATGTGTAAATAACACAAAAGATCTGAATGCATGAAGCGTAATGAGATGACTTACTTTAATACTGGTGGACTGGAGCTTTTGAAAGAAATATCTCTGGAATGACAGCGGTACCTTCAAAAGGGCTATGACAGCACCACAGATGCATCCAGTGTGCTTAAGACACAACCAAACAAGAAGCCAATTTCAAATGAATGTATTCGCACGTCAAAATTCAGCAATGTTGGCACGTCTGTGAGGTTGGCCATGACATTCAACATTACCTGGTAAGAGACGGGAGGGTGCTTCCTGCTCAAGTTTTCCACTTCCTCCAGGACGCGATTGAACACAGCCAGCATCTTAAGCTCATACTCGCTCTCTGCTAGAACAGAGCCATGTGTGCCAAACTCCTGAAAACTGAATGAGAGAAATTGTATGAACGGAGTGGCAAAAACACATTTGCTTCATTCTAACTCTCCTAAAATTTCTGTCATTAGTCAATGATAATCTTCCTTTACCTGCTCATATCCAGGGCTGTACGGTGCGAAATCTATGTCGCACATGCAACGAAACAAATCGGTCTGTGCTAAGAATACATTTAATAGTGCGCGCGCTATACTTCGACAAATATAGTTCGAGGACGTGAACTTCATCCACCGAGTTTATTTTACGAGCATTTCACTGTTTGAGTGAAGCTACTGTCAAACACACTGAAACTCGAGCGTCTTTGTGACGACCCGCCAAAATAAAAGTCTGCTTAACTTGAACCAGATGATAAAATAATTCACTTGTATACTTATAAACTGTAGTAAACACGATAGTATACTTTAATATTTAATATAGTTTATTTACTACAGTATTAAATATACTATAGTACACAAGAATTTTACTGCAGTTTAATGTAGTGAATACTATAGCATACTATGGTATTTTTATGGACAAAATGCATTTACTACTGTATAGTAAAGCAGAACTCGAATTTGGGAAAAACTAAAAATTGGCCCTAATTTATCCATTTGTATAACGTTAAGGTCCTTTTTCAGTTACCTGTCTATTTATGTGATGACCTGCACTTGATAACAAACGTATACTTTGGCATGAGCTACAAAACTTTAAACCTCTGTAGCACCGGTGCTATGTGCAAAAAAAGTTAATGTACAGCCCTGCATCTAATTCATAGTTTTGTTTGATCAATCATGCTGTATTCCTATCGGCCACGTGACATGCGATGTGCTCCATTACAGGCAGTTTTACAGGTTTGGAACAAGCAAAATAAAAACTTGATTTGCTTTTTCTAAATAAAATAAAAAACCCTGTCAGTGAAACCAAAGAAACGTGCAAATCAGTTTCAGGTGAGATGTTTTTTTAACGTTAATAATAGCATTAGATTATATTATCTTTTAACTAGCTAAAATATAAGATGTAACGTTTATGAAAGAGTGCGAAAAGTGTTCTCTTATCTTACCTGGCAGTGTGTGGATCGAGTATTAAAGCCTCAATGACGTATGACACAAGCAGGCAGCTTTGCTGTTGTCTGACAAAAGTCTTAAAGAAAGTACAGCAGGAGGTATTACAACGTTTGCCAAAAAACTAACTGGGTACTACATAGTGTGAAAATTTATAATACTATAAAAACAGTTTCAATGATCGTAAAAGATGAAAATACTTCTTTAAGGAGCCAAACTGAGGGAGCTACACAATATAGGTTAGCGAGTCCAAGGTATACCATGGTGTGAAAAAGTCTAAACACTAAAATTTCCCGTAATACCGTTCCTGAGGTAGTTTTTTATGTCTCCTCAAAGACAGAATTGTTTGTGCTTAATATGTTGCTTGCTCATCTGCCCTTAATTTATTTACATTTATAAATGCATGTATGCATGCAAGCAAGCTGCAAATGTTCCAAATATTTTGTGTTGCTTAAAAATAACATATTTTTCTGTCACGATTATGAAATTTGGCTGATGATTAATTGTCTAATAAATCATTGCGATTATGACGATTAATTGTCTGTTTTAGAGCTTTGACTTTTAATTCTCATACATTTTTTATTCAGCTTTGAAACGACCATATTGTCTGAATATAAAGACGATGTTCTTTTTCTTGGAAATACATCGGAAAAAATTGGGTCATCATACTTAAGGTTTAGGCTTTTACCTGTCAACAATACAACCGCCAAATACTTGTAAATGAAGTAAATTGATCAGGAGTGAATTGAAGCCACCATTAAAATGCTATCAGGCATAGAAAAGCTTCTAGTCTGTTTTTTTCTCACTTGCAAGACTACAATAAAAGTTTACTTGTGTGTTAATGAGATTTTGGTAGACTGGTTTTCACACTGAAATAATATTAAATTGTACTGCAGGTTATTTTTATGGTATATGCGTTAGTTAGTTTTTTTTTTAAGTGATTGTGTTGTGGTGGTACATTTTACAAGTATTACCATGCTTTAGTTACAATATATACACTAAAATATGCAGATGCACTACAGCTCCCCCTAGTGTCTTCTATAGAGATCTGCAATAATTGCCATGATCTGAAACCATCGCGATGAGAGGATTATTTAATAACCGTGACAGCCCTAGTGTTTAAAGGGGAAAAAGTGTTTTTTACAAGCTGCGATCGCAACGTACTGCGAAACCGTGATATTGTTTGCGTAAGGCTATTATATCGCAAAGATCTCATACCGTCCCATGCCTACATAGCACGCTCATTAAAGATAATATTTACCTTTCATCTTCACCCTGATTGACTAAAACATTTCCATCATGGTCGATGATCCAACATTTTCAATAATTTAACAACAAGACCAGTTCAGAGCAGACCTGTGAAACACAAGCCCGCTGTTGTTCTTGCACACAGAATGAAAGGATACAGTTCAACGTTACGGAGGGTGGCGTGGTCCGCATCAAATGAAGACTGATACAGGTCGGCATAGCGAGCCGCCAGACCTCTAAACTCATCCATGGATAATTTCATCTGAGCAAAAAAATAGAAATCATACAAAATCATACACTCAACACAGCAAATTTTCTGAAAAAGAACTGTTTACAGACACGTTTAAGCACTTTTACTGAGAACTGCCAACAAAGCATGCCTAAAGAGACAGATGTACTGATGTGCATGTCTGAGCACCTGCGCTGAAATGCGACCGCAGCGCTGCAGTTCGCTGCCTGATGACAGGGCGATGGTGGTGGCGATGGCAGGAGGCGGGCTGGTCTTCAGACTGTTACAGGTGCAGATGAGTTGAGACAGAGCCTGAAGAGTGTCTATACGCAGCTTCACAAACTCACACTGAAAGGTCAGAGGACTGAGCGGAGTGCTGGCTGCCTGTAGTCAGTCACAAAAAAATAAGATTTCTTTGATATAGAAATGGACAAATGCATAAAATAAAATGAAAACCAGTTACAGTCAATATTCAGTCAATACTTGGGTAGCTGACAAATATACCTTTGTGTCCTATTATTATAGTCCTGTTATTAATGTATTACTTTGTATTATTTACATTCATTTAGCCTATAATTTAAAATAGCATAAGAGAGATTTATCTTCGTTGCTAGTTGTTTTCTAAACTTTTGCTGTCACACCACAGGACACATTTACATATTTATTTGTCAACTACCCACTTTTAGTTCAGAAAATAGTAATGCTAATATCACCAAATTCATGTGACCATGATGTGTACACAGCCTTCTCTTCGCTTACGATTTCAATACATGAAAACAAAGAAAGAAATTGAAACCGGTTTGGACCAACCAGAAAGGGAGTAATTGATAACAGAATTTTCATGTTGGGGCGCAGTATCCCTTTAACTGCAGTTTTGGAGCTGTAGGTGGATGGTGAGTTACAGTCATCATTACTATGATGATGCGTGTTACTTATTCTGGCAAAAGGAGCACAGCTGTCAAATTCTGACCGTGAGAGACGCGATTCCCTTCTGGTGCGATTTCAGAGCCTCAGAGATGGCCGTCATGGCCGCGCTGTAATCTCCATCCGACAGGCCGCTGAGACAATGCTCCGCCTGAGAGAACTCCATCAGACTGTTCAACCAGAAGTAAAAGTGCTCGGAGGCCACACGGGTGCGAAGGCTCTGGTACAACTCCCTGGAGAAATCATGACAGCCCTGTAGACGTACACCAGATTGGAAAGCAGTGGAAATAAGCGACCATCTGACCATCCCAGCTCAGGCGATTCCATCCCCAACCAAGAGAAAAGACGGACTACTTGTCACATTAATGCTAAACAGTATTTACAATACTTAGTATTTAATGCTCAACTTTTTGCCCGTAAAGCTGCTTTGGAACAATGCACATTGTGAAAAGCGCCATATAAATAAAATTCAATTGAATTGAAATAAGCCGTCTTGTATTCTGCACATGGGCAAAAGTTTTATATTTGCTAAAAATATAATGACGTCTATATTCATGCCTTTTCTAAACAATTGATGTACATCATACCCAACCGTAACATTATACAAAGGCCTACTGTAATGCAAATAAAGCTTTTTTCTTCATTCGACAGGACGTGTTTTTACAAAGCTGCACATTTCTTTCAAAACCCAGGAGTCTATGACAACTCAATAGAGGTTCATTCATTCCCGTCACGGAAATCTTACCATGCGGGACGCTTGTCTGGCGATGCGGTACACGGTCCAACCATTGGCCACATTCTCCAACTGCTGTCTAATGACCGTCTTAACCTCCGCTGAGAGCGATGCCTGACTGGCCACAAACAAAACTGTTGCCAAAGAAACCTGGAGGACAAAATGACCAGATGAAGAACAAATAACTTGAAAGCCCTTTTTGTTGTATATTAATTGTTCGTCATCTAATAATGTGTAAGAATTGCGTACCAGAAGCTCCTGCTGTTTCTCCGAGGTCCTGTGACTGGCCACGCTGAAGAGGTCCAGCAGATTTCCCAGCATTCCCTCTGCCAACACCGGCTGCTGTGTCGCTATGGCAGCCAGGGCCTGACACACGAGCACCCGCGCGGAGTCGCACGCGCAGTGCAGCTGACCCAACAGCAGCTCGACCGAGCTCTTACTCAGATGTGGACAGCTCTTCAGCATCTTCACCAGAGACGTGAGGGCCGTCTGATGCATAAAGATTTTACAGTTGAATGTGCATGCAAACAATACCGTTAAGAGCTTCTCTCATCAAACTTTTGATCTGAAGGCATATGAATTTTTGTGAACAAAAATATAATTGTCCGAACATATTCGTTTTCTTTTTATTACAAAACTAAAATTTGATGGAATTGAATGTTTTTGAAATGGATGACTTGGACTGAATAATAAAGAAAAGCAGCCAATAATAGCCCAGAAAGATGTGAACTTGGAGGCCATTCACATTTCGCGTCTAAAACCGCGAGCCACGCCGCTTTCTTCCGCTGCATTCTGAAAAGTTGAAATATTTTCATCTCCATGCGCTCCAACGCACCTAGAAAAAGGAGCGTGCGTGTCACGACCGCGACGCTCTCTATTTGAGCACGGTTGTCACGCGTCTACATTTAAAATAACTACATTTAAAGGGATCATAGGCGTGAATACGTGTTTTTCTGTGTCTTAATAAGTTGCCCATGCATGTATTAGACACGTAAAATTGCAAATATTAAAGTGTTGGAACAAAAGAGTCATTCTATGTAAAAGCGAATGTTCACCCAGACCTGCCTGAAACGCCTCGTGTAACCACACCCCCACAAATCTACGTCAGTTCGTGGTATGATTCGAGTAAGACCGCCCAAATGTATACGCAAGTAAGGTGGGCGTACCTGTCAGTACAATTGAAGAGGAACCTGATGTTCCAAATATGGTAAGAGGCGTTACATTTCCATCACACGCTTGCAGTATTCCACCAATCCCTACGCACTGGTTCAGTGTTTCCCATTCATTGACCGCCATAGACTATTTTGTTCCGCCACACTCTTAAAACGAGCCGAATTGTTTTTCTTACAACAACATAACTATTTGTAACGTTGAATTCTGCACCGCTGTTTCGTTGTTGTGCCATTGTTCACGGCTAAAAATGCGTCCCCCTCTCTGTTGCTTCAGCGCAATGTGCGCAGCACACACACACACACACACATACTGTACATACTAACGCACGCTCGCTCGCTACTGTTTCAGCTTTCGCGGTTGAAACGCAGACACGTGAACTGGCCAGGATTTAAGACGTCGCCAAGCCATACTGAATACAACATCGTTTGAGGGAAGTAAAATCTAATGTTTCAGTATTCACTGCAGTTATCCACAGTACAAGCATGATTTTATCAGTGTACGACAGAGCAAACAGAGCAAAACAGAGCAAATCCTACCTGTCACATAAATGCTAAATTTACAATACTTGGTATTTAATGCTAAACTTTTATTACATTACAGCAGTTTGAAGTTATGGCTGCACTCAGTGACTTTGATTGGAGGTAGCTGGGTGGGTGTTGTGGGGAGTGGGGGGGCTTGTTGGTTGTGGTTCGGGGCGTTTCATTTGTTGGGACTGTGTGGATCTGGTCTGGTTGGTCTTGTTTTGTGGTCGATGTCGGACAACAGAGGAATAAAGTTAATTATGCCATTACTACTTTTCCCTGGTTGTTCCTCTGTTGTCTGTTGTTGATCGCGGAATGTGACCGGGTTGGACCTGCACGGTTTCGGCGGGTGGGGCTTCCTGGGTCGCGGCTCGTGGGCTCTCCCTGTTCTTCGTGGACGTTGCTCGGTGGCTTGGTCGGGGTCACTGAGTGCAGCCATGACACGTCAGAGGAGATCTGGCCCTCCCGGCTGAGCCTGGTTTCTCCCGAGGTTTTTTTTTCTCCATTATTCAGCATTGGAGTTTGGGTTCCTCGCCACAGCAGAGCAGTGCAGTGTTGGCTTGCTCACCGGGAGACTGCATTTATTTATTTATTTATTCATTTATTTATTAGATATTATTTATTATAATGATCTTGCTTGGTCTATAAACACCATGCACTGTGCTGTGTTTTACCTTTCTGTGTTTTTCTTATTTGCTCCTGTAAAGCTGCTTTGGAACAATGCACATTGTGAAAAGCGCTATATAAATAAAATTGAATTGAATTGAATTGAAACAGATAGCATTACCTCATGGCGTTAACATCATTATGTTCAGCTTCAGCATCATATTATTTCCAGCTAAAATAGCAGTCTGCATATAGGGACATTTGACATGCACCATTTCTGTCGTTTAAAATGAGCAGCGCGTCTACACAACGGAGCTGTACGCAGCACGTGCACCCATGACATTTATAATGATTATCTTTTGGTGCTATATCTCTAATATCCGTCCTTATTTAGCGCCAAAAGCACTTCGTTTAACCTTTTCCAAATCGCCAAAATAGTTCCGTTTTGTTTTTAATGGCAAATTATTCATGTTTCGTTTCATTTCGATATTAAGTTAATTTAGAAAAATGTTTGTAGTATTTTTTTGTTTGTGGCTCATGTGCAGAACGCATAGTTTGATAGCCAAATGTGCTGGAGCACGAATTTGAATTAATGATGTGAATGACACAACTGTTAAAAGAGTTTAGAATAAATAAACAGTTAAAAAGTTATATTTCGTTTCGTTTCTTTATTAGGTTAGAAAACTGTTTTGAGTATATTTGTTTGTTGCTCAGGCACAGAACGTAGTTTGATTGCCAACCGCCAATTTGAATGATTTGAATGCATGATGGGCATGAGTCTGCTTAAATTCCTCCTTTAGCTTCGGCTGTCGCCGTAAGAAAAATAAATGATACGGGGGCGCGCCACACACGATTACATGCTGCCCTGTGTGTCACCGTGTCCAAAACTTGTCAATATATTTGGTTTGTCGGACATCAAGCAGCGCTGCTCAGACCGATAGGCGTGTATCGCAGGAGAAAGCGTCTGTCATTAATTGCTCTCGTGTTAGGTCTACGCAACTCGCGCATAAAGTTGAAAACACAATAAATCACAAACTTAACATTACTCTGTTGTGCTGAGAGAGTGTGCGCTTTTCTTACGGGTTAACTCTAAACAGTTGCCGCATCATAATAATGTATGAATGCTCTGGTCCGGACAGTAAAGTGATAGGCCTACTGCCATGCGGGGGAGTGGGACAATGGCACTGTGAAAAAGGCCTGATGCCCGGCCTGCGTTTTAATATATGGTAATATATAAATTAGTTCAACTGTTAAACACTTTTTTGCTTCATTTTTTGATGGCTCATGCTCTACATGTTTTTGACTTTTTTTGTTTGTGAACGCTCATTTTACCATGTGTTATCCCCATTTATATCTATGGTGCCAATGATTAAATTACTACTATAGCTATTGTATTCTTATAGATTGAGTCACTTAATTGTGCTCTTAAAATGCACCAGATTGCAGCATTTACCTTTAAAATATGCTAAATTTTCTTACGGGGGAGCATGCAAATCTGTGCGTTTCAAAGAGGCGGGGCAAAGAGGAGATACAAACATGCACGATATGTGGAAGATACAGTGTTTTTGAACCTTAAAGGGCTATCTGACTTCTTTACAATGATAAACGTACGGTCTTCTCATGCTTTACATGGTCAACGAGTTGGGCGTATTACGTAGTATTTCTATGCTCGATACACTCCCCCAGCGATCGTACAGGTTTCGGAAAGTTGTTTTCGAACATATAAAACTGTTTCGTAACAATTTTTCTTCGTCCCTTATTGGACAATTCTCCCGGAAAAGCACGCGGCACGCCCACGCGGCAGCAAGGAGAGCAGGAGAAGGAGCATGCGCAGACGTCACTTTCACTTGTGTGCAGGAGAGAGAGAGCATACATTTGCGAAGTTCAGGTGTTTGTTTGTTCACTGCATTTGGGTGATGAATGTTATATAAACGGTGGATATAACGCTGGATTTGGAGGTGGTTTGAAACTGATATATGGAGCCGTCCCAGCGCTAAAGATGCCGGACATGAACCTCATGCGGTGAGTGAAACTGATGTCTGTGTTTTGTTGGCAATGGGTGCGCACGTGCTTTAGTTCAGCCTACCCCTCCCCCCCGCACGCGCCGTATGCTTCCGGAAATAATCGTACAGCTGTATCTATCTTTTATAAATGTGATCAAACTAAATACTCTTCGAAGATACAAAGTATGCAATACTACTCTATAGGCAAAGTCCCTTTAAGCCATTTTAACCAAACCTTATTTTACTACCCAAATCGGATTTAAAAACTGTGAAGTCAAGGGAAGCACATGGGTGTCATTTGAAACTCACCTTTAATGTGTCCTGTGCGTTCTGACTGTCATCTTGACTACAGAGCAAAATGAGAGACTCCACCCCCGTGACTGTCTCTTGCTCCAGCTGAATGACCTCTAAAGCAAATCGGTTAAAAACAAGATATTTACTGTTCCAAAATTCTCTCGGACCTATTCTGTGAAGAACGCAATACACAGAATGTTTGATCAGGAGGCCACCAACCTTTCTCCGGACAGGAAACAGCGATACTGGTCAACACTATGATTCCATGTGCCGCCACTGCCAGGTTACTATGGTAACAGCACTCCTGGGCGAGCTTTACCAGGTCAGTTTGGCGGGGCGCCGGGGACGACTCACCTAAAGAGACGTCAGTTTGACGTCAGACAGACTGGATTAAACTTAATCAAATCATTTGCATTTCTCATGTAGACGGTTTCATAGGACGCGGCGCGCGCCTGGACTGCAGTTAACTTCCGGTCTGTGTTTGGCTAGTGTCTAATAATATATCTATTTATATTTTATTTTATTTATGTTAATGTTCATTTATATTATTATTTTATCGTATAATAATTGTATTAAATAAACTATTTGTTGAAATTTGTTGTATGCTCATTTTATTAAACAATGTTATTGAACATGTAGCGGTTGAGCTTGGTCTAAATTCAAAATATTGGAGAGACAAGTTAAGCCAAGTAACGGTTCATCTGCTTGTTTTCAGAAATAATCTACAGGCGCTCTATTGCACTGAATGCGTACCGGAAGTAAAGGGCAGTCCACCAATGCGAGCATGCACAGTAACGTTTGTCTACAGATCTGGAATTGTACCTGTATTCGGGTTGAAGTATTGTTTAATAGCAATGGTGCCAGACAGTGTGGATAGAACAGACAGCATGCCCAGTTTCAGACTGTTGTACGGTGTGTTGAGAGCGCACTCACACAGCACCTGCAAACACACAACAACACAGAAAAGCACATAACCAATAAATCTGAAACGTATATATACTGTATATATAAAAGATAAAGTACAAGAGTCTATTGTGAATATAGTCACAGAGAAAAGCCATGGCTGGGCACAGAATGACGTTAAAGGAGGAGTTCACTTTAAGATTAAAATGTCATGCTAATTCACTCACCTACATGTCATACAAGCCATCCGTGTGTTTATTTCTTCTGTCGAAAACGCATTGAGGCTTTTGAGGAAAGCGTTCCAGGGTTCTTCTCCATATAATGCACTTAAACGGGGGGCTGTTGGTTTCATCGCAGCTTCAAAAGGCTCTGCGCGACACCAGCTGATGAGTAAGGGTGTTGTCTAGCGAAACGATTGGACATTTTCCAAGAAAACTAAAAAAATTATATAATTCTATTTTTTATACTTTAAACATCTATGGCTTGCCCTGCCTAGGAGTGCCTCCATGTAACACGACTTCAGGTACTCTGTTATCACGTTGAAAAGGTCACGCGTGTTTACGAGTGTGGAGAAAGGAGAGCGTTGACACATAAAGATACGTTATATGTCTTTGTGCAAGATAATTGTTTAAAATAGTCAGTTGGTGTGTATATCAGGGATGTTTAAATCTTTCTAAATCTACGTAAGCGCAGAGGTGGGTAGTAACGCGTGACATTTACTTCGTTACATTTACTTGAGTAACATTTTGGAAAATATGTACTTTTTAAGTAAAATTAAAAGTGTGTACTTTTACTCTTACTTGAGTAAATTTCTAATAGAAAATCTGTACTTTTACTTCGTTACATAACTTACATTGCGTGACGTTCCTTCGTTCCTTCATTTTAAAATATGCTTTTTAAAACGCGTTGTTTATTTCAAGGTTGTCGTCTCTTTTTACGGGCATTCCCGAGTGATCGATTCTTTTGAGTCGATTCTTTTGAAAGCATTAATTGAACAATGGGCAAAACCACTTGAATAGGCTAATGAATCAGTTCAAATGATTTGTTCAGTTCGCAGCACGATCTGAATCATCTGAAGCAGGATTACTCACTCCTCGTAGCGCGAAACTTAAGAACACGCAGAACACAAAGAGCGTTGAATGAAGTGGATATTAATCTATATCTATACAATCAAAACTGAAAATGTGTCATATTGTTTGCCAGCAATGATAAATGCCCGCCATATGCGCGCACCCGCGCGACCTGTTCGTCAGACACAACATGCGCGTTACCTGTCAGACACAGAGACGTGGGCTTGCAGAAATGTACATTTGAAGAACAGAAGGAAGAAAACTTGTTGATGGGCGTGTTGTTCACTGTTTACTGTTTGTTTACAAGTAAGAGCGTTTCACAACACACACGTGACACAACACGAGAAAACATGAGCTTTGTTCAAAATTGTGTATTTCATTTAAGAGAGCACTGCAGATGTTCTATATCATCTTAGGAAATGCTCTGAGTTTAGTTCATGCTTTAGTTTGACATGGTCTAGTATTCTAAATAAGTTGTGTAAACTACATTGACATCAGGACTAGATGAAATTGACAGAAATGCTTATCTCTTCTGTGTTTGTCTATTCTTTAGTCTCTCTAGTATATTGCAAAGATATCGGTTTATGATAATTAAAAATATTGATTAAAATGTAATATTAAAATATTGGCGTTAATATTAATTTTATGTAGTAGGCCTATATAATCAGATACAAAGTAACTAAGTAACTAGCTACTTGAGTAGTTTTTTCATTGCATACTTTTTTACTTTTACTCAAGTAATTTTTAAAATAGTGACTTTTACTTTTACTTGAGTAACAATTTCTCTAGTTACTTGTACTTTTACTTGAGTAAAGATTTTGGCTACTCTACCCACCTCTGCGTAAGCGTGACCTTTCCACCGTGATTGCGTAATACGGAAGTCGTGGACGCGCATCCTGGAGGACCTCAGAGGCAGAGCAGGCCATGTATTTATGTTTAAAAAGTATATAATTTTTTCGTTTTCTTGGAAAATGTCCAATCGTTTCGCTAGACAACATCCTTATTCATCGGCTGGTGTCGCGCAGAGCCTTTTGAAGCTGCGATGAAACTGAAATTTGGACCGTAACCAACAGCCCCCCGTTTAAGTGCATTATATGGATAAGAACCCTGGAAAGCTTTCCTCATAAGCCTCAATTAGTTTTCGACAGAAGAAATAAACACACGGACGGCTTGTATGAGGTAAGTGAGTTAATTATCATGAAATTTTTATTTGAAAGTGAACTACTCCTTTTTAAATAAAATACGGCGGCACGTGGATAACTTCAAATCTCATTCCAGGGGCTTTCAAATATTGCCCCTTAAAGGAATAGTTTACCCAAAAACAAGAATTATGTCATCATTTATTTGCCCTCTTGACATTTCAAACTTTCTTTCTTCTGCAGAACACAAAAGAAGAGATTTTGAAGATTGCTGGTAACTAAAACCCGTTGGTCCCCATTCACTTCTATTGTATATACACAAAATCAATGCAAGTCAATGGGGACCAACGGGTTTCTGTTACCAACATTCTTCAAAATATCTTCTTTTGTGTTCTGCAGATGAAAGAAAGTCGTACAGGATTAGGACAATATTCAGGTCATAAGGAGGCGTGAGCGGTTCTAGCAAAGTGGTCTGTAAGTCTATGCGGAGCGCTTAGAACCAGCCGTCTCATAAACACAGCGAGTGATTCTGACCTGTATGTTCTTTCTGGTCCACAAGTGAGGAGCTTTTTTGGCTAAGAGTTTGAGGTCCTGAATGGCAAGTCTCTTCACTGCTCTTCTGGGATCTTCCTTCAAGTACTGCAGAAGCAGATGAATCTACAAATGAAAAAGAAACATTCTTGAGAAATGAGGAGTGAAGAGGACACAGCATGGCATTACATTAGCACGGATGATGTGAATGTGGTTCAAACTTTAAGGAAGTTTAACCCCTGTCATCCGTCCCTTTGTTGCACACCAAACTCTGGTACGGTTCGACTGAAATATTAACGCACGGAAGTATCAAGTAACAAATCATGGTCGTTGTGATGTAACAACAGCCTACTGGCTTTTTAAAAAGAAAAGGGGGTCAGGCCTTCAATATGTCCCACCCAAGCTTTAAAGAGATTCTGTCAACATTTACTCACCTTCGAGTTGGTCCAAATCTGTATACATTTCTTTGTTCTGATGAACACAGAGAAAGATATTTCGTAGAATGCCTGTAACCAAACAGATCTTGCCCCCCGTTGACTCCCACAGTAGGAAAAATTACTTTATCTTTTTGTTTTGTTCAGTTGAACACAAAAGACGACATTTTGAAGAATGTAGGACAGCAAACAGTTCTGAGGCACTTTTGACTACCGTTGTACTTTTTCCTACTATGGAAGTCAATGGGGGGCAAAATCTGTATAGCAATAAGCATTCTTCCAAATATCTTTCTCTGTGTTAGGGCTGTCACGATTATTAAATAATCGTCTCATCGCGATTGTTTGACCTCATCGCGATGGTTTCAGATCATCGCAATTATTGCACATCTCTATAGAAGACACTAGGGGGAGCTGTAGTGCATCTGCATATTTTAGTGTATATATTGTAACTAAAGCATGGTAATACTTGTAAAATGTACCACCACAACACAATCACTTAAAAAAAACTAAAACATATACAAATTACCTGCAGTACAATTTAATATTATTTAAGCAAATCTCAGTGTGAAAACAAGTCTACCAAAATTCCATTAACACACAAGTAAACTTTTATTGTAGTCTTGCAAGTGAGAAAAAAACAGACTAGAAGCTTTTCTATGACTGATAGCATTTTAATGGTGGCTTCAATTCACACCTGATCAATTTACTTCATTTACAAGTATTTGGTGGTTGTATTATTGACAGGTAAAAGCCTAAACCTTAAATATATGATGACCCAATTTTTTCCGATGTATTTCCAAGAAAAAAACATAGTCTTGTATTCAGAACAATATGGTCGTTTCAATCGCTGAATCAAAAATGAATGAGAATTAAATGTCAAAGCTCTAAAACAGACAATTAATCGGCATAATCGCAATGATTTATTAGACAATTAATTGTCAATCAAATTTCATAATCGTGACAGCCCTACTCTGTGTTCATCTGAACAAAGAAACTTGTGAACAACTCGAATGTGAGTAAATGATGACAGAATTTTCATTTTTGGGTGAAGTATCCCTTTAAGTCTGAAGTCCACATTTTTAACGCACAGAAACAATAGCGTCTACAACGAACTATGAAGAAAAAAACTGTGTGAACATTTGGTCTGACCTGCTCGGGGATATCGACCAGTGAGGATGTGGCCAGCTGTGTGAAGGTGTGTAGAGTGACGATGAGCATGGCTGTGGACGGGTAAGAGGACACCAGCTCCTGTAGTAACTCTCTACTGCAGGAGGCCAGACCGGCATCATGATGCATGTGCTGAAGCATCGGAATCAACTTGAGCTTCAGCTCCACTGGAGTGTCCAGACCTTCATTCCAACACACACGGAGCAGATCAGGCACGGATCACGTCATTCATGCAAAAACATTGTCTGAATGATGTCACATACCTTGAATCATCTCGCTAATCTTGTTGCAAATTCCTGCGGCGAAATCTCTGTAAAGAATGAAAGAGGCACAAACCATGTAGCCGTTGAAGCAAATTAAAGGGATAGTTGACCCAAAAACAAAAATTCCGTCGTCATTGACCCACCCTCGGTTTGTTCCAAACCTATATACATTTCTTTGTTCTGCTAAACACAAAGGAAGATATTTGTAAGAATGCCAGTAACCAAACAGATCTCATCCCCCATTTACTGCCATAGTGGGGAAAATAAATACCATGGGAGTCAATGTGGGATAAGAACTGTTTGCTTACTGACATTCTTCCAAATATCTTCCTTCTTTGTGTAGCAGAACAAAGAAATGTGTATAGGTTTGGAACAAACTGAGGGTGAGTCAATGACGACGGAATCCTTTTAATATACATAAGGCAAAACTTTCAAATAATGCGTTTTCTTTTTCCCTTTTTTCAGAGCATTTTTATGACGCAGCACTCTTACTTTGAGTGGGACGAGAAACTAGCAGCTGCAAAAATCGCCGCCTCTACTTCCACGTTGTCGTGGGAGTCCAGACTCTGTCGAATGCTGTGGTGGGCATTTTTCCTCTCGGGGATAATGGAGGCGAGGCTTCCCAACATTCTGTCAATATGAACAAACGCACACATGTTGTCAGGTTTGTTTTAAAAGGATGATCTTTGGCATAACCGGATTGAAATAGAGAAGTGAAGACCGTGAACCTGAGGGTTATTGCTCTGGCAACAGGATCTTTGCTATGGATGACCGAAAACACTCTTTTGACAAACTCGTCTACGTTCAGAATCTTCTCCAAGTGTTTCTCGCTCAGCTGCGTGACCTTCAGCACACAGAGCCGCAGAAAGTTGTTCCTGATGGGATGGAGTAAGGTATTGCGCACAATATCAGCCATCTATGCACAATATTAATACATGTATATAATGCGCATAATATATTTACTTATTTATTAAAGTGAAATAAGATATCAGTGACGACAGTTAGTAGTCCTGACACTTACCCAAGTCTAAAAATGTCAGCCAGTTTCAGGAAGGCAGAGTTGATGAGAATGGGAAAGGGATACTTTTGAAAGAGTTTGGGAAAGAGGACCACGGCTTCACATTGCTCCCCCAGCTTGCAAGACCGCAAACCTTTTGTTGAGGTCAAGAAAGCAATGAATAACGATTTGTGTGTAATGGCAGCAGTCATTACTATGACTAGAATATATCTAAATATCATATTATACAGAATCAAACAATTGCATCATTTAATAACAGGTGATGCATAATGCATGCATTAAACGATCAGATAAACACATAAACAAACACGCGTGCACCTTTATCCAGCTCCATCAGCGCTGAATTAGCATCGAGCTCCTGTTCGCCGTAAGCGGCCTCAGACAGGAACGAGCGCGCTGCCGAGAGCGACATTATTTTTATTACGATGCGGGCTGTAGATGATGTGAATTATGCGACACTCGGATGATAAATTCAATATGTATTTGTTAAACTGGATAGAATAAGTGCAGGAACTTTAAAGCTAGTAGCCCGGCTGATGTGATGGTCACGTGACACGCGCCATTCGGATATGACGTCGCGCTGAAATAAACTGCTAGAATAGAAAACTTTGTATTTATTTTCCTTGATCTTGTGTGTATTTTATTTTGCAATAAAAAGAAAAGGTAACAACAATAAAACAACAACAACCAATAAATAAGATTCATTACACTTGACACATTTTTCTTATTTATAAATATTACTTTGTTTATATTTGTATATTCATTTTCCCTTTTTAGTTTTATTGTTTTATGTTATGCTTGTGTATTTGGATGTGTGTACAGAAAACTTTAATGCAATGAAGGTCTTTCTGATTCTTTCTGATCTACATATTTAATTTAAAGTGTTTTTGGAAGACTTGGGAAAGTGCAAAAATGAATAGTTTCTTTGTTATTTTGTTATTGTTACTTAATCAAAACAACCCACGTGCAGTTCATTTATATTAGTTGGAATGCACAGTAAAATAAACTCCGTTTCAAAACGGAGCTATCTGTTTGAACAAATGAACTCTTCATAAAATGAAGTAATACATTTAATTAGTTTGTCCTTCATGGGCTGCAAAGCTCCCCCCGTGGAAGTTAAATGGTCACGGCAAGCACGTGTAAGCCAACAGCCAATCCGGTCTTCATGCTCAAAACTTCCGGTGTTCTTGCGCATTGGCCAATCAGAACTCCGAACGCACACTGGCGCGGAATTCGTCTTCGCCCCTTATTCATTGTTCGCGGGAAAACCGATCACATCACATCTAACTTCAGTGCAGAGCAGACAGAAGCGATGACTCTTTTTCACCATGTTATTGATCGAGGGATTTTAAAACGAAGATGGAACGGTAAGTGCAGCTTCAGATCCGCTCATAGAAAACATTTTAACGTATGTATGCCAGGTGTCCCTTGATCGTCACAGGGATCTCTCTCTAAGTTTGATCGTGGTTTGTTGTTGTACCCTTTCCAAACATGTCATCTTTTGTAATAATCAGATAATCGTCGGGATTTCCCCCTCTCATCTTTACTGGATGGATTTCAGTGCACTCGACACGATGAACATGTTTCATACGGATCCTCAGCTGCTGCAGTGCCGCCTTTTGGTTGCACGTTTTCCTCTGGTACGCATTTAACTAAACACAGTCCATGTAAGTTCAGATCTAATTTCTTGAAAGACTTAACGTTACCTTTTGTGGTGTTTTATTATGATTTAGCCCCCGGACATCAGAACAGCGTTGCTGTTGCAAATGAAGAAGGATTTGTGACCATCTTCAATACTGGAGAATATAAGAGCTCCGTCCTGAAGGGTTGGTTCTCATTTATCTTCATTAAAGGGATAGTTCATCCAAAATTCAAACAAATTCTGTCATGAATTACTCCTCAAACCTGTATAAATGTATTTGTTTGGTTGAACACAGAGAAAGATATTTGGAAGAATGCTTGTGTAACCAAAAAGTTCTTGGACCCCATTGACCACCATAGTAGGATAAATGACAATGGTAGTAAAAAAATGCTATAGTTTGCTGTCCTACATTCTTCAAAATATCTTTTGTGTTGAACGGAACAAAAAATTATAAAGTATTTTGTTCTACTGTGGCAGCCAATGGGGTTCAAGAACTGTTTGGTTATAAGCATTCTTTCAAATATCTCTGTTCATCATAACAAAGAAACGTATACAGATTTGGAACAACTCGTAAATGACAGAATGTTTATTTTTTGGTGAACTTTCCCTTTAAATACTATATATTATTACATTAAACAACTAAATACTACATATGTACATATATATAGATACTTGCTTACATATTTAACCATTCAAATCCGTTTACGTTTATTAATCGGCTATATTTCAAACTTTTTTTTGTAGAGTGGCAGGCCCATGATAATGCAGTGTTTGATATTTCCTGGGTTCCTGGCGCGAACAGTTTGGTGAGTTTTACATTATTCTTTTGCGATCAAATGTTTTGTTCACCTTGCATATAAATCTGTTTTTTTTCCAAAACTTAGTTTGACATCCATTTTGGAGTGACGTATTAGTTAGACGTGTTTGTTCTTAGTGTAGTTAGCATTCAGTATGCACTCGGTATGTAAATGGCTTGTCATAGATCTGCTATGACGCTTCCAATGAAATGATCTGAAAGGTTTATAGTTGTAATTGTGTCTTGTATGCATATATATTCATCTACAGGTAACAGCCTCCGGTGACCAGACCGCACGTCTGTGGGATGTTATTACTGGCGACCTGCTGGGAACGTTTAAAGGACACCAGTGCAGTCTGAAATCGGTGGCTTTCTCAAAGCAAGAGACAGGTTACCTTACACTTATTATGCTGTAAAATGGTACACAAATCCTACTTGCATGGGTCTGGATGACCTACCACGTTTGACAAAATGCGCAAATCTACCATTGCATCATATTCTATCCAATAATACAATGTGCTTGATTATTGCTTCAATTTCTATTGCGACGAATAAACCAGAAGTTACCCTGACTCATTTTTTGAATGACTGTTAAACGTCATTTTTACACAAAAAAGTTGTGAGATCGTTATCTGAGTTAAACTTGCAATGTATAACCGCATATTACACAGGGATGTGATTTTTCCGTATAAATACAGATTTCCGTATTTTTTTACCTCGCTGGGATCACCCACGAAAATGGCATAAATTGGATTTATTGTAATTTGTGACGGTATTGGGGGGGTGGGGGTTTGGTGAGGTCTGCGTTCTCTACGTCATGCACATGCTTGTTATAAATGCAGAGCACTGATCTATATAAATGACTGGATTGCTCACAGGGTCATTACACTGAAGCTACCACGCCGCCATGTTGGTATGCCCAAACGTTCCATTAAATTAATAGGGAGTTATCACATATTAATGATATGTTTTCCTGTAGCTCAGTGGCAAGAGCATGGCGTTAACAACGCCAAGATCGTGGGGTCGATCATAGGGGATTGCACATACTTGGAAACAAATGTATAGGATAATGCAATGTAACCTGCTTTGGATAAAAGCATCTGCCAAATGCATAAATGTAAATTAATGATAAAACAGTAACTTACCTGTCCCCGTTTTTATATCTAAAGTCTCACAGTACATTCTTACAACGCAAATGTCTTAAGCATGTAAATGGTTAATTATTTAAAGTCGGGAATTTTCTCGTCTTGTTGGATATGAAGTGAGTTATGTTCATTTTCATTACAGTAGCGTACATATCAGATCAGCAGACTCACGAGACACCTCAACATATGACAAATGTGCTTATTCTGAAATCTAAATAGAGGCTGTATATGTTCTTTTAAGTCATGAAGCTTTATTTCTAAACATTTACACATGTGCCATTACAACAGTACACACTCACCTATTCATTGATTTCTATATGTCGCAATTCTGCCCAAAATAAAGATAAACATTGGAGAAAACATCAGAAGTAACAATTAATTTAAACGCACGTGTGAACTAAAATCTTATTGCGTGCCTAATATGCTAAAAAACTGGTTATTTTAGATCGTCATTTTGACTAAGTCAATGGCGCTTTCTGTCAGTTGGGCATACCAAGATGGCTGCTCGATCGCATCCGGTGGCTTCACCTCCTGCTCTAGGTGCAATCCAGTCATTTATAAAGATCAGTGATGCAGACAGAGCGACCGCCTGAGTCTGTGATCCAGAGTCTGTGCAAAATAGATGTCAAGCATCGCTGTTTTGCTACGGTTTTAAAGCGCGTGGTGTCATTATTTTATTAAAGGGGTGATATGACACAGCTCAAACGAATATTATCATTTGTTTTAGATGTAATGCAATGCGTATACATGATTTAAGGTTCAAAAACGCTGTATTTTCCACATACCGTGCATGTTTGTATCTCCTCTTTGCTCCGCCTCTCTGAAACGCACCGATTTTTGACAAAGCTCATGGCTCTGAAAAGTGAGGTGTGCTATGATTGGCCAGTTAACCAGTGCGTAGTGATTGGTGGAATACTGCAAGTGTATTAAACGTACTGCACTAATGCTTCTTACCATATTTGGAACATCATTTTCCTCTTCAATTGTACTGACAGGTACGCCCACCTTACTTGCGTATACATTTGGGCGGTCTTAGTCAACTGATAACACGAACTGATGTAGATTTGTGGGGGTGTGGTTACACGAGGCGTTTCAGGCAGGTCTGGGTGAGCATTCGCTTTTAGATAGAATGCATCTTTTCTGACACTGTAATTTTTGCAATTTTACTTATAACACACCAAAGACACAGAAAAACACGTTCACTGAACAGCGTTTTGTAACGCATACAGAAAATCCAGAGTCTGGAAGTTGAGACGTGTGTATGATACGCTTAACATTATATTAGGGATGTAACGATTCACTCAGCTCGCGATGCGATTCACGATTCTGATCTCACGATGCGATTTATTCACGATTTACTCACGATTTATTTTTAAAAAATGAGTTGAAACAAATTAGAAATGAACAACTTCCCTTGCATTATTTCTTAAATGCTTCACGTTTCTTTGCATAATAAAATAATGTTTTATTTCAAATAACAAAAGTAAACTGCGATTTTATAACAAATTAATAATAGAAAAAGTCTCTTTAATATAAACAAACTAATACTGTCTGTGCTTATCTTGGATTTTTTTGCATTTAAGAAATATCAGCATCCACGTTTAGGTTTGCAGTGAACATGGCGGCCCCTGCTGTTCAAAAAATGTATTGCGATTCAGTTCAAGCCTCAACCGAATTGAATCGTCACTCATTATAACCGATTTTCAACCGGCTCACGGTGAATCGTTACATCCCTACATTATATACAGAGACTAAAATAGGCCATTATGCGATTTAGTGGCTTGAAACTATACAAATGGGTGATCTAGTCACTGTCTAATATAAACGTGTTGAAGTCTTTACTGAATGCATACATTTAAGTGAACTCAAACATGCAGCGTTTGCAGAACCTTTATTACATGCGGACAAAGGCTGTATGAATGATGTAGATTCGCCATCTAGTGGCTGTGTATGGAAGTCTCGAGGCCACGGATTTTCTTTTTGTGTTCAATTATTGTTTAATGAATTATTGCTGGTTACGATTAAATTAAAAGTAGGCCTAATATAAACTGCTCAAGGGGTGCCATTTGTTAATGCCATCTTATTTGACATTAGCATAAGATATTTGCACAAAGCATCAACCTATTTTATTAAATATTGTTTAGGTGACTGTTAAACTAATAAACATTTGAACTGATATTTCCAAAATGGCCATTCAGAATTGGGTAATTATAATAGTTTGTACCACGGTAACATTTGTCATTGCGTAATGCTTTGTTTTACTTCCCATTTAAAAAACATTTTGGCAGTATTCTAGTGTTTCAAACACTTATTTTCATTCATCTCAAATTTACATTGTATGTTCCTCTTTTGGTGCCCGAAACAGCTGTATTCAGCACTGGAGGCAGAGATGGGAACATAATGCTCTGGGATACAAGATGCAGTAAGAAAGGTGCTTTTGCGTTCGGATTCGTTCACTGGTTAATTTCTTGACTGCCAAAGTGATCTACAAAGTTTACAAAATGTTTTGTGCCCATCACAGATGGCTTCTACAGGCAAGTGAAACAGATCAGCTGTGCCCATATGAAACCTGAAAGACACACACCCCAAACAAAGAAGAGACGAGGAATGGCGCCCCCGGTGGTACAATGTGCCATTTCTAATTTTTTTTTTTACATGTCATGTAGTAGAATATTTGTAAAACAATAATATGAAGTGTTATTTGATGACATATTTTCATCTCTTAGGACTCCCAGCAGGGTGTGACAGTGGTTCTGTTCTGCGATGATAACAGGCTCATCTCTTCAGGAGCTGTTGATGGGTTAGTGTGTATTGGAGTGTTGTACAGACCTGACTGGTGTAAAGAGGCCTCAAGCTGTTATACTTGAGTGTAGGGGTGGGCGGTCTTTCCTGTTTTTCCGGACTCTCATGGAGTCCTGTGTCAGATCAGACTTACAAAACAAATTTTATATTAATCCACAGTTTATAAACTCGCTTTGACGTTTCCACCGTTATATAGTGTGCACACCATATGCTCCAATTGAGCGTTTTTTTTAATTCTGCCTACAGAGCGCAAAACCAAGGAGACCAGCAGCAGTTTATTCTTACTAACATAAACGTTTCGTAAATAATGTGTTCTCTTCATAGGACCATTAAAATGTGGGATTTGCGGAAGAACTACACTGCATACCACCACAACCCCCACCCCCTGCAGACTTATCCATACCCGGGTTCCTGCACACGCAAACTAGGTGCCCGGCTCACGTCCACCCTGTTATTTGACCGATACTGTAGAAACTTGCGTTCTGACTTTCAGGATTATTTTCCTCCCCTGCAGGTTATTCTGGTCTTTCTCTGGACTCCACCGGCTCCAGGCTGTTCTCCAACTGCACGGATGACAATATCTACATGTTCAACATTAGTGGTTTAAAGACAACTCCAGGTAAAATAAAAATGTACTTGTTTTATTACATTTGTTATATTTGCAAGATTATGCATCAGCAATAAAATCTTTGTTTTAATTCTTAAAAGAATTGGTCACCCTAAAGTCTTCTTACTTCCAAATGTACAGTATAAGGCCGTGTTCAGACTTGACTTCTTTTTTGACACGAAAAAGTTGACAAAAAAACCCACTGGCAGCGTTTGGTTACAAAAGCAGCCGAACGCCATGACTTCGGAGGTAGCGTCTGTGCACGAAGGCAGCCCAGAGAAACAGATAGGCAGCGTAACGCAAGTCTATTTGAATTATAAACAGAGAGCGTCTTTGCAATAACTAATCACATATTTAAAAACTATAATACTCATTTCTCGCTAGAAATGCAATCAGAAGTTGTTGAAAGTGAAAATTAAACTTATATTTATACAAAACTGTGCTCCAACGGGCATTTCGGCCGCCATTTTATTTTTTTGAGCTTGAGCCTTCTCGACCAATCATGTTCCTTGCATGTTGTTATGCAAACGACAGGTGTCTGTCATTTGTTAGCTGTGAAAAAGGAGCTTGACGTAGTGTTTTTTTTTTTAGAAAAATTGAACTTTTTTCAACCTCAAAAGACGCTCCGAGCTGCAGAAAAAGACACTGGTGCTGGCGTTTAAAAAAGCGCTCAGGACGTTTTTTGAAAACACGGTTTACTCTTTAGGATTATAATTTAAAACCGACGCTAGCAGCTTCAAAAGAGAAGTCAACACTGGCTAAGACCTGAATGAGAATGTATGAATGTAAACGCACAGTTTACAATTCTTCTGTTTTCACAGTTGCCGTATTCAGAGGCCATAGTAATTCCTCATTTTATGTGAAGTCCAGTGTCAGTCCAGATGATCAGTTCTTGGCCAGTGGCTCAAGTGACCATCATGCTTACATATGGAAGGTGAGGAGTTACCTAGCAAACTTAAGCTGCGTTCACACCGCCAGCGACTCTGTCGCTGTGTCGTGAGTCTCTTGCTTTGAGGTCGTAAGAAGGCGTTCCTAGTAGGGCTGGGTATCGATTCTGATATTCTGATTCACAAGCTCTCGATTCGAGTCGATGATTATAGATTTAATACAAATCCTGTAGATATTTGTAAAAAAGATCAGTAAACATCAGATTACAATGGTGAATTAAACAATGAAATGAAGAGCCACAAACCTTTATAATAAAGTTTAAACACACTTGGGTATATTGAAACTGAACAGTCGCAGACCTTGATCATACAGGATCAGGTTATTTTACATTTAAGATACAGTATAACACAAAATTTCTGCCCTAGTTCCTAGCTTTGGTTGCTCTAATAACAGTTATAAACAAACACTGCAGTTACTGATAAAAGACGGATGATGTGAGCTCCGCTGCTTTGCTCCTATTGGTAGCCTATCCAGAAAGTCGCTCATCATTTGCATGAATTTGAGCAAACCTCAACTTTGTTGCGTCGCCAACGGTCACTCATGTCGCCGGATGTTGCTATGCTACTATTGAAAAGAACGAGATTGTCACTCTGTCGCTGGCGTTGTGAATGGGGCAATAGTGGCCTGCCCAACTATGCTAAAGTCCTTTTACATTTATTTGAGAATATTGACGTCTTGAGTCACCGTATGTGCATATTTGACTGTTTCTGTTGTTCTAGATTGCTGACCCAAAACAACCTCCCATCATGCTTCAGGGTCATAGCCAGGAAGTCACTTCAGTGGCGTGGTGCCCCACTGACTTCACCAAGGTTAGTTAAAATGGCTTGTTTGCATTATTTGTTGCAAGCATTGATTTTACTTTTGTTGTATTAGAAATAGGGATGCACAATAAATTATCGGCCATTTCTGTATCAGAAGATAAATGGTCATTTTTAATGTTATCGGCAGTGTTGGGTGTAACTAGTTACTAAGTAATTAGTTACTGTAATTTAATTACTTTTCCCTTGAAATTGTAAAGTAAGGGATTACTCTTATTTTTCTGTAATTTAATTAGTTACTTTTGATGTAATTAAACTAAATACTTTGTGTAATATGTGTGTGAAATAGTGGAATTGACATCAAAATTCAAAGTCTAACTTTAAAATCTGTTCTTTAATGTATAATTCTCACATTTGTAATAATTTGGTCAGATAATAAGAGTACTTTATGTAGTTTAATATTTATTTGAATGAATTAACTAATCATGGTTGATATAGGATATAGAAAGTAATTAGTAATAAGTAACTAAATACTTTTTGGAGAGAGTAATTTGTACAGTAATCTAATTACACTATTGAATATGTAATTAGTAACTAGTAATTCATTACTTTTTCAGAGTAACTTACCCAACACTGGTTATCGGTATCGGCTGATAATAAAATTTAGGCCGATATATTATAGCCGATAAATCATTTCCTTTGGTTAAACTTGTTCAGCTGCACGCTGCTCACAGTTAAAGTCCAGTACAGTACTGTCTTTCTGTCATGATCATTCACTTACTGCTATTAGCAAAACATTGTTGATGTAGATACAGTATGTAGATACATTAATTATGAAGGTGTAAATTATAGGAACGAAAGCATATTGTTTGAATTAGACTGCTGTCTGAATGCTTTCTGTCTTGAGACCTGTTAGACACGTTGCTATAAAAACATTTTTCTGGGTTGCTCTGGAAGAATATCTATAATTTGTTTATTAAATAAAAAATATACAAGAAAAGTTGAAAGGTTACAGAATCGTTATTTAGTGTTTAGTAGTCTTGGTACATGATTTTCAGGGGGAAAAAGAGAACTAATGGTTACCTTGTTTTCTACAGTCAATGTTTTCAAATAAAAGCAGGTGTCCTTTTTTTGTCCACTTTTTACCTTTTGTTTCAGTCTTAGGGAATTTAATATTAATGTTTAGATACTGTATATCGGCCAGTATATCCGTTATCTGCTTCCAATGTTAAAGAATTATCGGTTATTGTTATTGGCCAAAATTGACATATCGGTGCATCCCTAATTAGAAATTATTTTATATAAAATGTTTATAAAAAATGAGGAAAAACTAGATAATTGGTCAATTAAAGTGATGTGTACTTCATAAACCTTTAAAAAAATTATATTGGTGCAGTTTTTAAAATGTAAAATTTTTCCTGCAGATTGCTTCATGCTCAGATGACAACACTGTTAGGATTTGGCGCCTGAACCGCAGACCAGATGGAGAAAACACTTCGAACAGAGAAGCAAACGTTGTTGGGTGGACGCTTCGTAAAATCCAATCATCTTCCAGAACACATGGTAGGGTTTATGATGAAGAGAACTTGTACCTAAGAGCACAACTGGAAAGGGCACTTGCTTGAATTTTCAATATTAAAAAAGCCTGCATTAGGGGCTCTATCTTACAAAGTACTCGTGTGTATTTTTAATTAGGAAATATAATACGCTTTAAAGTGCAAATGGAAGGCGTTTGCTTTTTAACTGAAAACAAAAAAAATGATGCTTTGCTTTTTCTCTGTTGAAATTTTTGTAATTGTTCAAATTTTTCACACTGTCTTAGGTCCTTTCAGCCCTGTTGCTGTCACTCCAGCCAAAAGCCCTATGTCTGAGTCGGAGAGATCTGCGTCTCTGCCTTCACCCCAGCCTGCTGCTTGTGCCCCCACTGGTGCTGATCTGCCCCTCCCATCAAACACATCTGCACCTGTGGCCAAACTCAGAAGCCCCAAATTGCCCTCATCCATCCAGCAGTGGATCAGCCGCGGCACTTCCCCAGCCGCCTGCGGTGCATCTCCATGCCGAAAGGTGCTCAAACCTGTCCTCCAGGCATCCTGCTCTGAACGACGTGCCAAGCGACGACTGGAAACGGGTGATGCTTCTGGTGTGGGAGAAGAGAGTGACGGGGTATCAGAGTTGTGTCCGGACGCCAAGAGGAGCAGGAGTTCAGAGATCTCGCACAGCTCCCCTACAGAGAACAAGCATGCCGTGTTCAGGCTGCAAAGAGAGGGGAGTCTGAGCTCGGCTGTTCAGGCTGGTAAAGAGAACAGCTCTCCGAAAAAGACTGACTGGCTCTCTGTGATGAGCCAAAAACTGAAAGGATCAGCGCAACCCAAAAGTCCCAGCAACAAGCGAGAGGGTTTTAGAACGTCCAGCTCCCCAGTGAGTAAATCCATGCAAATACGCGTTTTGCTACATTTAAAGGGGTGTGTATATTAAAGTTAAATATAAGTATATAGATTTATTTGTTTGTCTTTTTATTTTTAGGCAGCAGTCTCACCATGTCCCATAAAGGTCCTCTCCCCTTCACCAGCCCACAAAGCATCGAAAAAAATCTCCAGCTACTTCACGAAAAGGACCCAAGACTGATCGTTCTGAGATCCTAGGTCTTAGCGAGAGACTGTTCAGTGGCGTAAATTCTAGTCCAGGTCTCCTGGGATATAAGATAAAATTTTAACCTGTAAAGAATTTGCTGATACAGCTTGTATTTATGTATGTTATTTGCATATTTTACCTAGTTGTATGTTTTTACATATGTACACATTTCATTTCTTAGAAGAAAGGGTCAAATCGATGGAGAATTTGGTGAACATTGGAGAAGTAGATGAAATCGTTTGACGCCACAATTAAACTCTGCAAAAGCGTTGATGTCTATGATGCTCTTAATGTGTAACTTAAAGGACTAGTTCACCCAAAAATGAAAATTGTGTCATGAATTACTCGAGCCTGTATACATTTCTTTATTTGGTTGAACGCAAAAAGATATTTGGATGAAAAGTTACCATAGTAGGAAAAATACTTGTAAATGTTTGTATTGTTCTGTTTAACACAAAGATGTTTTGAGCAATTTAGGAAAGCAAAACGTTCTAGGGCACCTTTGACTACCATTTTAATTTTTCCTATTGTATTCAATGTTGTCCTAGAAATCTCAGTTGCTAACATTCTTCCAAATATCTTTCTTTGTGTTCAACCAAATTTATACAGGTTTGGAACAACGAGACAGAATTTTCATTTTGGGGTGAACTGTCTAGACCCTTACATTATCTAACACCTTTCAAAGCTGTTGCATTATAAATGTGTAGTTTTCAAAGATTTGTATAAACACTCTTCGTAAAACCTATATTTTCTTGTCATTTAAATGTGTAAAGTCCTCTATTTGAGCTTGTCTCCTAAAACATGTCATGATTTTATTGACTGTAAAGCAGCACTTTACATAACTAATCCAATTCCAATTAGCCCCGTGCCTTTGAAATATTGAACATCTATAATGAACTTCCCAAATTCTCAAAAGATTATACTCGAACGTTTTCCTCACGCCGTAATAATGACACGGAACATTTAGACATATTTCTTTAGCTACGTATATTCTGTGTCGTATACAGTACCTATTCTGTACTGTAGCTTATTATTTGTAAGTTTGTGTGGTTTAAGATTTGTCTGGAATCTGACCTGTCGCTTCCACATTCATATTTCATCTTGCCTTGTATTTTTGCCTGAAGTTTTGAGCACGTGTTCAGCACATTGGCGTTTGTTGCTGTTAAGGGATAGTTCACCCACAAATGACAATTCTGCCATCATTTACTCAGCCTCAAGTTATTTCAAACCGGTTGACATTTTATTGTTCTTCTAAACACAAAAGAAGATTGTAGGAATGTTTGTAACTGAACAGTTCGGTGACAGCACTGACTTCACGGTAGGAAACGAAACTACTACTCAATAGTGCCCCAGAACGGTTGGGTTTCCTACATAATTTGAAACATGAGGGTGAGTAAATGATGACAGAATTTTCATTTTGGGTCGAACGGTCCCTTTAAGGACCTTAATGGTCCAAAATGTTGAGCTTTAAATGACATATTTTGGGATACAATAACAACTGAACTATTTAAAGTAGTATTTGGCACGTTTTATTGGTATGGGTAAACATCTGGCAAAGTCATACTATGTTTAATTTCCACAGATGTTTTGACATGGTGCATGAATATCTTGTTGCTCGTGAGTTCAGATATTATGGCCACTTGTTATTTTTTGTACGATTTAAATGGATTTCTATATGTTTACAAACAACCCATTAAAGCATGAATCTCATTGGTCGAAGGGCGGTCTTTACTGTTTGCTCAAACGCTGATTGGACGATTGTTCTTTCAGTTATCTAAGCCACGCAGGTTTTATTTTTTACCTCAGTGCAGCGCAACAGCGACTGAATGAAGTTCTGCACGCCGGCTGATTCGCGTTGAAGTCCTGCGTCGGCAATGCGTGGCGTTTATTTAGCGCGTGTGGGTTTTCGTGACTCGGTGTTTTGGCTGAATACTGACATCTTGAATTGTGCTCGTGGAGCAAAGTTCGTGGACGTGCGAGTTTGACGAAGCGCAGCAGCTGAGACTCGCGCACGGGCGCCTGGGATTTATTTAAACATTTCGACATGATAAAACTTACTGTTGACTGATTTAGCGCTTTCAAACGTCAATGACTTATCAAAGCAAAATACCTGTGGATTGCGTGGACTGGAAAGCATGCAGTAGACGGGATTCTGATGGAGTTTAGGCACATCTAATGCACATTCAATACTTGCGCGCTTTGTTTATCGGATAGACCTGTTCTGACAATGTCGGCGATATCTGCGTGTGAGAAAGTGGACGGGTTCACACGGAAATCGGTGAGGAAGGCTCAGAGACAGAGAATTTGTCAGGGCTCGTCTCAGTTTGCGGCGAACAGCTGCAGGCCCGCGCCTCCGGAAATCTCCGCGCTCCCGCAGCTCAAAGGTAAGAGGATCAAGTTCTGGAAATAGACTCAAAGCCTAGCGCGCGACCGTCAAGCCTCAATGTAATAAAGTCCAAAATATAAATACACTTTTCCTAAAATATTTTCACTCTGTTATGCAGTTATATATATATATGAGGTAATTATATATAGACTAGTATATAATATATAAATAGTACTTAGCTATATATATATATATATATAACCACTGAGATACAGGAAAGCATATATACATGTACATGGTGTGAGCAACTCCAAGGTCATGGGTTCGACCCCAGGGATTGCACATAATTTACTTAGAAAAAAGTGCAGTATAATGCAATGTAAGTCGCTTTGGATAAAAGCGGCTGCCAAATGGAAATGGAAATATAACTGATAGTTCAGATTCTTGACTCTGATTGGTTGAGCTGCGTTGGAAGCCGTTGTAAACTTCTTCAGAAAACATAGACATATGACTGCATTACATCAGTATCACTGCGTCTCTGTGTTGCTACGCAACCACTTTGTTGAATTGTTTCTGAAGAACTGCATTGCTTGACGAAAGATTTTTTATGAATATCATTACACTTGTATGTATGGTAGCCTATAACAGTTTGATAAAAGCAATAATTTCATTTAGAGCAGCTAAGTGGGGTTTAGTGCCTAACAACACACTTTTTCTGTTCTAAATTCATCATAATTAATTAATATTTGTTACATAATTATATAGCGCTTTTCTGGCCACTCAAAGCGCTTTACATTGAAGGGGGAATCTCCTCAACCACCATCATGCATTACTGTTAGCTTCGAAAATCTAAAAGTTCAAGCGTTTACAGGAGGCCCAACTATAACACTTACAACTGGGTGTTTGGGTGTAGACTGTAAACAATGATTGTGTGAAAATAAGGTCTCAGTCCGAGGCTCCTCTTATCATCAAGGGAAGCATCTTTGTGTCATAGCCCAACCTGCGGTTTCCCCCATTTCCTGCCCTCCTTTTGTGCCTCTGCAAGTCACTTGGTTGTCAGTTCTGTAAATCAGTCAATACTGTATGTATGAGAAAGAGAGAAGCTGCAACTGTTACGCAACCGATACGGTTAAACAAAGTTTGGTAAAGTGAGTGTGCAGCCATTTTCCCTTCTTATATAGTTTCTTCCGCTGACCTAAACCTCGGATGGTGTGCGTTTGCTTGGTTGTTTTATTATGCAACTCTGTTTTGTCATAGCCTGAAATCATGCTTGCCAGTTTCAATGTTTTTGTTTAGAGCTGTCTCCAAGTTTTAGATATCAGGATAGTGCAGGTCCGGAATGCTATTCGTTCCTATACAGTGGCCGAGCCAGAGGGGGGTTCAAGGTGGCACTGAACCCCCCTGACATCCAATTGGCCACCCTGGGTGCCACCCCAAATTTTGATTCGCTACTTATGTTGATTGACATCTGATTTCACCTCTCGCTGAACAAAGCTTTTATTTTGACGCTCAGCGGCAGTGCACGTGACAACAGCATTGTTTACCGCTGTCTTTGCTCTGTTTAGAACGGTAAAAAGTTGTTGTGTGAGACTTCTTTTTAAAGACTGACGAAAGATAGAAAAGAAGCAAATGGATCGCTGCAATTTGCTAAACAAATGGAATATTAAAACGTACACGCTTGCTAGTAGGGGTGTAACGGTTCAAATGACTCACGGTTCGGTTTGTGTCACGGTTTGGGGGTCACGGTTTCGATTTGGTTGGTTTGTGCTATGTTCAGGGAAAAGGGACTACTGACAAATAAAAATAAGAACAAATAATCAAGCTACAAGTAACAGCACCAATTAAACAACAGAGCAAAGCAGAAAATAAAATAAGATTCTGTATTTTTACCTTTTAAGGTAGAAATGGATTAAAGTCATCAAATAAAACATAACATTGCATATGTACAAATGAAATAAAGATGAATCATAATTGAAGTTACAGAAGCTATTGAGTCACAAGCAGTGAGTGATTTCCTTGTCTTTTAACAGACAGCAGGAATATGCCGCTGTCGCTTTAAGAGGAATGAAACCCATCCAGTACACTGATACTGTACACATGCGTTGTTTTTCGTCTGTTTCGTCCGTTCACCTAAGACATAACCTACTATGTTTGTTAAGATACTCGACAAGAGGGGCATGTTGACCTACTTCGTGTGTGAATTTGTCCGTTTAAGCGCTTCAAAGACAACTCAATATTTGCGCCATGTCTGAGACTTTCCTTATGCGCGCTTCGGATCTTCTCACAGCTCGCAAGCGAGTTTTCTTCTGCATCATCTTGCACTTAAATGTTTAAATTGGCAAGGCTTGAATGAGTGTAGTTTAAACAGCAACATGTGCTGTTCAGGTCTCACCTGCACTTGCGCGCTCACAACACCCGGGTGATGAAAGCATAAATGACTGCTCATATTACAGCATACGTCAATCCTATTGAAATGTGTCTACGTTATTTGATTTGTTGTAGGTATTAAATGTTTATCCATCGACAAACATACATTAGCTGAACTTTGTCAGTCTGTTTTACGCATTATAATTTTTAACTAACCATATTATTAATGCGTCGTCAGATTTAATATGAGCTGCGGTCCAACGTGCCGAACCGTTGGTGGAGATTTTTTTGGTGGAGATTGGTCAATTTTTTACCGAGAACCGTTACACCCCTACTTGCTAGCCTTTTCAAGTCAAACTCAGCCAGGTAAGTTTTTTTGTTGAACCATTATAGTGTTATCTACCTACTTTTTAACGTTGCACCTTTATGTTGCGTAAATGTAAAGTTTCCCAGCGTTTTCTAACCTTAGATAAATATAAACAGTCTTGGGAGAGAACCCCTATTTCTTTTATCATTCTAAGCAGGTGTACTTCATACAAACTTGGGTTTAGGATTCCTAACATTTTCATTGTGTAAGTTAATGTTAGGCTGTATTAATAGATTTCACCTCTAGTATCGGTTCCCAACATACATTGTATGTTTACATCAGGGTCGGAAATTAACAGAGGCTTTGGAAAAAATGACAACAAGGTGAACAAAACTTTCCTCCAAATTCAAAATAAAAGGGGACAAACGGTCCCCGCATAATAGAAAACTATCTACGACAGTTGCAATCTAAATAAGATTAGGTGAAAATTAATGAATGCCGATGACAGCTTTGAGCATTACACCCAATCACGTTCCACGTATGAATATACTGGCCAATCAGAGGCGTTTAAATGATTCACCGGTGAAGAAGAGCTGTGCTGACGTGTGCCACGCTCACAAAGTTTATCATTAACAACCGACAGATACGATGTAAGAAAGAGATTCATAAAAACAGATTTTTGTGTTCCTTAGAGAATCAAAACAGCAATAAAATAATTCGTAAATGCTTCTGCTTGTTTTGTAGCGTGTAAAACGTTTTCATGTATTCTGATATCTGAAAGTAATAATCAAGATGACAACTTGACAACCAAGGCCAATAATCAGCATCAATGATTTTGTTTTAATCTTGAACGAGTATAAATTTTATATTTATAACATCTGATATGCTGCTCTATCCACATCAGTTTAAAGACACCTGGGGCCTGTTTCAATAAGGAGGTTCAACCAACACCGAGTTAAAATGTGAACTCTGAGTTGATTTACTCAGAGAATCGCAACTCTTGAGTTTTCGGTTTCAGAACAGGTGATTTCAATTAGTTCAATCCACTCTGAGTAAGTTCACTCTAGGTTACGCGCGTGCACCATTGATTTAAAAAGCCATCATCAATTGAGCGAAGATAGCACGATTCACCATGGCAACAGCACCAAAAAAAGCAACATGGCGGCAGAAAGCACATGAGAGTGAGGCACACTTTCCGCTCGATTTACTGTCCTGAAAATGACTTAAGTTTAAATTAATAAATTGATACCAATAAACAAATAAATTAATCATTAAATGAATGAAACAACAGAAATAATAAAAAAATTGTATGTTCTCACTCGCCATGAGTGCTTTAGTTACGCAAGTTAGACTTCATGGTGTATAGGACACCTGTAGGGCGTCAGACTCTCGTGCAAAGTTAGACTGATCGCCGGTTCGAATCCTGCTCTGAACAGATTTCACTTGGAATGGCTGCATGTCAAATTTACTTGTTTATTACCTTTATCGCTTCATTTCTGCATGTATGTCTGTATTTATTCATTTCTTTATTCATGCACTTTATTTATGTGTAAGGATGGATGAGATATATTTTGATACATCTAATTCACTGTAAAGAAAAACGGTACAGTTTTAATAAAAATGCACAGGGAAATGACAAAATTCCACTCGGTGCTCTCCTGAAATCAAAGTACATTCCAATGAATTAATGCAGCCTCTTCATGAATCCTCTATAAAAGCACATATGACATACAGTATAAGTCACTGAGATGGTCTCTGTGTAATCAAAATGTGTGCCATGAATGACTGTATTAATGAATGAATGGATGAGTTACACCACTTGCGCTTTAAAAGGGGGAGGAGATCGAAATAAACTCTGGGTTTACCAAAGAAAACCTGCTCCCGACCAGGTTAGGTTCACAGAGTAAGTTACTATGGTTACTGACTCTGAGTAGAAGATACCTCTCCTTTAGAAACGGGCTTGAGTTACCCCGCTTTCTCAGGTTTGACATACCTCACATTCTGAAACGGAAAACCCAGAGTTTCCCTCATTTCAGGGTTAATATACTCAGAGTTTTCACTAAACCTCCTTTCTGAAACGGGCCCCAGGTGCTGCTAATCAGGATTAAACTGTTTACAAAATTTCATCATTTATATTTTATAATTTATTTCATCTACATACATTTAGAATTACATTAATCTCATTACGTTGTGCAATTGTTTTGTGTACATTTGTGACGAACTCTGGGAAGTAAATTATCACTTGTACCTTTAATCTGCAATCCTATTATTTATTTATTTACAATTCGATGCCATGTCAGGGTTACACACAAATTTTCTGTCATGGTCTGTGGACCCCCTGAAGTAGCCTTGGCCACCCCATATATAAAACTCCGCCACTGTTCTTTCATTGCAGTGATACTCAAATCTGGCTCGCGAGATCCATTTTAAGGTCGAGTTCAGCCCCAACTCTGATAAAACAGACCTGAACAAGTTAATCGCTCTCGCAGTTCTTTATTGTTATATGACAAGCAATCTGCGCAGCCCTGCATTAAGATAAACGTGACATGTTCTTGAACACTTTGATTAGCTTGTTCAGGTGTGTTTTATCAGCGTTGGGGCTAAACTCGACAGGAAAATGGATCTTGCGAGTAGGGCTGTGCAATTAATCGAGAGAATGGGTGACGTGACCTCCGGAGCTCTTTAAGTTCAGACTTTGTGTTTAATTTTAACATTTAATTTCAACTGTCAACTCGTTAAAATGTAAAAACATGGAGTTATTTCACCAACTGTACAGCCAATGCGTTTGGGAGACACTGAAATGAGTGGGTTATAGCGCAATGTTTGAAACTATCGGAGACTCCATGACGCGAGTTACTTCCGCATTCCATTCTTCCAATGGAGGTCTATGTGAGTGTCGTAACTCTCATATTCAACGGCTCTGGCCACACCCAGGTACTTGTTTGCTGTTAAAGGCCTGTTCACACCAAGAACAATTTCTATAAAGATAACGTTAACTTAGGGCTGTTCAAGGATTTATCGCATCTTGAATAAAAGTTTGTGTTTATAATAATATGTCTGTGTACTGTACTGTGCATATTAATTTGGTATTTATAAACACATACACATACAGTATATTCATACATTTAAGAAAAAAAATTGATATAAAAACGAACAATGTTTGTTTATAATTTTAATTATATATATATATATGCAAATGTTTAATAATATATAAATATATACATGCAAATATTTCCACTTCCAAATACAAAATAAATATGCACAGTGCACAGAGACATATTGTGTAAACACAAAACTTTTATTCTGAATGCGATTAATCGTGATTAATCTGTGAACAGCTCTACATTAACTATTAGCTTCAACATGAACGGATGATAATTGTCTTTGTTAAATTTTTTAGCATTTATCAGCTGAAAAAGTTATTATAGTTGAGAACGAATTTTTTTATTGTTCTAGCTTTTACTACTCGATCCTCCTAAATTTAGGAAGATTTTTAAAACATTGTCTTTATAGTTATCCTTGTTTATTTTATGCATGGCTTCCCATAAAAAAATAATGTGATAAAATAAACTGCTAATAAATAGCCTACACACTAAAAGTTTTGCTTGTATATCGCTGTAGGCACTACTTGTTGGAAATGATTGAACTTTTTGGAAATGTGCTCAGTGTTAGCATCTACTGTTTCCACAGTCATATTCGCATGTATTTGCAAAGCTTGAACATATAAATCACAAGTTGACAGTGTGAAACAGCTGTAACAGCGTTTACGGTCATATTAGAAATACTGACATGACGACTCTCCAGGGGCCGGTCATGTAGCCATGGCAACCACACGCCCGGGGTGTAAATGGGAACCTCGACAAATTGACTGACTGACCAAGTGAAGTTCTCTGCTGTGTTCCTGATGCTCGTGAAGCGAGCTTGATTATGTATGGCCACTTGGCTCGGTTTTGTGTCAAAGACAGTGAGTCTAAGCAGAAGTGGTCTGGGAAAGACACAGGGACAGTGGCATTCAGATCGGTTACATAAGGTGTATTAATAGCGTAGCGGTGGGGTTGTGTCAGAACCCCTCCAGCTCTGTATGCGAGTGGCTTACACTGGTAAATCCACTGTGAGTGAAAAAGCAACATGGATTCACCAGAGGCATGACATACACAGTCTTTGCCAAAAGAACAACAAATCACTGAAATAAACTTTTAGGTTAATGGCTTTTCAAGCGTGTATTGTTTTAGCTCTGTGTACTTTCTTTTGGATGAGGTATCCTCAGATGACAAGCTCCAGTATTATTCTGTACAGAAACTACCATGGTAACATCGTTGTACTTTAATATACAACATGGTAGTATTTTTTTAACCTCCTGTGTTGTGGATGGGGAACTGTACTATATGAAATATTTTGCCTCATATTTTGTCTAGGATTGAATTATGTGGTTTGTGATCAAGTTCAGACTAACTATCACTTTATGATGCTGCTGGTGTTTATGGAGCAGTTATTGGTGTCCACTTTTGTAATCGATATGGCTGAAGTGGTGTAACTCAGTCGTTGTGAAGTTACCAAAGCAGATTTTCTTGGTTTTAAGGTGTCAAACATGATTTTCCTAACAACACGTGCATCAACAAATTTCCTTTTTGGTCATCTAAAACAGGATATGACATTTAAAACTTTTACTGACAATTTAAAGTGGCAATCCGTAATTTTTTTTTAAATAAAAAATAACAAAACCAATTATTGAGCAAGTACATGAAAGAACGGCGTTTAAAACTGTGTCATTACCCTTGCTGGATTCACCACGGAAAGCTTGTAATAATGGTTTGTAATTTTCCTTGTCGGGTAGTGTTTCTCAGGAAATCCTTATTTGGTATCTTTCGTCTACGCGTCATTTCGTCACATTCGTGAACAGAACGAAGAGGATCCAGCTGCTAGCCCGCGGGGTGTGGATGCTGCGGGTGACGGGTAACATTCGCATTGTACACAGAATTTTTTTCTTGGAAACTTTTATTATTATCTATGGCGCCGTTTAGTACTTTTACTTTTAAATGCCAAGCAGCACTGACATCTGGGGTTTCATCAGTTACGAAAACCAAGAAAGTACGAACTCATGAGCGTTTACAAAGAAAAAGGGAATGTGATGGGACTCGTGCGAAAACAAGAATTAATGTTGGCAAGGCATTTCAAAGGTGGTGTGAACTCCGTGATCTGAAAGGATTGAAAACGGATGTGCGTGCGTGTTTGTTTGGCACTTGGCGGGTCCGGAACGAATTCCCTCCCGGTCCGTATCCGCAGATTGATCGGCGTATGACATCAACACGCCGATCATCTGCGCAACGTTGCATGAAATCAAACACACCTGATATTATCATACATCGCAATGATTTTAAAGTCGATTATCGATATTTTTTTAAACACTCTTATTTTTTCCACTATTTCTTCATTTTTATTCTACATGGATATTCTGTCAATGATTTTTTTGCCATTGGAGAACATCTAGAAGAACATCCAATTGTTTTTCAGAATGTTTAAATTACAACGTATAATGCAATGAGAATTTCAGCAGAAAAAGGAATGAATTATTTATGTATTTTATTACTAAGTTAAAATTATGGTTTGTGCAAAGTAGAGAACACAACTGTGTTAATTATGATCATTTTTGTGTTACTGAATTATATGTTTTATGATTCAAATCTTTACTAACATGTTTCAGTGGTTTCGTCAGAATGACTCAAATATTGCTTGGTAAAACCAGTTCTAAGACTTGAGAAAACCTGTTCATGCGTCTCTATCCAGGCTGGCTTATGTAAGTTAAGATCCCAAAAGCACTTGTTGAAACTCTTTGGTCGCCCGGGGGTTCGAGGCGCAAGAGCATAGAGCATTGCAGAGAGGAGGGTGATCATGATTTGAGTTTTGAGCATTCAAAGTTCAGCAAAATATGAAAATGATGTTACCCTTTACTCACCTTCGTGCCATCCCTGATGTACGAATTATTTTCTTCAGCTGAACCTTTCTTCGTATACGGGGGCCGCATGGTAAAGCTCGATGAAGCACATGCATTCATCATTAAAGTAATCCAAAAGAAACCCCACCCCTGGTAGTACGCAAGAAAGCGGGTGAGGCCCGGTTGTGCTACTTTTGTAAAGCTTATTTCGCATTGACATTGTATCCATTGCAACATGCAGATCAGTACGGCGAAGGTCTATTCACATTGAACGCGATGTGAAAGAGCGAAGCGAATGGCCGACCTTTTTTTTTTTTAGAGCGTTCACACCTGGTGTGAAAGGCTTCATAAGAATCTGTTGTTTTGATTCAAGAGCATCATCGTGTCTTACATTCATTTTTGGGGTTTTTTGTAAGTAATAAGACATCTTTTATTGGAAGAGCTAACCAGCTGTGGTTTGGCCTTGTGTCTTACTTCTGGGAGTTTTGTCTTCATTACTAGATTAAGACAAACTCCCAAGAGTCAGATTAATACATTCCTGTGCGGTCAAGCATTCAGCCTGATCAGCGCATACACACACAACTACTGAAACAAGACTCTCCTACTGTCTCTGCTTCCAGATCTTTGGTAACATCGTCCAGTTTTTGTGACCGTGTGATTTTGATAATGTCATAGTGTCAGAAACTCTCGGGTAAGTGAATAATTAATGGAAATAAGGTTGTCTGCAGGGATATTATGTCTCAGATGATTTCAGTCTACATGAAGAATTGAGGTCTGATCTGAGGACAGGTGGCTTTATGGGTATTGAGTGGTGATGTCATGCCATCATTTTGATAAAGAGAAAATCAAATAAAATGGTGCCTTTGTCTAAAGAACATTTTCGTAATCGCATGTGTTGCCATTTTAGGATCCAATGGCCGCTGCATTAATATGGTGATGTATCAATAAATGTTTTTTTTTTTCAGATGTGTCTTCCACAGAGCAACAGGAGCTGTTTGTGCAGAAACTACAGCAGTGCTGCGTATTGTTCGACTTCCTGGACTCGGTCACCGACCTCAAGAGCAAAGAGACCAAGCGAGCCACTCTCACCGAACTCGTGGAGTATGTGTCCACCAACAGAGGTGTGCTGGTGGAGCCCGTGTATCCTGAGATCACCAGTATGGTCAGCATGACAGCCACATCCACCCAACCTTAATGTCATTCATTGCACAGACCATTGAAGTGAAACATTTCTGGACGTTTTTCTTCCAGGTTACCACAAATTTATTCAGGACACTTCCACCCAGTGAAAACCCAGACTTTGACCCAGAAGAAGATGAACCGACCCTAGAGGTTTCCTGGCCGCACATGCAGGTTTGCTGCGATGTCTTCTTGTACAGTACAAGCCATGATCCACAAACACATATTTGATTTAAATATTTATAAACTTTTTGATTGTGCATTTAGTATGAAATCAATAGCAAACACGCTTTGTTCACATTGCACGTCAATCTGATTTGCTTTTTGAATCTGACCCTTAAATCTGACTGCTCACACTTGTGATGAAACATGACGTCACAAGACATATAAATGAAGAGTTTGGTTCCAAAACGCGATAAACGGCATTTAAAAAAAATGAGTTTCCGCCAAAATCAGTATTGTATCAGGTCAGTAGTGAAAAGTCAACCAATCACAGCACACCATTCCACGCACTGTAAACATTAATGGCGGCGCTCTGAATACGGTCGGCTCCTAGTTTCCCTGATCTACTTTGTACTTTGTGTTCAACAAACAAACACAAAAATGAATCATTTTGATGGCATTGATGAACCTGTGCTGGTTTCTGTGGTGGGGAAGAAATGTAAGCCATCGAAATCTAATCATTTACGTGAGGAGATTAAGACGACGAGGCACTAATTTATAGCATTAAAAGGATGACCCGTTCAATTCATTTTAGGAGCGATGACTGATTGAATGTGTTTTTAGTCCAGTGCCTGTATGTAAGATTAGTATTGTATTGAGTTTTATTTTATTTAAAAAATATATATTTTATATTGATTCAATGGATTATTGCGTTTTGAAAAAAAAATGTTATGGATTTATTGCATTTTGGAAAAAAAGATCAGTTTTTATAATAAATCTTTTAAAATCAAAATCCGGATTTGAATTTTGTATGTTAGAACCTAAAGATGCTATGTGAAACTTTGAAACAGAAAACAGTGGTTTTCATCTTTGCCACAAATTAATCAAAATGGATTTATAGCGTTTTGGAACCAAACTCTTCAAATAGTTTTCTCTCACAAGCATATCATATAGAAGATTATTAAATTATTAATAAAATTCGTAAATCATTTGGATTATTTTAATAGTGGATGAATGTGCTTTTCGGAGCTTGGTCATGTTGAGTCCCAGTTAAAAAGTTTGTGTTTAGATAAAGAAAATAAGTCATGTACATTGTATTCCACATATGGAAGTGGGGAAATATGATTTTTGCTGGCTGTCTGAACAAAACCTAAATGTCTTGTGAAAATGGCAAATGTAATGATGTAACATAAATTCAGGTTTTATATTTGTATTTGCTATTTAATGTCATGCTGGATACACTAGGGCAGGGGTCGGGAACCTTTTTTAACCAAAGATCCATTTTTCCAGTTTTGGTTCATTTATTTTTGCAAAAGAGCCATTGCAAAAACTATAACATCTTTCAATGTCTTCAATACTAATAACTTGATTTATGTCCACAGTCTCACTTATGGTCCCTGTGGGGATCGATTGTTCTTTGCCTTCGATAAGAGAACATGTGCACAGACGAGGCAAAAACAGTGAAACCAACGAAACAGTGCATACATCTGGGCCTCTAAAGAATTATTTCCATGACTTATAAACAACTTACAGGTTTACATTAGGCCTCCATTCAATTCAACTTCATTATATCTAACATGTAACAATTTTAAAACGTGCATGTTTTTAGTACTGATACTCACAAAATACTGCATATGTGTCTTCTGACTTTGCATTGCAATGTTCGACTTCTTGAAACGCTGCATGATCGGCGAATGTCTGACATCAGAGTACCGCGTTTCGAAAGCACACGGAGCTCTGCTCTCGCGGCACTCTGATGTCATACGCCGACACCTGCGCAACACCTCATAAAAGCGAACATAACTAGCGTCTTGCTAATAGCTTTGTAGTTCGGTTCGTAGGTAGTCAAGACACTTACATACCGGCATTACAACTCCTCTGTCACCCTTGACTGTCACGCATGTGGGTGGTGGGTGAGACAACAGACAATGATACACAGACAGAGGACCCAGATGCAGACAGCGGGTAAGGGGTTAACATGGACGTTTAATAAAATAAAACACAAAATACAAAACAAAGACCCATGTGGGGGTAAACAGAGGGAACAAGAACAAGACTAACTAAACTGACAAGACTAGACTAATACCATATCACATAACTACAAAATAAACCAGACTAACTAAAAGACAGGAACTCAACAACTCACCCACACGACAAACGCAACACAGTGTAATGACCCGACACAAGACAGAGAACACAGGGGCATTAAATAAAGGGACAATCAAAGGGGAACAGGTGTGGGGCATGAACTAATAAACAACCAATAACGAGAGATACAAAAGGGCGGGACCAGAGACGCCACACCGGAGAGAGGGAGTATATGGAATGCCAAAACTGTCTCTCTCCACATAAAACAAGAGGTTCTGTCATGGTTCTGCTACTAGGTCAAGAAAAGCAAGACAAGATGGGGCAGAACCATGACACTTGACAGCTGTATGGACTTCATATGCGAGAAAGACTGCTCACACGGAAATGAAGAGCTAAACACAGCGCATCCATACTGACGCGTCGCAGTTTGCTTCCATGTGTTTTTCAAACTTTTACATGTGAAAACGTAGCGTGGCAACAAGTTCTGTATCATACGCCACAGAGTGCCGTAACTATCAATAAAAGCATGACGCTCCCTCTTCTAAAAGACCTCGCGCTCTGGGTAAAAAGCATGCGAATTGGGAGCCTGTTGGTTTTCGATATGATGCTGGGCTGCCGGCGCGAGAGGTTACCATAGAAACGTTGTTTGCCGTCGATTAGTGTCGTGACGCGGCTTGCACATAGCACTGCATGCGTGTATTGGCCAGGACAACCTGAAATATTCATGTATATTATGATTATGATTATGATGTTTTTAACGATCAAATGTTGGTGAAGGGTAAGATACCTGGCGAGCCACATGATTTTTGAAAAGAGCCACAGGTTCCCGACCACTGCACCTAGGGGAACATAAAATCTTGATTTTAATTGTATTCCTTGTTTTTACAGCTGGTGTACGAGTTTTTCCTTCGATTCCTAGAAAATCCAGACTTCCAACCAAGTATTGCCAAACGTTACATTGACCAGAAGTTTGTGTTACAGGTATAAATCCAAACGTCTTTTTTCTCTTTATTTACACTATATATGGGAATATTGACCTCTCTGGGCCAATTTTAATACCAGAGCCATGTTCCACGGGTACTGTGTAATACTGTGACTGCATTTGCCAAGTGTGCAATGGTGATGGCATCAAATCAAACAAAATTTACAAAAAGTGAGGGTTTTTTGAGACACGAAGTATGCTAGATATCCACAAGCAGATCTCTGTATTCTGTGTGTACAACAATTGTCAAACTTTATGGCAATGATGATGGACATTTTTGTTGATTTCTGGGTTTATGAATGCATTACTATTGAAGTTAGTTTGACAGTTGTTTTTCTGCCCTCTCTCTGTCACAACGCTAAAGAAATTATTTGGAAAATTATAATTGTACGCTTGAGAGGGGCTTGGCCGAGTTCCTCTCATGGATCTCGCTCAGACAGCCTCTGTCCCATCGTAACCAGCAGGTCATCAGCTGTCCATCTCAACCCGGTCATTCCCCCCGAGTGCACAGAATGCTCGGGAATCTAGATTCAGCAGAAAAGGTGGTCAGGACGAGTTTCCATGATGAGAGCGTTTCCTGGGCTGCTTTAAATAGCGGCCCGTTGTTTACGCCACAGGAAGGAAAGACGGAGCACTGCAGTCCGAGCCGGGACAGAGAGCGTGACGACACACTTATTTTAGTAGAAATGCGGTATAAAATAATAGTGTGCTTTAACTTGTGTTTTTAGTTTAAGTTGCTTTTGTGGACCTAAACAGATGATTTCTGTTTGGTTGTTTAAGAATCAAACCGGATTGACCTGAGAGCAGGAATACATATGAAGTAAATGAGGTCCGTTTTGATTCTAGTTGACATGAAGAGCACAGATTCAAAATCCCCCCTCTGTGGTTCTAAAAATGAAATGGAAAAGTCAATAAGAGACATCAGAATACACATGAGTAATACAGGACAATCGACCAGCTCTATCAATGCATGTGCGGTGGGGTCCTGATGACAGTGTTGCCAGATTGGGAATTGGGCTGCTTTTGAACGGGTTAGACCGGAGAAAAGTGCATTGGGCGGGTGGACAAAATTTGGGCTGCTTATGAAATTAAAAACCCGCCCAAGCAGCTTGCCTTTTCTTTGCTTTTGATTCGTTCGTAAATAATGTGTAGTGCAGTCATAAACACATTACTCCTTAACACAGCCCTTATTGGTTCAGTTTAACCAATCTGGCTGTGATAGGGAGACCTCACCTGTCAATCAATCTACAGATGAGATCATGTGATGGCTCGTGAGTGACGGGGTTTTGGCGCGATAAAGGACCAGATTTTGTATATTGAAGCGATGGCAATGCCAAAGTGGCCCAAATATATGTTGCACGGTAGGGAGAGTAACTTAAATCTCACAACGTGGATTACACATGTGGTGACAGACGACTCGAAGACTTTGTAAATATAACTATAACTGAATTCACAGCAGTTGAATGATTAAAGTCAAACTGAATATGGGATTCTACTGACGTTGCTTCTGTTCATCATACTCGTCCTTGACAGCTGCTGGACTTGCTAAATTTTGCATTATACGTTCTGCAATATATATACTTAATTAAATTATACTTTTTCATCTTGTCATAGTTTGTTTTAAGGAGATAAAATGGTCATTATCATCGTTGATTGACATTGCAATACATTTCTTTTTTTAAAGATTAATTTTTGGCGTTTTTTGCCTTTATTTATAGTACAGTAACAATGAGAGGACAGGAAACGAAGTGGGATCGGGAAAGGACCACGAGCCGAGACTCGAACTCGGGTCGCCCGGAGCGCAATAGCGCCATATGTCGGAGCACTAACCACAAGGCTATCGTCTCCGACTATTGCAATACATTTCTATCACATTATTTTTGGCAGTTAAAATTTGGGCTGGTTTTTGTTGGAGTGGGCGGGTTTTATTGAGCCTTTGGGCTGGAAATTGTCCACCCAATCTGGCAACACTGCCTGATGATAGGTGACCACCTGACTGCCTTGTGTAAAATCCCTTTCAGATGTGCATGAGTTAAACACTAGAGGGGAATAAAGCAATGCTCGACTGGTGATGGCTAGAAATGAGCCGCCATGCATGTGCAGAGATGAGCGTTTATAACCCTGTTTAGATTTTGCTTTCGATTTGCTGATGTTTTCGACCTCATTAATGTCTAACAAATAACATCCTGTTGCATAAAGGCGGCTGTCAGACAGCTACATCACTCAGCAGGGGTGCATTGTCCCGGGGCAAAAGGTAGCTATGATAATGGATTACATAATGTGCGCTTGTGCACACACGCTAATGTGACATTACAGTTGACATTGCCAGATGAAACCATTCCCATAAAATATTCCATTAAGAGTCGCGGGCAGCAGGGGAACCTGTTGTTTATCACATGGCAATACAGACTTTGTTGTGTGACGTTTAATTTAAGATTTCTTTGAAATATTTTGAAATAAATCCTTATTTAAAATATTAGTTTATTGTACTGAAAACGTGGGTTTTGATGATACTGTTAGCATATGCATCGTGATGTTGTGCTTTTTGTTGTTCAGACTGGCCAATGCTTGCTTTGACAGGAAAGACGTATAAATAAAACCGAAGAATGTCACGAATCCGGCCTTTATAAGAGTGGCTTTCATCACATTGTCTCATGCCACAGTTTTAACACCCTGAATAAGTTCTCGACTGCAAAACAAAACATTTATTTTAGCTCTTAATGTAACATTTGAAATACCTTGTGAAAAGTGCTACGCAAATATGTTTACTTAAAGGGAAAAATCTGAACAGTATTTGTGCAACATATAATACTGGATTATCAAAGACTCTTTTGTTTCTGTCTCTTTTCCTTTGACCTTGGAGCTGTTAGAACTGTTTGACAGTGAAGATCCTCGCGAGAGGGAGTTTTTAAAAACGGTTCTGCATCGCATCTATGGGAAGTTTCTGGGTTTGCGTGCCTTTATACGGAAACAGATCAACAACATTTTTCTGAAGTAAGAGACGCTTTTTTTGACACGCATTATATTATGTACAGTGCAAATGTTCTCTATACGTCTTTCAGAAGTGGCCAGAGGTGAGGTTAAATGATGCCTATATTACTAACGTTCAATGAATGCACCTTTTCCAGAATTTATAAGTTAGCAGAAGTGTACCTAAGTAACATTGCGGTCAGTTTTGCATGACTTGTGTCTTGTTTTCAAACCTTTGATAGATCATTTGGCGTAGTCTGCAGGATCTATCAGTACATGCGTGCAAAAGAAGGATAGTCATTGCCACATCTAACTAAGCAGTGCTTGTATTTTTGTGTCAAACTTCTCATTTCTCAAGTTCTCATTTTAAAAATTAAATGGATTTTTTTTAAATCTGGAAATAGCTAATGTGTAAGATATGTGTATGGTTGATTGACGCTCTGTGAAATCATATTTTATACTTTATATTTTATCTCTACTTGTCAAAGACATTTAATTTAGTTTTTAATGATGCTTAATGTTCATTTGCACAATAAAGGTAAAGTCTTTTTATTAGTGATGGTGTCTATAAAATGTTTATGGGCTAGCTGCACAAGATGGTGCCGGTGAGCTTTTGCAACGCAGATGAATTTTCGGTCGTATAACACTATCGAGTTGTTTCGGCTTAACGAAGTGCTTAGCAATGTAAAGAGGATCTGTCATATCGCTTATCTATTACTTCTTTTTTTATCTAAAAAACACCCATATTTGCCGACCGAAAAACCTCCTTTTCCCATCTAGTGTTATACAACCGGAAATTTCTCTGCCGACTCTGGCGTCCCAAAAGCTCGCCGCCATTTTGTGTAACTAGCGAATTGCGGCTGTCTTTCTCAAACCTCGTATGTTCATATTTCGTGTTTTTATTTTTTGCCACAAGTTATTATTATTAGTATCCCTTTATGTTGATCACTGGGTTTTGCAAATATCTAACCAATAAAAAGTTTTAAAAATTGTGTTATCTTAACAACACGGTATTTAATCTTTTAATAAGTAAAGTGATTTTCTACAGCAATGTTATGTAGAAAGCCTTATTGCAGGTTTGATTGTTCAGGTTCATCTATGAAACCGAGCACTTTAATGGAGTTGCTGAACTTCTAGAGATTCTGGGCAGGTGAGGTTCTTGTTTATTTGTCATTTTCCATCATTCTTCCAATTTGATAAAGATAAAGCGCATTTAAAGACTGTATAGGGTCTGAGTTGACTCTGATCGCTGTTGTGATAGATGACTGTAGCTTATTGACACTGATCTGTCTCTAATGTTATGTCATTTTTAGAGGTTGACTGATATTGGATTTTGCTGATAACAATAACTAAGGTGGTCAGTTCCTACCGATAACGATATATGACTGATAGTTTTTTTATTTATTTAAAATAAAAAATAACATTTGTAAAATAGTAAATGAAGTAAAATAGCAATGAAGTGTATTACAACAATAAACACTATCGCTTGAACCAATAAACCTTAAATAAAACGCATAAATATTAACTATATTAATAAATATTAAACTCCAGTGTATGATTTCAACAAAATTATAAGTAGGTAATTTCTACATTTATAATAATTTAAAAAATTCTTGGCACCAAATTAGCATATAAGAATGACGGATCCATTGTAATATTTTACAATATATATTGTCGTGTTCACATTAAAACGAATGTCATTTACATTAGCCGTTCGTGCCGTCTCTGTCATCTCTATCTGCTTTCCGTGTATACACGCACACACACACATCACTATACTGACAAATGCCAACCCATAGTTACAATAATAAAGTTGAAACATTTTTGCGTGTATTTTTGTCACCCTGTTAAACTAATAGACGCTCTCAGCCCTGTCAGCAAAAATACTGCTGTTCTCCATTAATGCAGCATTTGGTCAATAAATGATTTACTTTTTAACATCATGTTTACTGCAACTGGCTCTACCTTGTGACTGTGAAACTTGGAAACCCCCATCTGATGTATTCCATCTCACATCTCCAAACCAAACAGGCTGTCAGTATTAGTTTTATTTCCACCTCTAGAGGTCGCTGTTTTACGCAATACTCTGTACTCACTAGCTGCGTATCACAGTAGAGCTTGCCCTGCTGCGTCTGGATCAAACGCAACTAGGAAAAACTATCGGTGGGGATTATTGCCGATAGTTTAAATGATCGTTATCGATGAACGATGAATCGGTCGACCTCTTGTCATTTTGTGTCAAAGTGACATTAGTTGTGTGTCTGTTTGTAATGGCAGCATCATCAATGGCTTCGCTCTTCCACTGAAAGTCGAACACAAGCAGTTCCTGCTGAAGATCCTCATTCCTCTGCACACTGTCAAGGCACTAGCACTGTTCCATGCACAGGTACCTCAACACCATCACAACACATGGAGGATTCAATAAAAACAAACTTATCCTGCTTGTAGAACTGTTTTTTTCTAGTGTAAAGGTGTTGGGTTCAAATTCTCAGGGAACACTCATTCATGCTATACATTTGATCAGGATGTTCGCATCTGCAAAATGCATAAATGCTTGAGAACTGCAAATAAGATGCAGGGGCAAGCTGGGCAATTATTCTTACAGACCATAAGATAACCCATGAAATGTGGACATGAAATAACTCCATCAACGTTGTGGTGTTATATTCATGTGCAGATATTTGGTGGGTTAGTTAGAAAAGAATATTTGCATGTGTGTGTCTCAAACGTATTGGCCTAGCAAACGTTTGTTCAGGCAGGCCATTCATTCACTGATGTGAACCTGCTGTCTTTCAGCTGGCGTACAGTGTGGTGCAGTTTTTAGAGAAGGACCCCCCGCTCACTGAGACGGTACTGCTCACATCATTACATCCACAGCTCACCTTTTCATCCCATGAATTCATTTCAAAATGCTCTAAAAACCGTAACAGCTGACAACACGCATTAGCGAGTACGCTTGGGCAGAAAAATACTTGGGCATTATGAAGACATTTTTGGATTATTCGATTATATTTTGCATAGGTGAGTGTTTTTATTTGGTTGGAATAAAAAATGGCATCATATAGATTAGCTCCAGAGAACTCGTACCCTTTTCTCACCGTGTTCAAAACCAGTCAGACAAATGGTGGAAAAGTCACTATTGGCATGACTGTCAAGGACGATTAGTCACATGGCATCTGTGGCTTCGTTGATTGGCTCAAAAATGTACACACCTGTGTGTTCTTTACCCTTTATCGGGCAAGTTACCATGTTTGGTAACTTAATCGACCAATCGCAACAGCATTTCCATGCGTCTCCGTGAGCTTGTGTAAGCGCATGGATGTCTCCCAGTCAATCAATGGAGATCAGTCTACGTCACAAATAGTGACATCATGGCATGTGACCAATCAGGAATTTGTGAAACACGGATCTGCGCTCCTACCTACTCCCACATTGAAACGAACAATAAGTTAACGAAACTCATACGTTATATGGGTGAATAGTTGTGTTTAATGTTGAGTAGGGATGGGTATCGTTAAGATTTTATCAATATCGATACCGATATCGGTACTGCTTATCGATACCGGTACTTATCAATACTGTTATTGATACTACACTCTATAATTTGATGCAAAAACACATGATGTGAAAAGATGTTAAACATTTTAAGTTTCTTTATTACAGCTGAGCTTTAGAACTGCAGTTTACAAATGCTTCGGAGCAAACAGAAAATGCCACACAACAAAACGTGTGTGTGTTCCTTAGCATACCACGTACGGCACATAGCATGTGCATAGAGAGAGCACATCATAATGTAATTCAACATATTTACTTTACATCACTAGGGTTATTTGGCTGGTAGACCGTATTTCTTTTTTCCTTTCTGGTTTTAGTTCTACATAAATTTGAGTACTATTTTCTAAGCAAGTAATATTTTTTTTAATTATATGTACTATTTTTGTAATTTTACTAGCATATTTACTTCAATTTACTAAAGTAAGTAAATATACTCCGTGGCCGAATTATTAAAAACAATGTTATAACTTGTTCTCAAGTAAAGGACTTTTATTTTGACGGGTTTCCTCAAAGGGGTGTTTGACGGACGCTTCCTCGTTGTGAAACGCGGACGCTGGAAGCTCCACAAGCGCAACCACGCCACTCTTTCACTCATAAACACGCAAAACAAGCAGATTACAAATACATCGCCGAAATCATATGGCCCTAGATATCACACATACGTCGAGCAAACTTCCTCTAATTCGCCATTTAACACCCGAATACACAGAGATAAAACAACGCAAGTATCGATAACAGTATCGTTTGTCATGAAGCTTATCGATACTCTGGTATCGACCCAATTATGTACCGGTTCTCGGTAGCCATCACTAATGTTGAGATAGATGTTGTTTGCGTAGGATTTCGAGAAATTTGTGAACATTGTTGCTGAAAATGGTGTGATCATATTTGATCATACGCCCGTTTCAGGTAAATGACAGTGTCCATTTTTAGACCTACGCCCAATAACTATAATAAGTCATACTTTTACTAATAATGCATTATAACACAGGGCAATAGTATTTATTAATGCATTGAATGTTGCCACAGGTTTGTATAACATTATACAGTCATCCAGTGGGAAACTTGAACTTATTACAGTTTGTATTATACCTAAATGGCATATATTTGTGTTTATTTTTACTGTGAGCCTTATTACTGCTAAAATAAGTGGCAACAGCAGTACTTGGTGCTATTTTTCACTTCTTACTATATATTTACAATTTATATGTCAATATTCTTTTTTTTCAATAGATCTGCACTTCACTGTCACAGTTTTGATTGTGTTTTTGCATTCCTAAATAAAAGACAAAATGTTCCTAAATAAAAGAAAAATGTTCCTTAATAAATATTCTATGAAGTTTATATATGTTTTATGTATTTATTTATATTTTATATATGTGTCTTATATTTTTTTTATATATTTACTTTTTGGGAAAAAAGGACCATAGACCGGCGAGGAACCATATATGATAACTTCATTGACCTTGATTTTCAACATAAAAATGATTTTTTTTCTTTTAAGTCACAAAAGTTCAAAAGTCTTGTAATAACCTCCAATAACACTCCAGGGTTGAAATTTTGAATTTCCAAGTATTTCAATGAGTGCCCTATAAAGGGTTAAACAAAAACGGTAGATGTCAGATAGTTTATTAAAAAAGCATTGTATGACCTCTTTAAAGGGGTCATATGGCGCGAATAGGTGTTTTTCTGTGTCTTTGGTGTGTTATAAATTGCTCATGCATGGATTAGACACGTAAAATTGCACAAATGAAAGTGTGGGAACAAAAGATGCATTCTTTGTAAAAGCGAATGCTCACCCAGACTTGCCTGAAACACCTCGTGTAACCACACCCCGGCGAATCTACGTAACTTCGTAACATGATTTGACTAAGACCGCCCAAATGTATACGCAAGTGAGGTGGGCGTAATTGTAAATCTCATTGTATCGTCTGTCAGTACAATTGCTTTGGAACCTGATGTTCCGAATATGGTCAGAGGCGTTACATTTCCGTGAAATGCTTGCAGTATTCCACCAATCACTACGCACTGGTGAACTGGCCAATCACAGCACACCTCGCTTTTCAGAGCCATGAGCTTTGTAAAAAATCTGCGCGTTTCAGAGAGGCGGAGCAAAGAGGAGATACAAACATGCATGGAAAATAAACGTTTTTTAAACTTTAAATTGTGTATACACATTGTGTTACATCTAAAACAAACAATAATATTCGTTTTAGCCGTGCAATATGACCCCTTTAAGAACTAAAAATGTTGAAAACTAGACCGATTGTATTCTAACAATTTTATTAGTTTCAAACATGCTACATTACAATATAATAGGATTGATGCAGGCGTCAACTTTATCATTTACATTTTTACAGACTGCTGCATTTATGCATTGAAAGCTATGTGATATTACCAATTTTTATTTTTGACATGTGTTCTTTAATTTCCATTTACTGTTTCCCTTGTAGGTGATTCGAGGGCTTCTTAAAATTTGGCCCAAGACGTGTAGTCAGAAAGAGGTGAGGACATAAGTTTAAGTTATGAGACGTTCCCAGCATGACTAAATAAACCGTTCCTTTGCAGCGTAAATGCATTCTGTGATGCTATTTATGTGAATGCTTGAAAGAAACGTACTGTATGATGTGTAATAAATGGCCTGGTTGTAAGATTGCTGCGTTCTCTATTCTAGCTTACCTCTAGTTTCAAAAGCTTTAAATGAGAGATGCACCGATACTATATTTCTCCACCGATAGCCGATTATTTAAAGTGATGTCCGCCAATACAGATTCTGGAGATGAAATGAATATTTCTTAACTATGTTATTGATTCATATAATGACTATTCATATTAAACATTGAACCGGTGTTGTTTCTTAACATTTTCTATGTACAGAGCAGAAATTCATTTCATTTGTTTTGTTCTCTTTTGATTGACAAGATATATCGGCTCTGATCATCGGCTGTTTGTAAACTATCAGCCGATAGTGTGAAAGAGTGCTTTTATCGACCAATTTTATTTATATAGTGCTTTTTACAAAGTGTATTGTTTCTAAGCAGCTTTACAGGAGAAAGAGGCAGAAAACAGTACAGTGCAGTAAATAAAGCGATGTTGATGGAATTTAGCCAACGATAAGCTAATCTAAAAAACAGCAGTCTCCCAGTGAGCAGGTCAACACGACCCAGTGGCGAGGAACCAAAACTCCAATGATGAATAAAATGGAGGGTGGAAAAAACTCGGGAGGGCCGGGAGGGCCGGGAGGGCCGGGTCTCCTCTGACACATTACAGCTGCACTTAGATTAATTCAGACATATTCAGATATATCGGTGCATCTTTACTTTCAATCTTGCAGGTTGTCTGATTTTGGTGATGTGTCTGTCCTGTGTAGGTCATGTTTCTAGGTGAAATTGAGGAGATCTTGGATGTTATTGAACCCACACAGTTCAAGAAGATTCAGGAGCCTTTATTTAAACAGATCTCTAAATGTATAGCCAGCCCTCATTTTCAGGTACGGTATAGTGTGGAGATGCGATCAAGTTGATCAAACAACCCGGATCAAACAACCAATCTCAGAATAACGGTTACAAACACACAATTTTTGCATATTCTTGCTTTATACTGCTGTATTATGTAAAGTAACAACTGCGATTTGTTATTAAGCTGGCTCTCTGTTTGCAGGTGGCAGAGCGTGCGCTATACTTTTGGAACAACGAATATATTTTGAGCCTGATTGAGGAGAACAATGCCAAAATCCTTCCCATCATGTTTGGAAGCTTGTATCGGATCTCCAAGGAACACTGGAACCCGTATGCGTTTACCCTTTCTTTAATTAGAATTAGAATTATGCTTTTGTCATCCCTGTAGTTTGAAGTCTTTAACTTCTTCGTTTCGTCAGGACGATTGTGGCCCTGGTCTATAATGTTTTAAAAACATTGATGGAGATGAACAGCAAACTATTTGACGAACTAACAGCTTCATACAAATCTGACAGACAGCGGTAAGACTATCATCTTTCCCGTCCGGATTGTGTATATAATGACACTGTCTTTTCGCGTGTGTCCTCAGAGAGAAGAAGAGAGAGCAGGAACGAGAGGAACTGTGGCGGAAACTGGATGAACTGAGACTGCAGGAGACGGTTCAGAACAACAGACACGACGTCCAGTTTACCTACAGCAACAACAACAACAACAACAAGCTCTATAAAGATGAAAACCCTGCTGAAGTCATCACAGACAGCAGTGAGAAGCTCACGTGTGCTGAATGACACGACCGCATCTGTTTCTCATGACTACTGCTTTACAGACGTAAGCCGCCGTAGAGAAGCACAGCTGTGGACCTTATGTGAGCAATAATCTTTCTATTTTAACCAAGAGAAAGGGTTTTTTAAAGACTAAGTCGAAATGCTATTTTTCTTCCAGAAAACAGATCATATATTTTATGTATTTGGATGTAAAGTGTGGTCCTAGTATATAACTACAGTAAGTATACTATAGTATTCCTGCCTTCACACTGCAAATGTAATTTCCTGTGATATTCCTCGTAAGATATGACGTTTTGTTTTTAGCTCTATATTTTATAAGCATAGACCTTGCTATTGTGCTGCAAAAAAGTGGATCTGGTGAGCGGTGCATCGCTATCACCATGTGATTTGTGAGTTTTTGCACACATACTTTTAAAGAATGATATTAAAAATTGCTTCATCGTATTACTTCGGGTCCACTGGCTGTACATTCTACAGCATGTGTTTAGATTTAAACAGATTACACTCAATTTTAGGTATAACTCATCTCAGGGAAAAACACAACACTGCCCAACTACAATAAAAATGATGACAATATTTTCCCAAAAAGATTCCCAGTATAGTATTCCTATAATGTTTCAAGATGTGTTTACCTATAGATTATAATATAATGTTTTAAATATGTCACTGACATTCCATTTAACATTTAAGTTGTTGTTGTTGTTTTGCTTCAACCAAAAAGGTTCTGACGCATTATTACATGTTCATTTATTTTGCTGAAAAAACTTTTGCTGTGAGAATGTGAAATAATATTTTTGTTGTAACGAGCTGCCCTGCATTAAAATGCCAACGTTTATATTTTCCATGTCAGATTGGTGATCTTTACACATAATACCACTCCATTCTTTATGTTGATTTTCACTGGAGCTATTACTGAAAACAGTCATTAAACACAAAACAACCAAACACAAATGATACAGAAGTTGCAGCGATAATGGAACCGAGTATTCTGTGTATCATTCAACAATCAAATAAATCTGATTGCTATAAAAAATAAAACTGTAATTGGGCTTAATACACAGATGTAATAAGTCACGTGGTTGATTAGGACAATACTGATACACAATGATTTCTATATATATTTTTAAAAGTAGACTATAACAAAAATAGTCTAAAAATGTAAAACTCTAATTTATATAAATGTATTTTAATATTAAAGGTATGAATAAAAAGATGTTCGTGTCAGGTTTGCACAGAAGCTCAGGTTGTTGATAGAGAAAGTAAGTGTCTTTTTAATGAGCTGATGTGTTTTGTAATGATGGATGATGGAAGCTGCTTTAATGATGATTGCAGAGGCTTTGAAATAAAGGTCAGTGACCAGTGGAGGGATTCATTCATCACAAATATAACAGCAAATGTCATCCTTTGACAGACAACTTGGTTTGTTTTAACAGTTAATAGTTTCATTAGTTGTAGAAAATGAGCACGAGGCAGATTGCAACGATGTCACGGCTTACAGCTCCACCTACTGGCACAAATGCGCATTTTACTCAAAAATGGGTCGAGTAGTTCACAAATAAAAATGTAAAACCAGATTTTTTTGTCGAGATTTCTTCAGAAGAATTATATACCTGACATATTTATTTTAAATATGATTTGTTTCTACTAAAAAACATTGCCATTGTCCGTCAGTGTGATAGTAGCTATAGCCTCTGAAATATGAGTTTTAATACAATAATTCTTTTACAGTAAGGTTTAACATTAGCTAATATGAACTGTTCACAGTGTATATTTGGAGCATTTAATAAACACTGTGCATGAACTAATTTTACCAGGTGCAATGTTTGTTTTTAAAAAAATGCTTCAAATAACATAAATAACTAAGATGCTGAGGATGTTTTGTTTATTCATGTTTATTAAGTTAAGTAATGTTTACAAATGAAACGGCAATGTAAAAAAAACAGTTTTAGATGGACTTTTGCCTGCCGCATCGTTTCTGCTGCTGTCACAACATTTCAAGGTGTTTTGACACATTGCTTCCAACAGTTATGCTCCAGTGTGCTTCATATACAAAACACGTAGTTTTCACTTCTTTTATGCTTATTAAAGCTAGGTGGAGTCATTAAACGGCAGAACCGAGTAATTAAACATAGACAACTGAATTAACAGTATGTCAAATCTTCCCCCTTTCTAACTAAAACACAGAGAAGTTTCTTTTAACTTTTGAGGTTTTGTTTGTCAACGTTTGTATATCGGACTGTACATTAGATACATAAATAAGATTTCAGGTCAAAGGTCATGTCAACTTCCTCCAATCATTGTAATGTCATTTTAATAGTATACAGTAACAATATTATACATATACAATAACTACAAACTCATTTATCACTTGTCGTTCTCTACATGTGAAATATTGAAGGATGGTCAGGACCCCTGTGAGTCAGTAGACGTCAGTGTTGCTATATTGACGCACACAGGAACCCCACTGCTTTCAATTAACCTTCTACTTTAAACCAACAAGATGAGAAGACATTTCATGACTCATCAGGACTAGTTTATTAATAAAAACTGTACAGCTTTTATCTTTATCTAGTGTAAACGTGTGTTCATTCCATATTGAGAGCCACTTTTAATTCTTTAGTTAGAGTTCATTTCACTCTCTCTCTCTTTATTTCTTTCTCACCAGCACAGCTGCATATTAATGCATTTGCTCTGCTTGACTTTTTGTTCTCGGTCATTTAATTGTGTCGGTCCTAAAACCTTGGACACCTTCAAACAGCATCTTAAGAAGAGACCTTCACTTTAACATATCCGCTTCCGTCTTCACGTTTTAAGTATGTGAGACTAATGATACTTATACTATGCTTTAAAAGTATGTACTCTTTTTGTACAGTTGAGTGCATAGCAAGAGTATGCATACTATGCGTCTCTTCATAAAGCATTTCTTATGTAACCTTTAGCATTATTAATCCGGCGAGTCAAGCATCAGATATTTCATTTAATAATTCAGTGTAGTTGGGGATAGCTCTTTAAGGGTCCTTTTTTCTAAATACTATGTACTAATGTACAAAATACTCATTTCAAATGTTCTTTTGGACGGATGGGATGCGAACGCAGCATAAAAAATATTTTTGGAAAACATACTTCAGATATCAATGGATTGATTTAACGAACCAATCAGAGCAAAATCCGAGGGCAGCGATTGGTTGTTTGGAGGAAAACGTGCCAGTTGTGTAAATCCCATTAAGCCTTATGAAGCGGCCTCATCCACACACACAAAAGATATCTGAAAAGCTCTTTTAAATAGGTCACAGCATTTGGAGCACGAGGCAACACCTGAGCTGTCAATCAAGATGATTTCTGCGTGCTGGTGATAAAACTGTAAAACACAAGCTGCAGCTGATGCTTAGATCTTACATTTGTGACTCAGGTAACACGTACCAAATGTCTGCAGATCAGACAATGACAGCTTATTCAAAATATATCCATTTATAAAGGGACCTTCACCCAAAGATGTCATCATTCATTTTGAGAAATATCTCCGTGGTTTTGTGTCCATACGATGGAAGTCTATGGGGGTTCTTTTCATTTTGGGGTGAACTATCCTTTAAACCCTTTAACTAATAGTCTCATCATTTCTTTTAATTCGCTTGTAACTTATATCGTCTTAACAGGTCAAAAAAGCTCAATTCGATCAGTTATCTAATGTAGATGTAGTTGATTTTCTATGTGTGTGAGACAGACGCAGGTGTTGTGGTGCAGTCGTGATCTCCAGCACATGTGCAGATGCAGTAGGCAGTGTTATATAAGCCAGTACTCTTCAGGCCCGAGGGCTGTGTCACATACATCTGAAGAAAAGCCCCACACTCTTACATGACCAACAAATCATGATTGAGCAAAAAAAAAACATGGAATACTTGTTGATGACTATTATTAAATGACTAATGTCTATTTTCAGTTACACATTATAATGATCTAATGCTCTTTTCTGACAAGTCAGCCTTTACAAAATCTACACAAACGTGTAACACAAATCAGTCTTTAAACAATATAGTTAACATGCATTTGTGAATATCTCACTATGTAGTATCCATTATTTTACCCATGGTATTTGTTGTAAAATTATGAAGACACGTATGGTCAGTCCGCAATAGATCCTACACTTTTACTTAAGGGTTTGCATGTACCCAATAATCAGATGTTTAAATCTTTCAATCTGCTTGAAGAGAGAAGAGATGCATTGTGGTGCTGAAGCGTGAGGGTATCTACTGTAGTCTCAGCTGGTTTTGATGTTAATAGAAGCTGAAGCTGGTGAAGTAAGAGGCTCTCTACAGAGACACTGATGTCACAGCTGTGTTTGTATTATTTAATGAAGAATCCCAAAGCTTTCCCTGCACTCTTTATACAATTCACATCTCTTTCACACTTTCCATGGGTTCATAAATGTCGCAAAACAATTCTTAAATGATACAGAGCCTAAAAAATGATACTAGTTATTTTATAATTATATACTGTATTCTTACACAACAGGATTGCATTATATATAGACTCTCTGTGTCTTTCAAGATGCTATTCATGATTTACTCATAGTAGTTGTTAATTCATTATTAAAAACAGGTGTATATTTTTTATCAGGTTCAGTATTTTCGGATTTGATTTATTTCTGATTTTCTGATGTTTTCTCATCTCAGATTTGCTCCTCTTATCACAGGTTCTGAGATCCTAAATATTCTTATTTTACCAAGATATTCCTTATATGTTACACAACGTGATTTTCTGGAATTAAAAAAAGCAGCCTGTATTTTACTTTCATCCTGCTAATGGTTTGTTTCCTTTTGTATGCGGTTAAGATTGGACGTTGCTGTTTGTACTTTGAAATGCCAACCTTCTCGAACATTCATCAGGATTATTCCAGAATATTAAAATGATTAATAGCTCCCATTCAGACAGCGTGACTTTCCCTCTTTTCCTCTTTTTGGCATTTTATGTGTTTTATGTTTTGAGGTTACAATGGAAGTAAATGTGGATCCTTTTCTACACTGTAAAATAATCCTGTAAAAAAACTGCTTTTTATGGCAGCTGGGGCACCAGAAATAATCCGTAAAATAAAAATAAATTAATTAAATTAAATTAATTAAATGTCAAATTAGATGGGTTTTCTGTGGTTTTTTTACACAGAAATTTTGTATCTAATTTGACAGTATTTGGCTCTAAAAACAGTACAATTTTACTTTACAAAATTGTCACGTATTTTTGAAATGCAGTAAAAAAATGTCAATAGACTGCAAATGTGCAAAATAACGTAATAAATGTACAAAAACTTCTGGTGCTGGAATATTACCGTTTTTTGCTGGATTTTTTTTACAGTGCAATTTATGTAGTGAGTTAAAGTGTCTAAAGGCAAATGGGGTTTGATGTACAAAAATGAAATCTAATTTGTTATTTTATGTGTTTCTTTTATCATTCCCACTGTAACCAGAAAACCCCAAAATATAACTTTTTTAAGAATCAGTGCTTTAATTTAAGGAAAGGTTTGAACTGACGTTAATATAAATAATTTTGAGGTGAACTATTCCTTTACATCAGCTAAAAGTGAGTGTTTTCTCATTTTATTGGGTAGTGTATTGAACGTAAATTAACCAAGTTTAATGCTTTAACCATAAAATGTAATAATCACTGGATCGGATAAATATCTCTCATTAATCAGCTTCAGTTTCTTTAGTCATTTTGTTAGCAGGATATTTCATGCAAAAAGTTAAGTTTCAGAAGTAGGTTTCCACACACATTTGGTAGCTGTGCTTCAATGCTTTAATGAGTCTCCTCCCACCCACTTTTCAAATCATTTCTGTGCCTCAGGGTGGATATTTTGTGTTGGCTCATTTCCAAACACACACACACACACACACAGAGAATGAAGGTTGGTGAGGGAGAGACACAGATGAAAATGAAGAAGATATGAACTGACAACTTTGCTGAGAAGGGACATTTTGACTCTTTTAAGGGGACGGGGGGAGGGTTGGCCTACTCGGGGCTGATGATGAAGAAAAATCCTCATTGACTCAACATTTTTAAGTGGAAAAAGACAGGACAGAAATATGGGGACCATGTTGTGATCTTTAATATAGGAAAGAGCAAACAAGGTAACCGCAGAAGTTTTATCATTCCTTACTAGCGTCAGGACAGCAATCCACAGGACAAGTGTGCTTATATTCAGGGGAGGACCCATTAGGCAAAGGTAGGCAATCACTTTGGGCCCCGAGCTACCAGGGGCCCCCAATAGGCAGGGGTGGATTTAACCAATAAGCCATGTCAGCAGCCACGTAAAGCCCCAAGGAATCCTCAAAATAGCCGGGATAACCCTGTTAAGGTTTTAAGGTTATTACATCGAATGCACCCCCATTATAGATTCGAGTGGACCATTCCATTAGCACCGTACATGTGCGAGACGAGTTCGACGCTACTTAGAGTAAATTAACGCAGCGGCAGAGTTAGTAGAGCTGCCCACAGCAAGAGTGTCATTTTGTGGTACATTAGCAGCAGAACAAGGTTAACGTTTCAGAGAAATAAAATAACGATGAAGAAAAAAGATGATTCACAAATGATAGTTGCCAAAGTCCCCACACAAACGCCAAAGTCCCCACACAAACTCCACCCTCTCCCGCCAGACGCAGCACTCTCCCGGCCACAACCAGTGTTAATGTGCCGGTGAGTATTTCTCCATGAACACCGACAACACAGTTATAATGACTGACGACCACAACATCTGGCAAACAAAGAGCGCTGTGCACTTGGTAGGAGAGGGCCAGTTCAAAGGTAGAAAGGTTGTACGACCTTGCTCCGATGCGCAGACCGATGGGCACGTATAACGACATAATATAATAACATCAAAGTACAGCACTAACGATTCGTACTAGTACAGAAATTGGTCACATTTAAATGCATGAAAGGTCGTAAACGTTGAGATCTCTAGTCCATGCCAACACAATCTCAATGTAACTTTGAGGAGGCTAATTAGTATTTGTACGTTTTAGTACGATTTGCTATTGCGCCAGTGATGGTTAGGTTAAGGGGCGGGGCTTCAGTCTTGCATTTTTCAATAATTGTACGTTTTTGTACAATTCACATCGTACATTCGGATACAAATGAACCACCTCGTAAACTACGTACAAATTCCTAAGGTCCGGCTGGCAAAGTAAATCTTTTAAGTAAACGAAGACAGAATGACGTGATAGTTTATGCACATTTTATTTCAACCACTTTGGATTTCTAAATATCATTTTGGACATCTTGATCATGTCCTGAATGGGCATGAACGCAGAAATGATGAAACATCTATAATGACAGTTAGTGTTATTAAAGGGTAAGCGGTGACTTTTCTATCTGTTACGCTACAATTACAAATGCATGAAAAGTTATAATAGTACAATCCACCATTTAAAAGTGCATCTACCTTGCATATCATCCAGTTTCCAAAAGTAAGAGATATTTATGATTTTGATAAAAGTGCAAAAAGTAAATAAAAATGTAAGTTGGTCCATTTGTGACCCTTGAAGCGTTAGTTCACTGGACAATTTGCTGTTAATTTACTTCTCGGGTCCTCAGGTGTCATGTCTTTGAGAGTCCAAAAACCGGATACAGGCAACGTAAAAGAAACTAACATTTCAACAATGTATTGATGATTAAGTACAGTATGTCTATAACTTGCCATTATGCGAAACAGTAAGTCAAACTTCAGATAGCAACATCTTCAAATCTTATTTAATAATAGTTATACAAGTTTACTAATTTTGTCTAATTGAGAAAAATATTTGAAAAAACTATTGCAGTTATAGTTGACATTCGCAACACATTACATCTTCTGTTCCAAATGAAACAAGATATTTTATGAGAAAAAGATGCATAAAAAGTGTGTTTTTCATGTGAAGTTGCAGTGGACTGTGGAGGAAACACTGCAGGCACACATACAGTATATGAGATGTGGACTAAAGGTCAAGTTCACCGTCAGAAGCATCTCAACACAGTTGACTGCATTATTGTTGTAACCTTTATAACGTCAATGCTAACCCACATTATTGGATGGTTACAATGGTAATCTACAATAAAGACTAAGTAGCTATTTGATGTCAACCAATAGCCCAGAGACATGAGATGTCAATGAATGTTTCAAAGGCAAAGCAAGTTATTGGACTTTGATAAAAGATTACAAAGACAAACATTTGATTTCTTCCTTAGAATGATGGGAGCTCATGCACAATATGACCAGGAGTGTGTATTAGAAAAGTCCATTTTGATTTTATATTGACCTGGCTTCAGCCCTGAAGCTAGTTTTAACCTAAAGTGCAAGTACAGTATAAACAATTTTAACTCTACAACTGTAAAAATCAAAGCCTTAAAGTCATCGCCAAAGTAAAATGTCACAATAGCTACAATAATGGATTACACAATGCAAAAAAACCCAACAAACAAACCTGGTGATAGATTAGAGTTACGGATGTATAAACCATAGATATACATACAGTAGATGCCTCATAAGCAGCTGTTTATGGGCCGCAATGCAAATGTCATCCGCCGTATTGGAACAGTCAAGCTGGTTTGTTGGTCGTTTCACTGCCAACGTTTTAAGAAAGAACATGGCCAACCAGTGCTGGCATTTTAATAATTTCCACAAAACATTGATTTTATTTTTGAAGAATGTTCCTCTTGCGTTACCTTTTAGTTATAAAAATGTTTCCAGTTTTTTTAAACATTGTATTAACGTTTTTGCTTGGTTATGGAAACTTTATTAAACGTTCCAGTTATGTAAACATTCCCACAATTTTTGTACAATCAGAGGCTGAAAACTCATTTTGAGTGTCAACAGCAACTTTGATGAACTATTGATTGTTCCAAAATGGCGGACACATGTCGTGTCTGGAGCGGCTGAATGTGGCATCTATACGTATATATCTATGGTATAAATGGTCTATGTTACAGCTAAGAAAGAAATGCTGTGTTTAAATAAAAATGAGAAAAATGAGTTGGAGGGACGATTAAACTTAAAGCTAAAATGTGGAAGAAAGCATAACATTGTTAGTGTAGTTATCATTTAAAATATTTCTTTAAACTATTTTATATTATTACTATTATTTTACAAACTGCTATCATTTTATATCTCAAAATAGTTTCCCCTGCAAATACGACAGGATCATTACATACTCCCTATTGAGGCTGTCGCACCACAACATTAGATACTCACCAGTGAAAGTCAAAACCAGAAAAGTCTTATTCTTTGGAAGTTTGAACTGTTGGTTTTGAAAACCCTGCTTTTGTTTCCATCTCCCCTTAATGCTCAACAGAGAGCTAGGAGTTTGGGTTCGACCCTTTCTCCAAAACCTCAATGCGTACTTGACAAAATGTAGGCTGTTTTTTATTGCAAACCGCTACTGTCTGCTTACAGTCTGCCCTCTTCAGTCCACAACTACATTAGATGTAATGAAAGAGGATCCAAACCGTGAAGCAGCAGTACGTCAACCCCAAATACAACAGTGGTTGGTTTTGTAAGGCGAAAGAGATTCACATGCCACGCATCCTCCGGCGCACTAGATGGAGCTGCGGCGTTTGGAGAGTCTTTGGTAATGCGCCGGGCTCAGCAGGCCAGTGTACACCGAACTGGCCGCGGAGTGCTCCTGCAAGGCACTGCAGACACAGCCGTTGGAGTGCAGGGCGTCGGAGGTCTCGCTGTGCTCCATGTAGGTGTCCGAAGTGGACAGATCGTGAGATATGATCATGGGAATCGAGTAGCGCATCTTCTCCTGACTTTTGTACCAGAGACAGGAGCACATGGATTGGAAATGCAGCACTTCGGCGTAGACATTACACAACCCTTTCCCCGACCCTCCGGCGGCGGAAGAGGATGGCGGGTCGGCCATGCAGTGGTTGACCCCCGCGGCACTCGCCTGCCTGCTGCGGGACAGCAGGGTGCGCTGCTCGGCGTCGCGCCGCTCGTCCTCAGCATTCATGGTCATGAAGCGAAGCACCACCAGGTTGAGGAAGGCGCCGATGACCGTGAGGCCGGTCAGGATGTACATGAAGCTGAAGGCTACGTACTGGGGGTTGTTCTGCAGGGCGTTATCCTTCTGCAGGGCCACGTAGTCCCCGAAGCCGATGGTGGTGAGCGTTATGAAGCAGTAATAGTACGCGTGAAAGAAGCTCCAGTCTTCGTAGCGGGAGAAGGCCGCCGCCCCCACGCACAGCGTGCTCATGCAGGATATCAAGCCGATGCACACCATATTGGCCATGGAGACCTCGGTGTGTCGAAGGCTGAGACACTTTTTGAGACGGTGAAGCAGGTACTTCACGAAGGTGTTGATGCGTTCGCCCAGGCTTTGGAACATAACAAGGGTGAGGGGGATCCCCAGGAGAGCGTAGAACATGCAGAACACTTTTCCACCATCGGTGCTGGGGGCCGCGTGCCCATACCCTGCAAACAATAAATGGAGAGAGATTAGTTTAACAGTGACAGTCTAAAGCAACCACAAACAGTTTGGGTGTCTTCCTTAAAGGTGCAATGTGGAGATTTTAGCGGCATCTAGTGGTGAGATTGCGAATTGCAACCAACGGCTCACGTTTCCCTTTCGGAGCACTAGGGTGGCTGACACGGGACAAAGATGTCGCCACATTTTCACTTCTTTGCTGATGGAGATAACGAATTTACGCATCACGCTCTGTAGAGCAGTTTGTCCGTTTAGAGCTACCGTAGAAACAACATGGAGAATTCCATGTAAGGGGACCCGCGGTGTATGTAGATAGAAATAAATCATTCTAATTAATAATTAAAACATAACGCTTCATTATGTAAGGTCTTTATACACCTCTGCAGACATTGTTATGTATATTATATTGCATTTCTTTAAATAGATCCTTCTTAATATCACACACAGCACCTTTAAAAACACAATAAAGAGAGAATGACTGCGTGTCCACAAGCATGAAAGCCGGTCCGATTATTTGATACGTACATTTGAAACTTTGGACACGTACCATAATGAACGGATCAGCTCTTGTGACATCTGAATTTACAACCTGTCAGTTACCAGCACAGATCCGTAACCTCAAGCTTTCACACATTTAACACTTTCAATTGCTACCGGAGGAAACAGATTAGCTTTCAAAATAAACATTTTCCTTTCTGTCCAAAAGAGGAAGTAGAACAACTGCTTTTTACTTTATTGTATATTTTGTATATTTTGCCTTGAAGTTTTATCTTCACAGAGGTGTATTGTGTTTCTAAACCATCCTTTGAATGGCTGTGATTAATTGATAGAATTTTAGGGACTGATCACAATGACTCATTTATAATTTAACTGTGACAAAAATGTTTATTTTTAGTGTTTTTTAGGATATGCCATAAGAACAGTGCATATTATATTATTCCCGGCTAATATAATACAGACATTTATGAAAATTTATAGATGTGGACCAATCTAGACATCCATACGTACTTGTGAAGACATAAGATACGATGAAACAACAATAAGGAAAATTAGAGTAATAATTAGAGATGCACCTGAACTAAATTTCTTCACCGATACCGATAGTCGAATGTTCAGAGTGATATCTGCCGAAACCGATTCTGAAGATTAAATGAATATTTCTTAACTTTGTGAATGTTATTAATTCACATAATGACTATTAATATTGAACATCAAACTGGTGATGTTTCTTAACATTTTGGCCGATTAATGCATTGACCGATATTGATTTTAGGCCGATATATCGGTGCATCTCTAGTAAAAATAATACAATTTATGATTTTATGAAATTCAATTGTTTGTTCTCTCAAGTTAAAATTTCAGTCATCTCTCACATCATTTGTTTCCAGCTAACAGTGACACTATTGTAGTTTTGCCTTCTTTCAAAAAGTGAATTTTCTCAATCTTACTGATAAAACACACTTGTAAGTATATTTTCATTGCACCACAATCACGTCCAGTTGATTCTTTCATAGAAGCAATCATGAATTATTTCGTACAAACCATCTTGAATACACAGGACTGATGTTTAGAGCTCATTTTCATGTATCTGCTTCTCTTCATCCATTCAGCTTACATCTCCCAAAATAACTCATCAAACTTATGGCCGAATGTGCTGCAGTCACAGCAAATCCATTCAGTAGTTCAACACACATTCCGAGGATTAAATACTTAGAGAAGGTGTGTGTGTGTGTGTGGTGCTGGGGGAAGTCATTGTGCGAAATAAAGGATTAACGATGTCTGCCTTTGGTTAAATCAAAATATAACCCATATTAAGAAAAACAGGACAGCTGGTTCAGCACGTTAATATCTATAGGTGAAATCTATGAAGCTTAGAGCGTGTGTGTGTGTGTTAAAGATAGATCAAAGACGGATCTGGAAAACATCCACCTTTATTAGAATTACATCACTGTCAGCTCACCAACCCTAAATCTAGGATTAATACAATTATAATCAGATTATTTTAGGGCACGTGTTAATCTTACAGGGCCTTCCACTGATGTTACACCACACTGACTCGTGTTGTATTTATCAATATACAGCATGATATTTATATTATTGTGTCTTTTAATGTGTGTGTGCGTGCACGTGCTGAGCAGCTATGTTTAGGATGTGTAACTCTAGCAGCGTTTGAGGGCTTGACATACTCCGGTCAGATGTCCCGCTGCTGTCACTTTTAATCTTTCACATCTTCTCGAAAAATGCGAGAAAGGCAAAGCAGTTGTGCGGTTATATAATGCTGTTTGTGTTTCGCTTTTACGTAAGACTTCATTTGGCTTCTTGATTATAAATGTCCGACTCCCTTCTGTGAATTACAATCGAAGCATTTACAATATATTCCATCGTTAGCGCAAATGCTTTTTGTTTTCCTTGAATAGAATGCAAATGTATTCGTTACAATCAGCTGTATAACCACAACCACAGTTGTGGGAGTTGCTGTTGAAAAAAAAAATATATACTGTAGTTTTACAGCATTTTACCGTTTATATTTTTGAAATGCGGTAAAAATGTTAAATTACAGAAATAAACTGCAAAATTGGGTGTAAAATATGAATTGCATGAAATAAACATGTCATTTTACATTACAACAAAATTATTTTACATTTTCTCAGAATATTACGTTTTTAACAGGTTTTTTTTACAGTGTACTGAACCTACAGTATGCATGTATGCAATATTTATCTAATGATGTCATTTATACCCATAAATGACACCATGATATATTTGAGAATTCGTGAATCACTGTAGATCAACTTGTTTTAAATGATGTATGGTTCTGCCCCATCTTGTCTTGCTTTTCTTGACCTAGTGGCAGAACCATGACAGAACCTCTATTTTTACGTGGAGAGAGAAGTTTTGGCCCACTTGGCCTTCCACATTCTCCTTCTCACCGGTGTCGCGTCTCTGTTCCCGCCCTATCGTCTCGTTATTGCCTGTTAATGATTTCATGCCCCGCACCTGTCCCTCTTGATTTGTCCCCTTATTTAATATTTAATGCCCCTGTGTCCTCTGTCTTGTGCTGGATCATTGTTGTGTCGTGTTCACGTCGTTGTGGTGAGTTCCTGTTGTGTAGTCAGTTTAGTTTATTGTGGTTATGTCAAGTGTTGTTATTATTTCTAGTCTAGTTAGTCCCTGTCGTCGTTGCTATGTTTTGTTATGTTCCCCATCGTGGGTTTTTGTTTTGTCCTTGTTTTATAATTATTAAAGTCTTGTTTAACCCCTTACCTCCCGTCTGCACTTGGGTCTTTTGTCTGTGTCTCACCCGAGAACCATGACAGGTATTACAGTAATAGTGCTGTATAAGATAAACAGACGTGTATCGCTGAATGCAAAATTGCCGATGTCTGTGCAAGGGCATCAATGATGCCACATGTCACTTTGGATGAAAATGTATCTACGCACACAAGCATCTCACACCAGAGAACAGAGCCATCCAAAAACACACATCACAAGGCCCCGTTCACTTTAAACATCTGTTTATCCTCCAGCAGGAGTTCAGCTGGCTGGTGATGTGTGAAGCATCCATACTTTATTTCTTTACACTCAAGTACCCTTTCACTGACATCAGATCAGTCAGATTTACATACCCACAACTTCCCGGACGTCACAATTCTTATTGTTATATAACAATTACGACAAATTGATGTGCGGTAAGATGACACAAATAAAACGTTTGGCTGTTTTCATATGAGTTCTGAAACTTACTTTTGATCTTTTGACTCAGATCTTCTTTATGTCAAAAGATCAAGGAAAACCGGATTTCTCAACCCTCCGTAATAACAGAATAATAACGTGTGTTATTTTTTCTATACAAAAAGTGAGCAATAGGAGACCTTGAGATCATCTTATGAGATTTTGTACTCAGACACCAAAATCTGGCCAAGATACTAAAAGTCCAAACAATCTGAACTATGATATTACAGCATGACATTTTTTTTTAAAGCTTTTTTAAAGGGTATGTCAACATTTAACTAATTTTCGGTCTATTTTTATATCGCCTAAGGAATCTTATGAGAAACCTCTGAAACGCAGTTGAAAAGTAAACGAAGCGTGACAGGAACTCCGAAGAGTTCCTTGAAATAAATCGAAATGAACTTCAATAAAAGCGTCCTTTGGGAAAATACAGATACATATATCATCGGTTTACAGGGCGGAGTATTTTTAAACCCGTGGGCCAACTGCAAGTATACAAGTGCCTACTTTTGTAGGATTTGATTGTGAGTTGAAAATATATTTATGAGAGCAGATAACACACACGAGAAGATGTTCATGAGAGGCATCTACTGATGTTTGGGAACACAGGACAAAGGACATGTTTTATGTCTACAACTGTCTTAGCCCTTTATGTACAGTACTGATGCTGTGCAGGTGGCTGGTGTTTTGTAAATAGACTTTGGGTGGCATATAAAAAATACTTTTTAGCTGGACTGGTCTTATAACACATACGATACATAACAAATAACAAACCCGTCAGTGTTTAGTATAAATAAAAAAGCCTTCGTGGTCCCTCCATTGTCCCTTTGAGTCCGGACGCTCAGAGCTGTCAGGCTGACCGACAGATTGTCTATGTGAAAAATGTCCCCGAATGTATAAAGTGCAAAAAGCCAAAGATTCCGACTGATGTATGACCCGCTGCTCTGCTGGCCAGGAGGGTATTTATTTGTACAGATCACATTCTTTCCATCCAAAACACTCCTTCCCTGCAGAGGAGGGCAAGAGAGACGCTCGCGTCCCGCTGTACTGTCGCTGGACCCTGCAACTCGATTGATCCCACGACTCAACTCATCAACATCTTTCAAACTCAACCTTCAGAAACCGCAGACGTGTGGGGAACCAAAAAAAGACGTTTTTGAAACGTTGTGAAAATGCCTTTTCCAAATCAGTGTTAAATTTTTAGGTTTTGCTTAGCCAAGGGCGTATATGAAAGAAAGTTTAGAGAAGAAATCTTTTTAATGAGATTAAATGGAACGCAAATGCAAACTTTTCTTAAGTCATTTTTGTCTCACATATTTCTCCTGAGAGGCAGAAATCTCACAAATGTCTCCATTAGAGTTTCAGTAGAGATGTCAACAACGTCTCAAACTGAGCTCAGATTTGTCAAGTCTGCAATCAAAAGTCAATATTATGAAAGATCTCAATATCAACTCAGACATTTCTCATCAAATTGACCCAATCCAGATTATTTTACCTCGTCAGTCTACATTCATTTTACACCTCCATCACTCTTCATGTGTTTGAACTAGTGCTGTCAAATCGATTAATCACGATTAATCGATTCCAAAATAAATGTCTGTGTTTATAGAATACATGTGTGGTGTGCATATTTATTTGTATATATATATATATATAACTGCACACACATATACATGTATATACGTATAACAAATATTTACCTAAACATATAGCTTCATTACATATAAAGTTTAAAATACTTCAAATATGATTTACATGATGTACAACTATAAATGAATATGACTTATATTTCTTAAATATATAAATGTATGTTTGTGTATTTATATATAAATATGCCCGCCCCACACACGCATACCGGAAGAGGTGTAAGTGAGGTCAGCAGGGGGTGCTCACCCTGTGGTCTGTGTGGGTCCTAATGCCCCAGTACAGTGACGGGGACACTATACTGTCAAAAAGCACCGTCCTTCGGATGAGACGTTAAACCGAGGTCCTGACTCTCTGTGGTCATTAAAAATCCCAGGATGTCCTTCGATTAATAGTAGGGGTGTAATCCCGGTATCCTGGCCAAATTTGCCCATTCGCCTCTAAACATCATGGCCTCCTAATCATCCCCATGTATACCAATTGGCTTGGTTAAAAAACTGTCTCTTCTCCACCAATAAGATGGTGTGTGGTGGGCGTTCTGGCGCAATATGGCTGCCGTCGCATCATCCAGGTGGATGCTGCACATTGGTGGTGGTTGAGGAGATTCCCCCTTTCCATGTAAAAGCGCTTTGAGTGCCCAGGCAGAAAAGCGCTATATAAATGTAATGAATTATAATTATTATACCGTATATTATGTAAACACAAGTATTCAAATCGATTAATCGCGATTAATCGGTTTGTTAGCACTAATTTGAACTATTTTTATTACTCCTAAGCAATTTTAGAAGAAACATCTGAGACTTGCTACTTAAATAAAACACAATGGAGAGCAATGAAAGACCAACCTCTGAGCTTGCCAACCGGCTGGCCACCTGTGCAGTTGGCAGCAAGCATGTAACCAAATATCATAACCGCGGGGAGGGACAGATAAGGACCCACATCAAGCATTATTCAGAATATTGTAGGACCTCGCCCGCTTTTTAGTGGTTACGGCTCCGGGTGACAGTACAAAAGTGTGGGCTCATAATTCTGATCCTAAATGTCCACTAGACTAATGGATCAGGTTAGCTCAGGTTATAGTGTATTAACTGATACCGCAGATAGTAAACAGTGCCATGTTTACAGAGTGTCCTGCATTGACAATAAGGCACTGGCAGCCTGGTTGCTTTACTGATGATTAGATTACTCATGCCAAGTGTACGCAGTAACCTGATCTATAGGAGGCACATGAAACAGACCTTACTACGTGTTCAAAAGCATACTTGATCATGGAAGAATTGCATGCATTGAGCTGTGTGAACTAGTTTACAGCACATGACATCATGAAGCGAGTTTTTTCAACTTCAAGATTTTTGGTTAACATAGTGCAGTTTTGTGCTTTTTTGCAGTTTTTTTACAAATGTTTTTTGTAGCTAGTAAATAAAATAGTATACTACGTACATCTCATATTTAAAAAAAAATCAAGAATTTGTATAACATGTGGATGAAGTATAGAAATTCACACTGCGAGACACTGCTGTCACGGATTGACATGTCACATCAACTACCCATTGACCACTGCCAAGACGCGCACACACACACACAGAGAGAGAGAGCGAGAGAGAGATCACTGAACATGGTCTGTCAGTCTTTGGATTAATTAAAGGAGCGTGTACGCATCCTAGTCATGTTGACTACTAAGTGATCTTAAGGAGCTGTCCAGTGTCATATACACACTACAGAGGCAATACTCAACATTTTTAGTAAGCTAAAGACTTCAGCGGCATAGACGCCTCAAGGAAGCAAAATACCTTTATGGAGGGTGTGTAAATAAAAGTGTTCACATTGTCCTTGTGTGTTATTTTACATACATCATGCACAAGCTTGGTAAAGTGAATGAGTATTTTAAAAGCTAACTTACATCTTACACGAATAAAAGGTCAGTAATTCAACATATTTGAAAACATTTCTTATTTTTTATTAACAGTATTTTACATGTCAGTAGTATGAAAAACCCAAAAATTATTGCACGTTATTGCAATACAGTGCCACGGGAGTCCCCAAATTTCTAAGAATCATTTACGCATATTTGGCTCGTCTCGTTTAAAGAAAAAATGACATCCCTAAAAAGTTTGTCCTGTCACACACAGGCAGTACGTCGAGTTTCTGTCCTACCTATGGTGGTGATGACGGTGATGGCGAAGTAAAAGGATCCCGCGAACCTCCACTGGACCCCAGCCTTGTGCGGCTTGAGCTGGAGCACGACCCTCTCCAGCTCGTCAAAATGCACTCTGCTCAGATTGTACTTGTCCATCAGCTCCTGTTTGCGACCGTCCAGGACCTTCTTCTGGGTGGTCTCCATCGTCGACTCCAAAGCGTCAAAAACGGCCGCCCCGACGAGCAGATACGTGAAAGTGCATATGATCAACACCAGGGTCCTGATGTTTTGTCTCTTCATGATCAGAGCGAACGAAACGAGCGGCAAACTTTGAGGACTGATGGAGATGAAGGAGCACCGAGCTGTTTCATTGCGACAGACAGACAGCGAGGAGTGAAGCGATGAGCTGTCCTTCAGCACCACGGGTGGACATGTGCCTATCGAGTCAACACATCGCGCTCTTCTTTCATCTCTGTAGCCTCCCATCGAGTGTTATACAACATGCCTTTTGAAAAGGACTTCTTCTGTAAAGGATCTTTTCACTATTGGATGGATTTCGTGCCATAGCCTATTATTAAAAAATGACAAGGCTTTAGAAGCGATTCCGATCAATAATTGAGTTTAATGTAATGAGCTCTCTTTGTATTGTTCATTCTAACGACATGTCTTCCTGTAGGATGCTGTAAGTGAGACTAAATGAATTAGTAATCAGATCATCGCTGTCCAGATTTCAGACCACCGATATCCCAAAATAGTGTGCAAAATACGTGACATGTGTTAAAGAACATGTATGCACCAACCACTGGTTCAGGATGAGATCTTTTCAATTCCTTGAGGAAAATAACCTTGGTTTTTGAGATTCTGTGAGGTCATCCTATCCTCAGGGGAAAGGACAGACGATGGATTGCAATTAAATTGATTTTTCCTGTCTAAATGTGTCGATATATGTCGTCATTCAGTCAACAGCAACCTGTGAGATAATTACAGCGGAATTTCAGCGCAGACTCACCTGTGATCTTTAGCTGCACAAGCGGCGACTGTCCGCGAGAGGGCGCGCTCGTGCAATATCCGTCAACTCTTGGCACGTTAAATCTTTCAGTATTACACTGCGCAGTGTTTTGTGCGGTTTTGATTTGTTTGGTTAACTTTGAAAACGTTGCGGTCAGTTTCACGAGCAAACAAAGGCTTAAACCGTGTCCTTGTTGTATGTTTTTATTTACATGTTGCCCACAGCGTTTATCTGTCGTTCAAATCACACCTGTAAATATTAGCACATTTCACAAAGCATTGAGCTTAGGGACAATCCAACAATGTATAGCACTGCGACGCTTTGTTTGTAAACTTTGCTCTTTTTTGACGTATCCGTTAGAAATGAACTTGTTTTAGTTTGCTATCTGCATGTACGTGCATGATCCTCATCTGTATCCTCGCGTGCTCCGCCTCTCCGTGAGCAAATTTGTTTTTAAACGAAGGCTGTTATAAATCACAGAGGTGTTACAAACACGTGACATCCACAAACACACAATGACAGATACTGCAATAATCGTCGACGTAACATGAATTTTCCGCTTTCCTCAGACGACAAATGCGGCGCGCGCGCCACCTCTCAGGTTACCTACTGTACTGCGGTCAGCTGGGCGGTACTTAAACTACACGAGCTACAAAGTCACTCACCAGGGAACAAAGTTCGAAATGAGCAAAAAAAACCTAGTAGAGATCCAGTAATCAGTAATGGATCCAGTTAAAGGAGACGAATGCATGAGCGAGCACGCGGCGAATCTTCTGGGCTCCGGACAGCAGTCCAACCGGACACATCAAAGCTCCAAAAGAATGTCAAGATACGTGAAAATCCTCGTTGGGGTAAGAGAAGTCTCAGCATGTCCTCTCGTGCGGTGCCGGTAGCTACTGACATCACTGTGGGTTATGTAATGCTAACGTTACTTTCTTTAAAATAGCTTATTAGTTCATTTTGTTTATGTATTAGGTGAGAGTAAGTTTACCAAATTATACACAGTATATATATGAGCAGGGCCGGTATATATTTAGTTGTAGATCATTTGCAATGCTATGCATTAAATGGAAAGGCTTTATTAAATGGGCTTTAAATGTCAAACGTGTTTTTAGGTTGAAAAGTAAAGGTTTTTAATGAATGGAAAGTAGACTGGTCTCAGAGCAGCTGAGGTTTAGCTCATGTGGCTGTACAGGAGGAAATGTTTACCATTAAGCAAATATCACTAATAAATAACAAGAAAAAGCCAGTTATCTGTAGTTCAGTCTGCAACAGTGTGTTGCTTTGATATTTGTTTAGCTGTTCTTACACCAAATAACCGGATAAATACCTGAATTTATTATTTATTAGTGAATGTGATATTTATAACAGCCCAATGTAATGTGCGTATTACGCACACATCATTCACACTAGCCTAATGCATGTTTTGGAAAGGTTTAAGGCTTTAGATGAAAGGTTGTGTTAAAGATGCTTTTTTCGCCCCCCAAGCAAATCTCTGTTGTGGTGGCGAGTTGGCAGATTCATTAACGAGGAAGGAGGTTGTTCTTTTTTAGAAGTTAATCACAAAAAACACTTGTAAATAACTCAACGTAACAGAGCTTACCATTTTTGGTTCCTAAGGAATTTTGAGAAAACTAACAGGGAAGGTTAGAACATGTCCTTGGAACATGGGAACCAAGAACCCGATCCCAACGGTCCCTGTAGGTTTGGGGAACGTTGAGGGAACGTTCTCTGTTTGCTTGATAGGCTACTCTGTGTTTTCAAACTCCTGTGATCTAATATTTGACTCGGTTGCAACCTCTGCTTAAGGCTAGAATGACATCAGAGGTCATTTCAAGTTAATGCAGTCCTCAGTTCTTTGTTAGTCAGAACAGTCTGAGATATTGAAAATGTTAGCGGTGAAACATCTGTATAAGATTAAAGCGGGGATTTAAGCACACAACGGCCTGGACAGATGCTTAATGTTGTCAAACACTGAAAAAGTGTCAACAAAATAACTATATGTATTTAAGGAAATGTTTTCCTCACAGTTTTATTTTGAAAGTGAATTGCGGCACATTTTGAAGTCCGTGTTTCCTGGGGTTTGAACCCATGACCTTGGCGTTATTAATACCATGCACGGGCTACTGGTTTACCGCTGCTGTTTTGTGCATTCCTGTCCAGCAAACATATTCGGCGCACGGAATGGTCCTGAAGCTCAGTCCATGTTTCTACTAACACCACATTCATTGATTGTATTAAAACAACGATTCATTCTTCACCGTATCTTATAAACGCATGTTCAGCACAGTGAGCTCTATTGTTTTTCTTCTGTACAGATCCTTCTGCTCTGCCTGCTGGCTTTAATTCTCACAATCATATTTATACTGAAACTTCACTGCGTTGAGAAAGGTATCGACTCGTCATGTTTTTATAATAAATCAACGTATACACAGTACAATTCTCGAGATTCTGCAGTTGTTTACATGCTTTTAACTTCATGTGTTTTTGACTGATAGTTAGCAGCTGTAAAGATCGCTGTGTGTCCAAAAGTCGTGATGCTAAAGCGGCGTGCTACTGCGACGCCGCATGTGTGAGTGAAGGCACCTGCTGTGTGGATTATGAGGAAGTTTGTGTGGAGCCAAGTAAGTGTCTCTCTGTTTCTATCTCTCTTCTTATTCAGTCCATTGCTCTCTCTCTCTCGTGTGTGTTGTTGGAAATATTTCTGCCGTCTCAGTTGACACGCAGTCTGAAACTGAAACGCAATGGAGTGATTTTCAGCCTCGAATCTGATTGGCTGACATAACCACCAAAGTAATGTTTACCAAATGCCACATTGATACGGTTTCAAAAACGAACCAAATGTGCCAAAAAAAGTTTGTCAATTTTGTTGTTCAAAAATACATTTCTTACTTCTGGATAAGCAGATTACTGCCGATCACAACATCTGCACACATTTCCCCCCGTATTAGTATATAATATATATTCTCTAGATAGTCTTTCTTTATTCATTTTAAACTTGTATTTTGTCCATTTGTATTCTCTGTATATATATGACGCTTACAAGCTAAACAGACTGTGGTTGGTCACATTACATCGGTCTTTTTCTTTCCAAGTGGGCGGTTCTCGGCCAAAATAAACTACAGTGTGCACTTTATATTCACAGTCAAGGTCTGGATACGTGGGACTCTAAATCAGAAAAAGAGACGTTTTTAACAGTTTAACTTCAGCCAACCGTGTTTGTGTGTCCGGGCGAAAAAAGAAACAAGGTTATATTAAACGTGTATGTACAGACACTAAGCGTTTAACCAGGGCTGAACCGGAACACCCCAGAAACGCCTGACTCCGCAAACACTACACACGAATGTCTGTTTAACACCCACCTGTTAAAAATTCCCTCCGTCAAGTGGCTTTTTCCCAAGTTTGGCCTCACAGACATTTTTTCCCCCGCATGTTTTGAGTCGGCTTTCCAACCTGCACGTCAAATATTCCTGCCCGTGGCGCCTGCTGTGTGCACTGCATGTGTGGAACGGGATGGGTGGACTTTGCTTTCATATGGTCAATTGCACATACAGGATCAGAGAGTTCTTTAACAATCATAAACGTTGCATGAATCGCTTTTGTGTCATTTTAGTTTTACATTTATGAAATGATTCATATTGCATGTACTTTATGTACACTTTTGACTGCATTTCTCTGTGAAGCGTCCATGTTATGAACCATGCTACTGTGATCCCTTATAATGGACTGAAATGTCTTATTTTTACTACTATATTTACTGTAAACCTTTTTGACTCCAAGGCCCCCATTGTATTCAACAACATTCAAAGGCCGCCTCCCACTCACAAAAATGCAATAAAGTATTTTTTAAAAGGTTTCACCATACACCATTCTGTTTTTCCAGCTCAACTCTGGACTTGTTCTAAATTTCGTTGTGGTGAGGAGCGTCTGCCGAACAGCCTCTGCTCTTGCTCAGCTGACTGTGTGAACACGGGCGACTGCTGTTCCAACTACAAGAGCACGTGTGAAGGTAAACAACATGCTTTGTTCGTATTCATTGTATAGATAGAAAACCCCTTGGGATAGGGCTTTGACTGACCGTCTGATTTGTTTTTGGAAGTCGATGCCTTCGTTGTTTTAAGAGCGACACGCACGCTATGCATCAGAATGGGAAAGAGATGCACAGGCCAACGGTGTTTTACATAGTGTTCACGAACAAGTCAAAGATCTTGCGACAGAAACTATGTGAGGGAGTTTATAACAACACATGCCGCATGGATCTGGCAGAGATGTTCAGTCATGCGTGTCCACCAGTGAAAATCCCAGCAAGAGCCACTGGTGCCATGTCATTACATTTACAAAATAAGAGATCAATCATATTTAGCTGTTTATTCTTGATTCCTGTTCTTTGGTTTAATAGTAGAGCTTTGCATTAGCGGTGTAAAGGTTGTAGGTTTGTCGCCCAGGGGTCGCACATATTAATCAATATATCTTGAAGTATACCTTGAATCCACTATAAGTCACTTTGGAGAAAAGTGTCTGCTAAATGTGTAAATAAAGAAATAATAGTGATAGTTCTGAGTAGGTACATAACAGTTGAACCACTAGCGCCGCTGTGACGATGGATGTGGTGTTCTTTAAGCAGTAAAGTTCACGCGCGGTGTTCTCGTGAGCAGTTGTTGTTCTTTCAAATATTTTCACGAAATAAGGTTAGTAAGTAGTTCACAGAAATAAACAAAAATGATAATTTTCCTAAATACATACCCATAAATAGTGAATAAAAGAAAACTGAAAATAATTTTTAAATGGTCTCCGCAGTTGTCGTCGTTGTCCTTCCGAACCACACTTTCGTGATTTTTATTTTCGTCATAGATCATTATTATTAGTCATCCTTTATGTTTGTCACTGGGTTTTTGCAAAATGAAACATTAAAAAGTATTAAAGGTGCCGTTCCCCATGATCCCAGTTTTCAAACTTTAGTTTAAGAGCCGCTGGAGTAGTGTTTGGCTATCAGAGGTTGTAAACATTTGATTGCGCTACGAGCTTAATTAATTTCACTTTCATCACAGTCCTACATCTGCTTACAATAATTTAGCTGCACACATTCTAAGATAACCAACATTCAAATAACAGCTTGCATGACTTTAACATCGCCTGTGAAAGCTGTTCTGTGTAACACACTGATATTGTGTATGTGTGCGCATACCTCTAAAACACTTCTATGAAACGTCCTTTGAAGTCCTGCTTGCTAATGTCTCCTGGTCAGTCTGCTTGTTTTATTATCCAACTTAGGTAAAACCAACACTTCTGTTATTAGTGTTACCATAACCGATTTGACGCCAATCGGCCCGGTGTCATATCCCTCGCCATAGTAAGAAAAACGGGCGAAACAGGAGAGTCCTTGCCATAGTGTGATCTCTAACCAAGATTGACATTTGCACATGCACTAGCAGACCTCCGTTACACTTCTCAGTTCTGATTGATCTGCGTGTTTTTAACTGATGAAGTGAAGCTGACGCCATTTACTGTTTATTGTTAAAAGCTAAAGCTTATGAATACTCCACACGTGCACTGAGAGGGGGACCGACCAATCACAACAGCCTGAGAAGCGGAAGCTCGCTGATATGGTGTGGGCGGGACATCTTCAGACACATGCTGTAAGCCGGGAGCCAATCACGACAGACCTTTTCAGCTTTACCAATCAGAGCGTTTCGGAAGGAGGGACTTTATAGAAACCAGAAAAAATCTGATCGTTTTGTGAGAAGAGGGACAGCGGCGAAGAATAGACTTGGAATATGTGAAATATAAAGCGTTTTTTGAAACTAGAAAGATGAACATTCATTGTTAAACACCCAAAACACATCACCAAAGCTTCGAAAACAGCCAAAGAACGGCACCTTTAAAATGCGCTTGACAACTTTGACAACACAATATTTAATTATTTAAAAATACAGTGTTTTGCTATTTTCTGATAAACAGCACTTTTGGACATGCAAGGTTTCGGAAGGACAGTGATGATATGTAAGTGAGAGTTGATGATCATTTACTTGCCATAATGTCCTTCCATATCTGTGTGACTTCATTTGAAAAATGATACAGAAATAACATAAAATGATCACGTAAGTATCCAACTCATCTGATTGTCCTGTATAACATGTATATTTTTATTCCTATGTTTTAAAGGGTACAGCGGCTGTAGACTTGTGTGGATGTAGACTTTTTCGGACCTTAATCTTCCATCGAATGACATTAAAAATACATTAGACTGTCCCCTTGAGTCTTTCCATAATTTACTTTATACACGGAATGCTGTGACACTACATTGAGCTAATGGTTTTTCTTTTGAGTTTTAACAGCGCATCTTTGTGGTAATTGTACAGGATTGTACTGCTTTAGGGATAGTCTGAAAGGGAGTGAGGAAATGAAGACAGCGTTTTCATGTTCGGCAGATCTGTCCCTTTAAGGATTTCTGGATAAACAGGATGAAGAATAACGCTGGAAATCACAGATGCCGGCTGTGTCTGCTTATAATTAGCTGTCTTCTGTTGTTAAAAGCCTGTGGGCTGGATCACAGGCGTGTCGTGTCCGAAAGTGCAGCAGACTTGATAAACACTCGGCCTGGATAATATCTCTGGTCCACGTGTTTACATTAGATGACTGGATCATGTCTGACTCTCAGAGAGACATGATGGAGTTCTCAGAAAGCATCAACTTGGACTTTCTTTCTTTTGCAGAACACAAAAGAAGATATTTTAAAGAATGTTTATAACCAAACATCACTGAACCCCATTGACTTCTTCCATTGTATGGACACAAAACCACAGAGACATTTCTAAATATCTTCCACAGAAGAAAGAGTCATATAGATGTACACTCATACGCTTTCATTTCTCCTTTTTCACTGTTCAGTCGGTACAAACTAAAGAAAAATAAAGAAAAGCAAATGCACCTGGACGGAGTTTTACACGACAGTCTTTCTCTTCCTTTTTTGTTCTGGCAGGTGAAGAGACGTGGCTCGATGAAGACTGTGAGGACATCCGAGCTCCTCAATGTCCCGCAGGGTAACAAACTCTTTTCTTGTTTAGAAATGAGATGTTGAATGGCAGGCCTGTGTTAATGCCAGCGCTGTGACCCGGCAATTTGCTGGAGTCCATCTACAGTAATGAGTCTTTGTGGGTTTCCAAGCTATATTGCATGTGTGAAGAAGTACTTAAGTCATTTGCAAAATTAGTGGCATCCAAAAGTCGAAGAATACTATTGACAATTTTTTGCAAGTTTATTTTGGGTTTTTAGTATTTTTTGGTAAAACCTGATGTAACCCCTTGAGAATTTTCTAAGGAAATCTGACCGGTGCAAAATCTGTAATGTTGAAATCCTAACCCGCCTCCCCCCCCTCCACTTCCGGCCTTAAAACAAGAACTTTTGGATCCCACTGTATATACACAGTATTAAACATCCCTTTAAATGTACGTAGAAGGGTTTAGGCGTGTGTGTGTTTATGTCTGAGTAAATGGACTGTGTGGTCAGTGTTGTCTTGTTCCAGTAGCTCTAATATAAACTTACCCTCAAATATATTCAGATGTGCTTTTCACTAGCATAAACACGAACAATCAACCTAATGAGCCTTATGTTTCCTTTGGAACTGTTTTTGCAGCCTTTTCAGATTCATTATTATTATAAGAATGCGCCACGACAACATTTGTTTCATGTCTTAGAATTCTGCAAATAATTTGAAACATGAAAACATGTCTAAGAAAATGACGCAGCGGGCTTGTACAATACAGTTTAGCCCTTAGCCATTCTATTTGCATTAAAACGTTTATAATAGGTTGATTTTTTACAATACTCATAATAGTGTGACACTTTACATACATTAGGCGAATGCTTTGTGGGTAATTCTGTTCTGTATTTCTAATGGCGCAATCTTTCATGCGAGGAATGATAATGTAAATGCTTTAGGATGGCTGGTTTGATGGGTCTGATGTGTGGGAGTAGAAACGGAAAATACTGATTTCACTTTATGGTGATGACATTACGAAGCAAAACATCTAACACAAAAACAAACTATACAGAGAGGAACAATGTGCCGTGTTTAAATCGAAAAGACTTGTCCATTTAGTCACTTATAAAAAAAACTAGAAGACATTGTGATCAAAGCAAGTAGAGAAAAATATTATATTATATATATAAATATTATTTGAAATGGTTTTTAATGTTTTTTCTGCAAGAGTAACTGCTGTTAAAGGGGATGTCTGCACATGCTATAAATAGCACACATTTAAAACCACAACTTTCTTTCCTTAGATTTTCCAAACCACCGCTTATCCTGGTGTCTTTGGATGGATTCAGGGCGGGATACATGGACTCTTACAGCGGCTTACTACCTGTCATCAACAAACTCAGTATGTCATACTGTAACTCCGTGTATGGTTTATACTTCCTGTTTACTGCATACTTCTGTGGTCGGTTATAACTTTTTTAAAAAGATTTAAAATTGTACCTTTTCTGTTGCTGGGGTGGTACCCTTATAGGTTCCTCTTTGTACCTTTACAGGTATACAACACATAAAATGTTGTACCTTTTTTTGGTACATTATTGTACACTAAGGACCTATTGTGTACAGTTAAAGGGGTCATATGGCGCGAATACGTGTTTTTCTGTGTCTTTGGTGTGTTATAAGTTGCCCATGCATGTATTAGACACGTACAATTTTTATGAAATAAAAATGAATGATTAAAGGGATACTCCACCCAAAAAATGAAAATTGTGTTATCATTTAGCCTACTCACCCTCAAGTTGTTCCAAACCTGTATACATTTCTTTGTCTGAGGAACACAAAGAAAGATATTTGGAAAAATGTCAGCAACTGACATTGACTACCATAGTAGGAAAAATTATTTTATCATTTTTTTGGTTCTGTTGAACACAAAATTTGATATTTTGAAGAATTTAGGAAAGCAAACAGTTCTGTCACCTTTGACTACCATTTAAATTTTCCCTACTATGGTAGTCAGTGATGTCCCAGAAATGTCAGTTGCTAACATTTTTCCAAATATCTTTCTTTGTGTTCAAGCAAACAAAGAAATTTATACAGTTTTGTAACAACTTGGTGGGGAGTAATTCATGACAGAATCTTCATTTTTGGGTTGAGTATCCCTTTACAGTTTGTATCTGCACAATCATATTTTTGTCCGACACATTCAAATCCAAATCTTTTTATAAGATAAAGAAAAACATATCACTCAAGTGTTCAAAAACTTTTGACTGGTAATGAATATTTAGAAAAATGATCTTTTTAGACTTATATCTACTGTAGTAAGTTTGAAATGAATTGTATTGTATACAGTATGTGTTTATTTATTGCTTTTATTTCTTGAATTCATGGGCTTGTATGAATGTTTTTCACTACTATAGTTATGTAGTTATAGATTGTAAAAAATGTAATTTTACTTGAGTTTTACTCTTTTGTTTCACAGAATGTTAACATATTTTTGAAATGCTGTAAAAATGGCAAATTACAGACATGGACTGGAAATGTACATGTAAAATGTACAATTTATTTTACGTCATTGTTATTTTACATTATTTTGCAATGCTTCATGCTTACAAAATGTTTAAAACAGTTCCTTTATCAAGAATTTAAAAGTTCCTCTTTCCATTACAGTAAAATATTGTCTTTCCTGTTATAAACTGGTCGAGATAACGTCATCTTGTTTCCTCAGAGAAATGTGGGACGTCTCCACCTTATATGCGACCTGCTTATCCAACCAAGACCTTCCCAAACCATTACACCATTGTGACAGTAAGTGACAGGTAGACATTCATCCACTATTGCTTATAAAGAGCTAAACGGACATGTCAACATGTAATGAAAATAATGATGTTAAATAGCTTTTGTGAATAAGGAAAATTGTCATAGAAATGTCAATAGAAATCTGTTGTGTTTGAGCTGAAAAGTGACGTTTTATAGACTGACAACACAGCACTGTTTCAGGGCATTTAGCCAAAACAACAGTCGTTGAACTGAACCAACCACATAGTGAAACCAGGAATTAATTATCATTTTAAAGGGTCAATCCGTAACTTTTTGGGTTAGAAATAAACCAAAATCATTTGAGCAAGTACATTAAAAATCAGTGTGTTACACACAGTAGCTTGCAGTTTCGTGTCTGAATCAGAGATGTTGATAGAGAGGCAAAAGTTACGAATTGCAGCTTTAAATAGTTAACTTTTTCGTTGACAGTCCAGCAGCTTATTTAGTTGTGTTACTCATCTGTTAGTTGAGCTTTGATCACACAGAGTTTTGTTGAAAACACATGAAATGAAAACTGTTAAATGAAACGTGTTTTTGTCACCCCAATGATTTCCAATAAGTGAAATAATTGTATGAATGGTTGTTTTTTTACAGGGTCTTTATCCAGAATCTCATGGAATTGTGGACAATAAAATGTATGATGTGACTCGCAATGCCTCCTTCAGTTTGAGAGCGGACGAGAAATTCAATCCCTCATGGTATCAAGGTGAACCAGTGAGTATATGCTTACCTACACATCCAAAACTTTCTACAGACCTCTACAGATTCTCGAAGCACAGTATGAAGTCATATGAGGCTGGAAGTTTCTGGGTTAAATATGGTCATGTCTATACTTCACATTTGTTTTGAAATATACAGGATATTTACTTGGTCCCTTTTGTGTTCCTGTTGGCTGGTTCACTGTTAAACCACGGTCAGTTTTTGTAGAGGATGAGCGGTGTTCCAGCAAAATAGTCACTTTTAATTTGTGTTGAAAGAACAGCACAGCGGCAAGCGTGCCAAGTATAAACACCTCATCTATTTAGGAAGAAAGGTGTGTGCTGTGCGTACTTTTGACACTTTTGCCTAAAATATAAACAAGGCTTTAGCTTTCCATTACTGAACTCAATACACACACATTATGAAAGACTGACAGCATGACAAGACACATGAAAACTGTGATTAAAATCATTTTAATCATATTTCTTTGCAGTATTTGAGGTCTGAAAAAATAAAGAGCATCTTTTCTGTTGTTTACCTGTTTCTCCCGTTTTCATTTTCTGCAAATAAATGTAAACAGACACAATATTTTTTTTGTAATTTGGGAGAAATATTGTTAGTAGTTAACGGTAGGAAACAAAATGACCATTTTAACAGAACACAGACGAGAGACCTATAAATAGTAAATTCTCTTCGTTTTTTACAGCTTCAAGAAAAAATGATTCAAAATTATTTTACTAATTTCATTCTGTGAATTAGTGGCCACATTTCTCCCAGATGCTAAATGACAATACTTTGCAAAATACTTAAGAAAACAAGTTCATACTCACGTTTAAACAACACAATACTAATATTTGTATGTGTATTTATAAAAAATAAATATAGATTAGAATAATCCTCAATGTTTTTACAACTTTAATGCGTCTTTACATTCTCTCAGTCTTTTACACTGCTGTTGGGTTACGTAATGTCATTCCTGAGGTTTCTTTCTGTTGACACTGAACTGGAATTGACACAATACATGCAGAAATGCTGAGTAAAGGCAAAGAGTGATGTCTTCGTTCTTTCCACGGCTGTATATTGTCCATTCAGGTTCCTTTGGTCTAGTTCTTTAACTATCTCAACTTGGGCAGGACAAAAGGAAAGTCGCACTTATCCACTGATGCTCTTGTCTCAGTTTTATCATCATCTGTATCTGAGTTCCGGTATATGGGGATAACAGGATTTGTTTAGCAATAAGTAGCTTTTGCCGTTAGCGTTTATGCAGTTTCTTGAGCTTTGAAATGTTGACATTAGACTGCAGTGACTGGATTTGTGGTTGCTGACTCTAAGCTTGACTGTGTTGTGCCAACAGTTTTCCCTTTTATAAAGGAACTTGATGACTAAATCCAGCTTCTCATATCTTTTCAAGATTGAATATGCACTTGACTGCCGTGGAAATGATGTCTCAGACGATTGACGCGTTTCTTCCGTGACACTGTTTTACGGAACGAGTCACTTATCTCTTTTCTGCAGTGCATCTTTTGTCTCGTGTGCAGCTAGATTCAATGCACTTCTCCTGTGATTGTCTGCAGATTTGGCTCACAGCCATGAAACATAAGCTTAAAACCGCGACCTTCTTCTGGCCTGGATCTGATGTGCAAGTCAATGGAAAATACCCAGATTTCTGGATGAAGTATGACAGGTGGATGTTTACACCAAAACATGGATCGTCATTGATATGCACTGGATTTCATTAGATACTTTACAAAACAAAGCAGTTAGTCACAATACTTTTTCACATTTTAAAATAATTTTACCCCCAAATATAAGTTCTTTCATCAGTTGCTCACCCTCATGTCATTCCAAACCTGTCCGTAAAAGAAGATACATTGGACAACATTGGTCCCCGTTGACTTTCATTGTATGGACACAAAACCACTATGACATTTCTTAAAATATCTTCTTTTGGGTTCCACTGAAGAAAGACTCGCATACAGATTTTGAATGACATGAGGGTGAATAAATGATGACAGAATTTTGAGTGTACTGTCCCTTTAAGGACCAGGTTACAATTAGATGTTTGCTGTACACTGCAAAAAAAATCACCTATTTCAGCATCCTGAAATTTAAGTTAAATCAAATTATAAGTCAGTTGAACTTCAATTATAAACTGACTTAAAAAATCTAGTTGTATTTAATCAGTTCAATAATTCAATTTCAACTGACTCGTAAAGATTATTTGATTTGACTTTTATTTAATGAAGTTTTTTAACTTAAGTTTTTAAGTTGGTTTTTACAGTGTGCACAAAAAAAGACATTTTCCTCTTCTAGTCTCACACAATGAGCAAAGATTTTTTTTTTTTAGGAGAATTTCATTCGAAAGCAGGGTGGCAAAGATATTTAATTGGTTGCATTTGCCTGAAGGACAGAGGTAACGCTATTTCATTGTTTTTCACCTTAATTTGTTGTTTTAATCTTAAGTTTTATTCTTTTCCATCTTAATGCCTGTGCAATATGAAGGAAAACACATGAAAGCGTCTGTAATGTTTTGTTTAGGCCGGACTTTTACACAGTATACATGGAAGAACCTGATTCTTCTGGACATAAGTTTGGACCAATGAGTAGCGAGGTAAAGCAGGATCACATGTTATATTACCCCAAAAATGTTTATTCTGTCATCGTTTATTCATTCAAACCCTGTATGTGACTCTTTCTTCGGTGGAACACTAAGAAAGATATTTTGAGAAATGTGCTTTTGTGTTCATACAATGAAAGTCAATGGGGTTCAGTGTTGTTTGGTTACCAACGTTCTTTGAAATATCTTCTTATGTGTTCTGCAGAAGAAAGAAAGAATGTGTTTTCATTCACAGTGGTGACGTCACATCTGTATGTTGCAGGTTATTGAAGCTTTATTGAATGTTGATAAAATGATTGGTCTGTTGATGGAGGGTCTCAAACAGAGACAGCTGCACAGATGTGTCAATGTGATTCTACTGTCTGATCACGGTGAGCACTGTGACTTTTCTTTATAACTTCTCACTGTATATTAATATGAAATATAATGGGCAATTCCAGTATTCCATACTGAACTTGTATGTCAATGATGCGCTTCGGTTAAATCACTGGTGTTTGAATAATATAATAAGAGAAGGAGGATTTTAAACATGCAGGCATGGAGGAAGCGTCGTGTGATAAAGCCGAGTACGTCTCCAAATATCTCACAAACATTGATGACATCACCGTTATCCAGGGCCCTGCGGCCCGGGTCCGTCCGAGACGTCTGCCTGATGAATTCTTCTCCTGTGAGTCTTTCCTGAATGATTGCTGTATATGTGCTGTTTTGTATTTATAAAAGTTGATCTCTGCGATGATGTTTAAATGTAAACCTCTTCTCTGTTCCTATGTTCATCATGCAGTCGATTATGAAGGTCTGGTGAAAAACCTCTCGGTATGAACGTCACAGTCTGTTTACATACTTTGGCTGGCTTTCCCGATTCAGTTTCAACTCGTCCTTGTAAGATCATCTAAACTCTGTCATTTATATAAAAAAATAAAATAAAGAAACTTCCTAAACTTTTGACTGCTAGTGTAAGTTACATTTACATTTAGCGGACGCTTTTATCCAAAGCGACTTACAGAGAGTTCAGGGAGAAATAAGCGATATGTCATACAGGAGCAATAATACAATAGGTGCTAATACAAAGTTACTAGTTTCAACAAAAGCCAGAACAATACCTGTTGAGAGAAAGAGAGATGGTTAGTGTCTTTTTCTTTTGTCTGTCAAGTATTCACAGAAGAGATGGGTTTTAAGTAGTTTTTTGAATGTCGTGAGAGATGTGGTTGACTGGACCGAGTTAGCAAGAATGTTCCACCAGTAAGGAGTTGTGAAGGAGAATGAGCGGGAAAGCCATTTACTGCCCTTATGAGAAGGCAATACAAGACGCCGCTGGTTTGCTGAACGCAGGGTTCTTGATGGGGAGTAGGAGTGTAGGAGGGTGTTTTGGGCTGTTGGAAGACGAGGCGTGCTGCTGCGTTCTGAACCCGCTGGAGTGGTTTGATAGCCTTTGCAGCAAGACCAGCAAGGAGAGCATTGCAGTAGTCCAACCTTGAGATTACCTGGGCCTGGACAAGGAGTTGTGCCGCATGCTCAGTGAGATAGGGTCTAACCTTTCTAATGTAGAATAAGGCATATCGGCAGGACCGCGTTGTCTTTGCAATGTGATCATTGAAGGACAGCTGTTCATCAAATATGACTCCGAGGTTCCTGGCTGTTTTGGAAGGAGCGATTGTGGTATTGCCAAGTTGGATGGTGAGATCGTGTCGCACCGTGGGGTGTGCCAGAAACACGAGTAGTTCTGTCTTGGCAGGGTTCAGCTGGAGGTGATGCTCTTTCATCCAAGCTGAGATGTCTTCTAGGCAGGCTGTAATGCGAGCTGCTACAGTGGTATCGTCTGGGTGAAACGAGATGTAGATCTGGGTGTCGTCAGCATAACAGTGATAGGAGAAGCCGTGTGCCCGTATGATGGGTCCCAAGGATGTCGTGTAGATGGAAAAAAGCAGCGGTCCAAGCACCGATCCCTGAGGTACCCCAGTGATCATGTGGTGAGCAGTGGACATCGAGCCCCTCCATGACACCCTGAAGGATCTGCCGGAGAGGTAGGATTTGAACCAGCGGAGAGGAGAGCCTGAGATTCCTAGAGATGACAGGGTTGCTAGCAGTATCTGGTGATTGACAGTGTCAAATGCTGCAGATAGGTCTAGCAGAATCAGGACCGAGGATTTAGATTCCGCCTTGGCTAGCCGCAGTGCTTCTGTGACCGATAGCAGTGCAGTCTCAGTGGAGTGGTTTGTTTTGAAGCCAGACTGCTTGTCATCCAGTAGTTTTTTCTGGGATAGGTAGGATGACACCTGGTTGAAATCTGCCCTTTCAATTGTTTTTGCAATAAATTGGAGGAGAGATACAGGTCTGTAACTGTCGGTAGTAGAGGGGTCCAATGTGGGTTTCTTCAGTAGGGGCGTGACCTGGGCCTGTTTGAATGTGGATGGAAAGGTGCCGGTGAGCAGGGAGGTGTTGATGATGTGTGTGAGTGCGGGTGTGAGCGTGCTGGATGTGGCCTGAAGGAGATGGGAGGAGATTGGATCAAGGGGACAGGTGGTGGGGTGGCTGGAGAGAAGTCTGGTGACTTCAGTGTCAGTCAGTGGGGCGAAAGAGGAGAGTTCAATGTTTGAAGTGAGGGTAGTGTGTACCGAGGTCTGAGGTGCTGAGAATTGTTTGCTGATGGATGATGTTTTCTCTGTGAAAAATACAGCGAAGTCCTCCGCAGTGAAAGATGAAGTGGGCGGGGGAGGAGGGCGGCAAAGAAGAGATTTTGTGGTCGATATAATGAATTAATTATCAATAAGGTAAATGGTCAATAATGTTCCGCTTTCTGTTTCGGGAAACTCAGCTCTTATCGTCATGTTGTAGTCTATCTTCTTAGATTGTTCTCATTAAGGTTCTCAATCTTTTTCTCATTATTTCTCGCTTTTTTTCTTCCAAGTGTCAAATATCGAATCAGCCAATGAGACCGTATCTGAAGGAGCACCTGCCCAAGCGCTTTCATTTTGCCAAACACGTTCGTATAGAGCGAGCTCATCTGTACATGCAGCCGCAGTGGCAGGCAGCGCTGTAAGTGTTTCATTCACAATATTTCACACCTCAATCAAAAGGTGACATAGAATTAACCAATAACATTATTGTATTCATGTGTGTTTGTTTTACCAACCTTACACGTTTATATTCACAGGGAATCAGTTTGTGTCTTTTAAATGAGCACTTGGTATTTCCAGTAGAAATCTGTGTTTTTCACAATGTTTTGTTTTACAGGAAACGCAGTGAAATTAAATACTGCACTGGGGGCTTCCATGGATCTGATAATGTTTTCAAGAACATGCAGGTTAGTGACATGTCCATGTCAGATGTCTTGCATCATAGACGGAAATAGTTCTGTCGGGACCACTGTCGTCAATTATTTAATGATAGCATATATTTAGTTTGGCGGAATGAAACTGTTCTGTGCAAACTCTCCGCCCATCCATAAAACAGCACTGTAACGTTCTACAAGGTAACTCCACTGATCCTTACAGATGGCCCAGGTAAAAAAGTGCACTAAGTACACTTTATTTAAGTACACTTTCATGATGTCATTAATGTGCTTTATTGTCACACATAATTTTGTACTTGATATACTAAGATGATACGATTTTTGTAATTCTATTTATGGTGTCTGAGAATAGCAGAGTGCACATAAGTTTATCTTAAGAATTTCTAAAAACAATATTTTGTATATTAATTACAAAATTAAAATGACGGCTGTTCAACGATTAATCGCATCCAGAGTAAAGGTTTGTGTTTACATAATATATCTCTGTGTACTGTGCATATTTATTTTGTATTTATAAACACATAAACATACATGTGTCTATTAAGGAAATATTTGCACGTGGGCAATTCCGTGAAAATGTCAACCTTACCATGAAAAGTTTTTACTCTACAGCACAGATATTAACATTTGGAGCTCGTTTTATTTTTAGTGTATGATTTTTCATAGTAAGTGCCATTTTCAGGATTGTCACATCTATAACGGTACATATTCCTCATAAATGGGCACATGAAAATTAAAATAAATAAACTATTTCATGTTCTATGAAGAGGCATCCCTTCTGCATTTGTTGGGTATTATTCCTTCAGGTTTGTGCATTTTAATTCACAGAAATCCTACAGTTTGTTGTCTCCCAAAAACCTCATGCTTTTTTTGTCACATCCATAACGCATGTTTATTTCCCTTTTTTAAAATAGAAAACTTGTACATAGACTGATATTTTTCTGATGTTTAAACTCTATCAACAAGGGTTTAGTGAAATATAAACAGATGGTTCAGTATATTGGAAATAAATACATTCTCTGATGATCATTCTCTTTTATGTCACGTCCATAATGCTGGAATTGCCCATGTATATATTTATATATAATTTGAATTGTATATAAACATATATTCATTTGGATATTTATCTTAAATGTACGTCTGTGAAGGGTTTATAAATACAAAATAAATATGCACAGTACACAGACATACTGTATATTATGTAAACACAAACTTTTATTCTGGATTCCATTAATCGTTGAACCGTACTAGCGAAAATCGAGCACTTTAGGTACATTTGTGTATCATAGAGCACTTTTTTCACCTGGGGGTCATTTTTTATTTTAAAGAATTACAATATATAGTTGATAACAGTATATGGTATACTGTACAAAAGTGACATATGATGAACATTATATAAGAAAAGATTCTTAGTGAGGCAAAGAAGTAGACAGTTTCTTTTTTTTTGATCTTGACAAGCAGTGACATGATAGTGACCATGGGCAGTCAACTCCAAACCGAAAGACTATAATGACAGATTTTCAATAAAAATAATGTTTTTAATTAGTAATTATGTTATTAGAAACAGGATTATAGTTTCAGCCTTTAGTACACATTGTACGAGAAAATGCGGTTGTGAGAATTGCAGTCTGTTATCTGTTTCTCATAACCTGACTTTAACCCGGTCAACATCAACCCTGATCCACAAAATAAGGGATTATCCTCAAAATCCAGGCTAAATATTTGTTGGATCTGTCATAGATGCCAATGTTCATTTCTGATCTGGCCAAAACTCACTTTGACATTTCATTTCTGCTCGAGTCTGTCTTTATGAATGTAATGAGTTTTAAAGAGCGAGTCATTAGTTTGGGTTTAAAGTGAATTCATGTTAAAGGCTTTGGATGAATTCCCATAAAGCGGATTATGATGGGCAGGATTTTCCCCAGAAACTGCGAAAAATCCAGACGCGCCCTTCATGTGAACTTTTATCAGATTCACACTAAATCACATCTTTTAAACATGCACGAGTCCAATTTTGATCGTTTGTAAGACTCTTTATTTATGTCTGTAGCGTTACTCCTTACGTCTGTGTTTGTCGTAATTACGTACTTATGTGGTTGTCTAGGAACGCGCATTTCATGTTCGAAAACGCGAGGCGCGCCGCGCTGCTCTTTTTTTAGATTTAGATTCAATTTATTGTCATTGCACATGTACGAAGGTACAAGGCAACGAAATGTGACCTCTGCATTTAACCCATCCAGAGAGTAGTGAACACACGTACACCCGGAGCAGTGTGCAGCTATCACTGCAGCGCCCAGGGAGCAAGTAGGGGTAGGGTGCCTTGCTCAAGGGCACCTCAGTTGTTACCCGCCGGCCCTGGGAATCGAACCGGCAACCTTCTGGTCACGAGTCCGACTCTCTAACCATTAGGCCACAACTGCCCTATAATTTTGGTGACTCTTTGAAAAGAGCAGCGCGCAGCGTTTATTTTATGTTGCTAGGTAACCACCGAATTATAGCGCGAGCTCCGGGAAACCCGAAACAGTCACAACAAGTTTCTCCTCCATGTCTCCAGGCGTTCCGAGCATCTGTAAACTTCCGTTGCCACAAGGGAAGCCCCGCCTCTCCACTCATTCGATTGGACAATGAAAAAAGCGCACATGACGTCAAAAGCGCTTTTCTACGGAGACCGTCTGGTCACCCCTCGGAGAAAAAAAAACAAGACCCGCAAATCCGTGGCCACAGTTTTGTAATTCGTTCCCTCAGTTTAAAAATCCGTGCTCTCGGATTAATAAACTGTACCCACGAGTTTACAGTCCGTGCTCTCGGTTTTGTAAACCGTCCCCTCAGTTTTTGATATCTGTACCCACGAATTCATAATCTGTGCCCACGCTTTCGCAATCCGTTCGCACAGTTTTGCAAACTGTAGCCTACTCGCGGAATTGAAGCCTCTGTCTGTCAACAGAACAAGCTCCTACAGGAACATTAACGAATATTGTATACTGTTTTATTTTAGATTATATTATAAATTGTCTTAATGTGTTTAAACACGAGCGCGTGGCGCATATAAGGCATGCGTTCATTGTCGCGTTTCACTGGCATAAAGTTGGTTTGACATTAAACTTTCGATATTCGTGAATTTAGGGACCGTCTCTAAAGTTACATTCACATTAAAATACTTTTTTCCAACTTCAAAAGCATTTAAAAGGAAAGATTTATAGCCACAAAACTAGCTGTACAGTGTTCATGTGTGGACCACACTAATGCAAGATATTTTTCATCACTTCAAATGGTTCTAGAAACCACTAAATAGTTATTTAGTGTTTATGATTATGATTTATAATTATGATTCATTACGATGTTTGCAGACTATTTTCATTGGATATGGACCGGCAATGAACTATAAGACAACTGTGGCTCCCTTTGAGAACATTGAAGTTTATAATCTCCTATGTGGTAAGTTCAGTGACGTATGAGAACGGTTAGATAAGATGTAGTATTTCTCACCCGATTCACGAGTAATTAAGAGTATAAACGTATTTTTACCTGATGGCCTACTTTAGTGCCGTAGCTCTATCTCTTTTATAAGCAGGTTTAGTAACTGAAAAACATCTCTTGTCTCTGTTTAGATTTATTAGGCATTCCTCCCGCACCCAATAACGGTACGCATGGCAGTTTAAACCATCTGCTGAAGAACCCCCGGCACCAGCCGGTGTACCCCGCAGAGCGTTCGGCTCCAGCGACGTGCACCCCTCCAGGGTCCGTCCTCGACCCCCGCGGCTGCACATGTGACTCTCTCACCGATGCCGAGGTTGGCATCATTTGTCATGTTGTGACATCATCATGTTTTTAATCACCGCATTACAATCCAAAAATGGGCTTCATTGACTTTCCAAAGCTCAAGTTCCACGCAAAACAAAACCGTGCAACATAAAAAGAACATACCACCTGAACAATTGGTTCATTTTATTTTCTCCAAAAGTAAACGTGGACATTTCGTACGATAAAACTTTCATCTGAAGTCTGATGATCACTGTTTAATACGGTGTAATACTTTTTCTCTTGAACTGCCTGTTAGTAGATGACAAAGAACAGGATAATACTTTATTTTGGTTACACCCAAGGTTTCCTCCCTACTCTTGAGGTTTCCTTTCCATTGTTGGGTGTTAAATGAGGATATACTGTATAAGATTTGCTTAATAGGACTAGGTGTTATAATCCCACTATTTCAGCACAGTTGAATTGCCCAATAGGACATTTCCCACGCATTATGCATGACAGGGGGAAGCAGTCAAGAATATGAATAGAGGAAAGGAGGTCTGAGGTTTCACTGGTTCGTCGGGTAGGCATCCTCTGTGTTTGGGGGATAAATGATTATAGAAATACTTAGCATACTTACCTTTCCTTACCATTATCAGAGAGACATCTCATGAGTTGTGTGTCCCACTTTCATCACATCCATTATCCTGTGTGAAAGATTCCTTTTGGTGATGTTCTGCTTTGTATGGTTCCCATCAATGCGACACATCGTCAGTTGTGCACCTCAGCCTCATTGGGTGTTTCGGCCCTTTATCATAAGACACCCTCTGCCAAGGGAGACCCACCGCAGGTTGATCAGACCTCAGTGTGTGTCGCATTGTTACAAGGTCAAGTGGTGTGGTGGTTTTTCTAGACATATTATTGACTTTTCTTATATTCTAAATATATTACTGAGTTTTCTTATATAAAATAGCTTTCTTACTTAAAGAATACATTTAAAGGAAGTTATAGAGTTCATATACTTCTCTGATCTTAACAAGGGCTATGGGCCTCATGTATGAGTTTGAACACTTGAACACCTGCGTACACACCAAATATCTTCTCACACTAAGACAGGAACTGCACGTACACCACACACACTTTTGTAGAGAGGTTTGGTTAAGAACGCTGGGTTGTTTATCATTATCACACTAAACCATGAGTTCATTTTTAATAAAACCAAGGTTAAATCATGTATCGTCCGAAAGCCCCCGGAAAGGTGTCAAGATAATAAGCACTTTATATACGTATGTGTTATTGCGACGTCCGAAAGCCCCCGGAAAGGTGTCAAGATAAAGAGCACATGATATACGTATGTGTTATTGAGAGCGCTCCCTACAATTAAATCTTAATATGGTAGGCCGGAGATCTTAATATGGTAGGCCGGAGATCTTAATATGGTAGGCCGGAGATCTTAATATGGTAGGCCGGAAATATAACTGTAGCAAGTGCAGGATGAAATATAACTGTAACGAGGCATAAGGGGATGGACTAATAAAATTAAGTGATGTCATGTAAAAACTGGTTGGTAGAAGATGAGGTCAGGTAAAACCTGATTGGTTTGAACTGTGATAACAACTTGAGAACAATGTATAAAAGATGGAGTCAGACATGTATTCGTTGGGCATCTACAGATGAACTCTGTGTGTCTCACTTTGCTTGCTCGAGCAAATAAAGATTGAAACCTCTGGAAACCTGGCTCTCTGGTCTTCGTGAATTCTTTCAACTTGGCTGACCGACTTTTCGCCACGACAGTGGCAGCCCATGCTGTGTCCATCCGCCTAAACCACAGCCATTGGCTTCTTTCAGTTCCACTGGCCAGTTCTTGATTATCCTCCACTCCTCTGAAAGTGACCTATTTGTCAGCTATGGAGACCTCTGCATTTAACCCGTTCAGTGAGTAGTGAAGTCACGCACTGCAAGTCGTGAACACACATACACCCAGAGCAGTGGGCAGCTATCACTGCAGCTCAACGGCACCTCAGTCTTACCTGCCGGCCCTGAGAATCGAACTGGCAACCTTCTGGTCACGAGTCTGACTCTCTAACCATTAGGCCACGACTACCCAAACCGTTAATGCGCGCTCAGTGCCCCAGGTCCCGTATGGCGTAACATTCCAACACACAACACCATTTTATAACGTGGTCATTTGGCAGCCCATATTGTGTCCTTCTGTTTCAAACACAGCCAGTGGCTGCTTCTCCCAGCAACAGTGGCAAGTTTTTTGACTACCGTCCATTGGGCCTGTCCTCTGATCCCCACTTCCTTCAGCAGCCTTGTAGTGGAATTGGAAACAAAGCCCCTGCAGCCCACTTCCACTGGGAACACTTTCGCTGTCCATCCCCGATCTTCAGCCTCCGCTGCCAAGTTGTCATACCGGAGATTCTTTCTTTCAAATGCTTTGTTAATGGCCTCTTCCCAAGGAACAGTCAACTCAACTATGAAGAGTGTCCTACTAGAGCTGGACCACAGAACCATGTCCGGCCGCAGGTTGGTCGCTGCGATTTCCAAGGGGAAAGTAAGTCTGTGGTTTAAATCAACTCGCGTTTCCCAATCCCTGGCTATACTCAGCAGACCTGAATCTGGGGTTAAGGACTTGGCCCGTGTTTTCTGCCCCTCCCGAATAAAGGGTTGCCTTTTAGCGAGTTAGCCTGGCCGTTTTGGGGGATGGCACTTGCTGCCACTCTCTTGGTCTCTACTGTCAAGCTCTTCTTACAACCCACAAGAATATGTTTGAGGTTTGCTGGAGATGCACATAGGTGGCAGGCTGGATCCTGTCCACACCAAATATGCAGATTTGTTGGTGAGGGCAGCACATCATGTGTATCTCTTATGATAAAACTTAGTCTGTTTGTTTCCATACTCCACAGCTCACTCCAAGTGATTTTGCGCCGTTCAATGCCTTCCCACCTCATCCAATGGCCTTGCTTCCTCTTGACGCCGAACCTCCTCCACTAGCCGGTGACACTGTTCTTTTGGTTTCGCTTTTCACCATGTAGGTGTGGTTGATGCCAAACCAAGTCCCCCTCTGCCATGTTGAATTTGTCCCTCGATGTCCTTATGTCCGAGGGCTGCTTTTGCATCTCCTATCACTGTTGTTGGGTTCCATTTCCTCCCTGTCACTACTGTTGGAGCGGCATCTCTTACACAGGGATCACAGGATTCTTTGAGCATCATCTCTAACCTTGTTTTGGTGCATTTATATTCCTCCACAAGGCTTGAAATGGGAAGAGAGAGACCTCCATTCCCGTACAGCCCTATGTTGCTAAGGCATCTTGGTAGCCCAGACCATTTCCTCACTTGTGTACTCACCAATCTCTCCAGGTTCTTGGTGTGAAACACCGTGAGCTCATACATTGAAATTGGCCATATCAGGCGTGGCAACAAGCCAAATTGGAAGCACCAGAGTTTCAGCTTCCCAGGAAGAGCTGTATTATTGATTTTCTTTAGTCCACTGGTTGTCTCTTGCCTGAGTTGTTCCACCTGTTCGCCGTCTTTAAGGCTTTTGATGGGCTTTTCCGTGACCATTGGTAGGGGCTCACCCTTTATGCAGAACCCGTCGTTGGTAAGCCAGCCTTTGACAATAGAAATGCTGAAAAATAGAAATATATCATCCAGAAATTAAATTATATTATCATTTATTTGCCCTCCAAACCTGTACGTCTTTCATTCTTCTGCAGAACACAAAAGAAGATATTTTGAAGAATATTTAGAATCAAACAACACTAAACCCCATTGACTTCTATTGTATGAACACAAAACCACTGAGACATTTCTCAAAATATCTTCTTTTTTGTTCCACAAAAGAAAAATGTCATACATGATTATTTTTTTGGGGGGGGGTGAATTATCCCTTTAACATTGCTTGCGTCATTTGTTTGCAGATGCTTGTTGGTTTGTTATCTATCCAGTGTAAGTTTCCAAGTATTTGTGTCCAAATACTTTTTGGAGGCACTGTATTTTTAACAATTATATGATTACAGTATGTTGTTTTGCATAAAGTTCTTCTTTTGTGTCTAGTTTTTAATCAATTGTTACATTTGTCTAATGTGTTTTAGGTGAGCCGTCTTGACCAGCGTCTCATGGACACACATTCCAGTGAGTTGAACTGACTGTCAGGAATAACGACAAATATTTATTTGTTGAGAATACTGTACAGTAAAACGTACAAATATGTATAATACTTCTAAGAAAGTGACTTCTGTTCAGGTTCTAATGTGAAAGGTGTTCATTTGCCGTTTGGTGTCCCGCGGGTTCTTCAGGAGCGTTCAGATTACTGTATCCTCCAGCACACCTCATACATCACAGCATACAGCAGAAACTCTCTCATGCCTCTCTGGGTCTCATACTCGCTGAATGCAACGGTGAGACGCGTCTTATGCATTTAGAGTTTTTTACACAATGTGTAAATCTTCGTTCTCAATATTCCTAAAATGATGAAATAAACTAAAATCCACTCATTCCAAACAGTTCAAAGAAGTCAAAAAGACATTTTCTTTGAAAGAAGACAGAAGCAAATTTGAAGTGAAAGTGAATGGCGACCGGGGCTGTCAAACCTAAAAATACAAAATGAAATTACTTTTATTATTCAATCTGTGAGATTCGTGAATCAATTATTCAGTTCAAATCTAAGTCGACCGATTCGTATATCTTAATCTAAGGAGATCTAGCACATCTGTTTCTCACCCAAAGCTTTCATGTGGCTTCTGAAGTCTTGGGATGTAACTCCAGACAGAATGTTCATTTTAAGTTAAACTGATCCTTTAAAGTAGTTTTATTGTCAGGTTTGGGAGGAAGTATCACACAATCGCTCGTTCTAAACTGCCACGTGTTCCCCAGCGGGAGGTTTTCTTCAGTATTTTCCTGTGATGTCCAGTGGGAGGTGAACTCCACCTCTGAGCTCCACCTGTATCCACAGACTGAACACCATTTCATACTGTCTGAGACCCTAAAATGGATACTTAAATTCAAGAATAACTTGAAACGGATAACGACTGATCAGAGGAGATATAAATCTGAAGAGGGTTTGGTGTATGTGATGGAGGGGGTGGAGAGAGGTGCTGTCAGTCATTATGCGGGCCGACCGAAGAGAAAATCTGTTTTTCAGTTTTTGTAATCTATTAAAAAAGACAAGCTCAAGTTGACATAATGTTATGTGGGCGTGACATACAGAATAGATAATGATTGGTTGGTCAATTGGTAAAAATAAAGAAACTTGCTTCAATGATTCAGCACGAAACTATATTATTTGAGCTGTAGTTGCCAAAACTTCTTTATTGAATTTGAATACTTGTTAAATCAAGTAACATGTACTTGAGAATCAAAATGAGGTCATATCTTAAGTCAGTTTAGGCTTTAAACAAGATAAAATGGGGTAAGAAAAATGAAATAGCCTTAAAGGTCTAAAGCGGCATCTAGTGGTGAGATAGCGAATTGCAATCAACGGCTGACTCCACTCCTCCCCCTCCCTTTTGAAGCACTACAGGGGCTGACACACGTTTTCACTTCTTTTCCGAAGGAGATAACATATTTACGAGTTTGTCCATTCAGGGCTGCTGTAGAAACAACACGAAGAATTCCATGTAAGGGGACCCGCGGTGTATGTAGATAGAAATAGCTCATTCTAAGATAATAAAAACATAACGCTTCATTATGTAAGGTCTTTATACACCTCTGAACACATAGTTGTGGATATTATATTGCATTTCTGTCAATAGATCCTCCAAAAAAATGACACATTTGACCTTTAAATTAAGTTGACCTCTTCATTCAGAAGACTTCGTTCAATTCAATTGTTTTACTGGTGTTAAGCATTACCAGATCTTCAATTTCTTCAGTCATTTTGCTTTTCGAGTAAATCTTGATTCAAGAATAGTTTGTGCTGGAAAAAGGGACAAAAATAGTAAGTAAGAAAATTCGTCTTTTGCATGCTTGCTTACAAACCGGCAAACTGTCAAACCACCAAACATTCACCAGACTGGTTTGAAAATGTCCAGACAGAATGTGGTTTGGTGAATGTTTTGCACGTGTAATCTGCAAAATACTTGAAAGTACAGTCACTCACAATGTGTCGACCAGTCAGAATCAAGGTTCAACAATACCAAAGTATAAGACTTAGGGCCGGTTTCCCGGACCGGGCTTAAGCCTTGTCCCCGACTAATTTAAATGTTAGAGGGTTCTAGATCAAAAACAACTTATACTGACATATCTTAAAATATATCCGTGTGATTGTTTTGTCTCAAGATGAACACAGTCATGTTTTTTGTAAAGTAATATTTTTAAAAAAAACGAATTAAATAGCCTAACACTGGGTTCACACCAAACGCGAATTGAGCGTTTTACGCGAGTAAATTACAAACAAAGTCGCGAACTCACGCAAGCGGTGCGATTGACGCGAATCATGCGGCGCGATATAAAAAATGAAAATATTTGTCAGATTGCGTCACTCACGCGAAAATAACGAACTCTTCCCGGCGAGTAACAAAGAGTGTTTATTTTTTTCCATTGTCCAATCGAATGAATGGAGAGGCGGGGCTTCCGTTGTGGTGACGGAACTTTACAGTTGCTTGAAACGAAAAAGCAGCACGGCCTCACGTTTTCAGACATGAATAACGCGCTCTGTGTGATCGGCCACTAATAAGGCCTAGTCCTGGTTTAAAATAATCCCTGTACCCGGAAACCGCCCCTATATGTTCAGCGACGTGCGTTACTTTAGCGCTTAGCATTCATGTGTTTATTTGATCTCATGTGTTTGAGAACACACAAACACACTTTCCTCTGATCGCTGTTGTCTCTCTCTCTTTGTTGTCTGTGTGTTGAATAAAGGTCCGCGTGCAGTCGTCGGTGAACACATGTGTGCGTGCTGATGTACGTGTGCAGGCCAGCGCCAGACCGTCCTGTTCCTTCTATAAGAACAATTCAACGCTGACCTTTGGCCTTCTGCATCCACCAAGTGAGTTCAGTTCAACATTTTTTCTATGATAAATGAGACTACAACTTTGACCTGGTGTTTTTCTGATGCAATGAAATGAAGAAGTGCTTGTCTCTTCTCGCTGTCAGACTTGAGCCCCACGGGAACTGAGTCAGACTCTTTAATTACGAGCAATCTGGTGCCCATGTTCCCTGCTTTCAGAGGTACACACAGCACACATCTACAACACTACACCAACTGAACTCTCTTTCTTATTTCAGAAACAGCTTTATTGCCAAGTAAAACATTTCCTTTGGTACTTGAAGCTGCAAGTGCAGACATCCAAATACAACAGCATTATTTTTCAGGATTTCATATGTTCTGCGTATGTATTTGTTTGGAGGAAAAGGAACTTGTCCCACAATGACTTGTTTACTTTTATACTTCAAAGGTCAATGAAAGGCAGTTGGATTGTCTGTCCAGTTCAGACTATACCCATCATTTCCTCTGGGGCACTTCCTCTTTCTTCTCTTTGATCATTGGTTGTGAAATTTCAGAGGGTTCAATTTCTACTTGACTATTTCTGTTGCCGCCAGTAACCTCGTGGGCGGTGCGCTGACGTGTAGTTGGTGTAATGGCTCCCTTTTTTCTCTCTCTCTCTCTCGTCACTTAGCATCCTCGCTAACTGTGCTCTTAAAAAATAAAGCTATAGATCATCTATATGTCTTCTTTAGAACATAGAGAATAAATTGTAAATAAAAATGCACTTATATTTATGCCCTATTGGTGGCACTATAGAGCAAAGATTTATTAACGTGTTGTGCCCAACCACATTTGTGCTGTAATTTTAAAGGCTAACATGTCCTTATGTCCTAATAACATCATTACGAACTTTTACATGTCCACCAGAGGACAATTCAGAACAACGTTTTTGCCTAGCTGCATAAAATACAGATATAAATAGAAAAAATAATTATTCAAAGTCAATTATTTTTCGTCATATGTGCAAGAACTGTGTACAGGCCAAACGAAAAAGTACCTGAATATTTCTTCACAGACTTGCTGCTAAATATAAAAATGTACACATACACAGATCATACAAAATACAGTACAAGAATGGCAAAGAATAGAATTACACAAAAATAGAATAGAAAATATGATTGTTGGCCTGTTTCTGCACAGTGCTGTTTAAACAAGATGAATGATGTCGTTTCTAGTTAGTGATGTCATAAGGGTGGAACCAACACTTTTATTTCATCATTTAAAAGCCATAGAAAAATAAATCACTGGCTCGGGGTCTTCTGTAATATAATGAGAAGTATTATGTAGAGCTGACTGGACCATGTTAACCAGCCTTTTCATCCAACCTTTCCTTATTTAAAATGTTTACTAAATACACCTCTTTGTATTAATATTTATTCGTTTATTTAAAAAAAAAAATTCGTAAAAAAATCACTGTGCTTTGTAACATCTGCAATGAAAATAATAGGGTCTTCTTTACAGAAGTGTTTTATGCAGATACACATTTTTGTCCACTTATAGATGAATATATATTGTACTTATAGAGAAATCATAGAAATCAGGTTACATTCTTGTCCCGCTTTGTTTTTATGAAGTGACTGATGATGCTGTGGACTAAATGATTGTACGTTTTGTATGCTTTAACTTCAGAGCCTCTTCGGTTGTCATTTCAACACCTGCGTATGGTAACCGCTCTATTTATTCTGTGTTATGCAAGTGTTTAGATCAATGTAAAAACGAACCATCGCATTTCCATGACATCCATACATGAGATGATTCATCAGCATATGTTCTCATTTTTCCGTAACAATTTATTTATATTCTGTCTTACTCAAACTGGTTTTTGCTTTTCTGGCATGCAGATGTTTTGTTTTGGGTACAGTGAGTTATGCCTCATATCATTTTCACCCACTTGCAGAAATGTAGCAAATTACTAATCTTAAAAAGAATTATAGGCGACATTCTCCGCCATAGACGGTTTCAGCGGCAACAACATAAACAAACCTTGTGGCTCAAACGTAACTTTCCGGTAGACCTCCGCAAAGATTCAAGAACTGTTGAGTAGTTTTAATGGAATTGAATACAATTAATATACAATAAAATATGCATTTAAATTAAAATGACATTTAATATGAAATAAATTGTTATATTATTACCAAAAACAGACCGGAAGTTATCTTTGGGCCGGGCACGTGTGTCCAATGAAACCGTCAGTAACGGTCTTGAATGTGATTATAACTTTACTGGGTATCATTTAGTTTCATTGTATTTTCTTGTCATTTAAAGTCATTCCACTCGGTTTGCATTCATTCTCTCTCATAGCGTCACTGAGATGTCCTTAATGTTTATTGATTTTGTGACAGATATTTGGGATCACTTTCACAATCTTCTGCTGGTGAATTTTTCACGAGAGCTGAACGGCGTCAATGTCATGAGTGGACCCATATTCGATGTTGACTTCGATGGGATCTATGACGTCATGAACAAGGGAACAGCGTAAGTTTTCAACATTTAACCCATACTGATCTGCAAATGGATCAGTTGACCAGATTTAGTTTAGAGTTTACCTCTTTCTACTACAAAGGTAGAATAGGTAGATAGATAAGAAGATATTTTGAAGAATGTTGATAGCCAAACAACACCGAACTTCCATTGTATGAACACAAAAACACTGAGACATTTCTCAGAATATCTTCTGTTGTATTCCACTGAAGAAAGACTCACATACAGCTACAACCACATGAGGGGGAATAAAGGATGACAACACTTTTCTTTTTTGCCATTAAGTATATTAATATTTAATACGTTTGGTTCAGGCAAACTAGATCCAGAATTTACAAGCAGAAATGTAAAATGTCATTTGCACATTGTGAAATGTGCTATAGACATCAAGTTTAAAGAGTAACTATTGTAACTATGTCCTTAAAATTACATTTCATGCATCGATTGTGTAATTGTGCTGTGTGTAAGCAGTCTGCCAAGTTGTAAAGCCTAAAGTGAATGAATAACACAGGTTTTGGCTTGGCAAAAAATGTGTCGACTGAATCACGCGAACGAGTCATTCGTCGTTCTAATTTCAGTTCCGGGTCAGATTTGCGTCACTCCGTGTAATGCCCGCCTACGTTCCATTTGCGACACTTCAAGCGGTAGACCAATCACAGCAGACTAGACCATCTGACCAATCAGATCAGAGTAGGCTGACAGAAAGGAGGGGATTAGACAGATGAATCGCCGAACGAATCATTTGAGAGAGTAAGGTATCAATAACGGCCTATTATTAGAAAACGAAAGTGTGTTTACACCTTGTATTTACGTAAACTTGTTGTTGGACACCAAAGTAAGACCTTAAAAATCACAAAATATTTACTCTTTAATAGAACATTTATATTTTCCTTGTTTTTGGTTGTGAAATTACCAAACTTGATCTCACAGGAATTAATTATTTTAAGTTATTTTACAAGGTGGCTAATTTGTACAAATTTGTACAAACACTGTAGAAAAGGAATAAAACATGTAAAACCTGTAATTTTACGGCAACTGGGCACCAGTAAAAAGCGTAAAATAACAGTTTTTCATGTGTTTTTTTATGTAAATTTGCAGTCTTTTCCTGTAATTTAACTTTTTTACTGTATTTCAAAAATCCACTGTAAAAAGCTGTAATTTTCCGCCAACTGGGGTGCCAGTAAAAAAACAGTATTTACGTAATATTACATGTTTTTCTTTAAAAAATCCAGTCTTTTTTTACCGTAGTCAAAAATATGTGAAAAATCTGTAAATAAACAGTAAAATTCTGTAAAATTATTATTATTCTTTTTTCGTATACGTGATAAATCTGTATAAACTTTTCATTTTTGTAAAATTACAGTTTTTGGTAGTGTATAATTATTATAACAAAGCAATAATGAAACCCAACCATAACTGGCATTAAAAAAGCAAAAACTGAATGAAACAAAATTGTCTTAAATGTCAATCAAATGTCAGATCACTTGTCTAGGTGGGAGGATCTACCTGATTTATGCCACAAGTTAAAATTTTGTATACATGACTTTTTAATCTTTCACTAAAGTCTATTGGGCACACGTGACGTCATCTGACATACCGCCCCCTGGTGGCCAAATGTGTTTTTGGTTAGTGCACACAGTACAACATTACAATTCTTCTGTATTCAGATGACACAGGGATACAACATACAGTTAGCAACTGTTAGGTCATGGGTTCGAATCTCAAGGATTGACATGCTTGTAATTTGTTAAACTTGAAGCGTGTTACTTTGGATTAAAGCAAAATGCATGAACGTGATGCACTTCCTCTCTTTTCAGAAATGGGCCTCCCGAGGTCCCTACACATTTCTTTGTGATTCTTACTAGTTGTAAGAACTCCAGTCTGCCTGTCGTCACATGTGACGGTCCGCTGGATGCTTCTGCTTTCATTCTGCCACATCGACCCGATCACTTAGAAACATGTCACGTATGTAATCGCTTGTAATACATCTCATAATACATTTTGTTTATCACCCTTCTCATGTGGTTTTATTATTTATTTCCCCAGAACGGCACTGACTTTTCATGGGTCCAAGATTGGGTTGGGTTTCACGCGGCGAGAATCAGAGACGTGGAGCTTTTGACGGGCTTGAGCTTTTATCACGACCGGATTTCTGTTGTCGAAACTTTAGAGCTAAAGACACTGCTCAAAACCTTTTAGAGCCGTGTGAACCTTGAGCTCATTTGAATGTTTCTGCCGGCCATGAACAGAACGGATCATTACAGCGAACTTCACCAGAATCTCTTTCATCTCCCAAAATGGAAAAATGTGGAAAACATGTTACGCTCCTTCTTTAAGATTTGGATTGTCTCACGAGATCTATTTATAAGTGGGGAAGTACCGGTTGGTATAGAAATAATAAACAACACACACATGTTAGTGATTTGCGGTTGATTGTGCTTTCAGCCAATTCCAAAACTCCAGGCCAAGAAATAAATTGCATCAGATTTTTCCTGAAAACAACAGGAAAGCCACATCCACCGCAGGAATCACACTTCGGCTGTCAATGCACAATGCTTTTTGTTTGTTTTTGGTCCTACGAAGAATCGAACCGATACTCTCGACAGCATGTGAAACGTCCGGACCATTTCCTAAATGATTTAAGGATGGTGGTATTTTTGTTGCATTACAGAAATAAAAAGTCTGTCATCATTTGTTCACCGTTATGTTATTCAAAACCTGTATCTGACTCTTCAGTGAAACACAGAAGAAGATATTTTGACAAATGTCGCAGTGGTTTTGTGTTCATACAATGGAAGTCAATGGGGTTCGATGTTGTTTGGTTATCAACGTTCTTCAAAATATCTTCTTTTGTGTTCTGAAGAAGTTTGAAATGACACGAGGATAAGTAAATGGCAGAATGTCACTTTCTCAGGTCAGTTTTGATATGAAGTTTTATTCTTTATTACAGTTTAAAGTTTGTCGTTTGTATGAAGGGGTTTTCATTGTTTGTCTTTTGGTTTATATTTTGGAGCAGTACTCTTGTGGACCATATAATGATCAAAAATGATGACATATTTCACAGTTGTGTTGTTTGTGTTGCTTGTTACCTTGAAGTATCACTGTTAGCAGGATAACTATGAATGGTTTGTTGTCCATTTATTTGTGTGTGTCAAAAAATTAAATAAACAATGTTTCTTACATACAGTACAATGAGTTAATATTACTTCGTTTATAGATGGTTTATAGCGGTACAACATAAACAAACGTTATGTGGCCCAAACTTCTCTTCCGGTAAACCTCTGCAAAGAATCAATAACTGTTGTGTAGTTTTTATTTCATTTAATACAAGTAATATACAATAAAATATGAATATTGATGTAAATTAAATATAAAGTAAACTGTTATATCATAACCAAACATTCTCCCACAGTCCAAAGACATGCAGGTTAGGTTGATAGAGGATTCCAAATTTTGTGTGTATGGATTGACTGGTTCTCGCCATGAATATAGCCTGAGATGCTGGAATGACGTGAAGAATGAATACCCTGCTGAAAAAATCAATAGAAACCATTAAAGAAGTTATAATGGTTTTATTGGTTTTAAAGGGATTTGTATTGGTTTAAATGGAAACTGTAATGGTTCTACTGGTATGTGATGGATTCTATTGGTGGGATGGTAAATCCTACTGGAATAATGCCCAAAACACACTACAAAAAGGCATTTTGTAATGGTTTTAATGGAAAAAGCTAATGGTTCATAATGGTATTTTATTGTAAACCATTAGAATTTCTGTAATGGTTTCTGTTCAGGGTAAAACCCCTGCTGAAAAAAACAATACAAACCCAACAGAAACCATTACAGTTTCCATTAAAACTAATACAAATCCCTATAAAACCATTGTAACTTCTATAATGGTTTCTATTGTTTTTTTCAGCAGGGACAGACCAGAAGTTAACTTCGGGCCAGGCATGTACATCTTATGAAACCGTCTATAAGGAGCAAACTTCAGAATTTGTATATGAATAATTTTGGGGGATACAGTGGTCAAGTGGGGACCATCACAGAAGTTCTAAGGATTTCCATTAAAATACCATTATGAGCCATTAGCTTTTTCCATTAGAACCATTACAGACTTTATTTTTGTGGAATTATTCCAATAGGATTTAATGATGTTCTATTGGTGCCAGATAACATCTCACCAATAAATCCATCACAAACCAGTAGACACTAAAGATGCACCGATATATCGGCCAATAATCGGTATCGGTGGATAAAAGCATTTTTTCACACTATTGGCCGATAGTTTAAAAACAGCCGATGATCAGTGCCGATATAACCTGTCAATCAAAAGAGGACAGGATAATGCAATGAATTTGTGCTCTGTGTCTAGAAAATGTTAAGAAACATCACCAGTTTGATGTTCAATGTTAATAGTCGTTATATGTTCAAAAATATTCATTCAATCTTCAGAATCGGTATCGACAGATATCACTCTGAATAATCGGTATCGGTGGAGAAATTTAGCATCGATGCATCTCTAGTAGACACCATTACAGTTCCCAGTAAAACCTATTCAATTCCCACTGTGACCATTAAATCCAATACATTTTAAAGGGTTTTGGACAGGGTTCCTCTTGTTTTTTTCAGCAGGGACAGAAAAAATCTGTTAATTATAGTAGTTAAGTAAAATCATATTTCTTGAATTGTTATGTTTTAAAGTATCCGTAGTAATCAAATCAACCAACAAGTTTACCCAACAAGCAGGAAGTTCGTGAAGATTTAACAGCGATGACGTATGTATTTCTCAAAAATCAATTTACCAGCAGTGAATCATGTCACAGGACCCCTCAGGTTCATCAGGACCCCAGACCGGCCGGTGGTTTGTGCTGGTTTCAGTTTTACTGGGCTGTTGTCATAATCATCTCTTCAGGAAGGAAGCGATGTGACGTGTGTCTGTCTCTTTAAACAGGGTTGTGATTGTATCTCTGAGCTGTCACTGGATCAAACTGGATGAAAAGTAAGAGTTTCAACTTGAAATATGTGTGATTTATTATAATTATATATCTTTGCAATGATCTGATTGTGTGCGTACATTTTCTTACCAGGAAAAGTCATTGTAAACCGTACAGTTTAATCGTTTCTGTGTTGGACTTTAAAATTCAAATGCTTGTTCGAAGTTGTGCTCATGCATCTCAATCACATGCATATCTCAAATATGCTAAAGAACGTCAGAAGAACGTCTAAATATACTGAGTTTGATCTGTGGGAAGTGTTCTCGGTTGCGTGCATCATACAGTATGTGTTTCCTGGAAGTGGTCTTTTAAGCCCCTCACACTGAGCTGTCATGTCCGGACCTTGTGGGTTCCCACATAACCCCTCAGTATACATCACAGAGACTTCACGTAAATGATCAAAAGCGAAACGTGGGAACTTGCAGACTCTGTATTTCATTGACTCAGTTTAACCACAGCTTCTTTGTGTAGTCATTCAGACGGCAGGCATCATTTCAAACTCTTGTTCTGCTTACCGTCTCCACCGCGTCATGTGTTATAGAACATCAGTTATTTCATAATTTTTCATAGCAGAGCTGGACCTTCTGAGCCTGGAGACGAAATGAAGATAGAACATCGCTTCTGCCCCACAGATCTGGAGTTATTTCAGGCTCTGGAGAGGGAACGTGTCCTGGAGGTTCTGAGACGAGATAAAGCGCTGAGATCCATTGAAGCCGAGAGAATCAGGTACAAATATGAAATTCATTCTGCTTGGACAAAAATCTATATCCTGCTGAAAAAAACAATAGAAACCATTAAAGAAATGATAATGGTTTTAATGGGTTTAAAGGGATTTGTATTGGTTTCAAAGGAAACTTTAATGGCTCTACTGGTGTGTGATGGATTCTATTGGTGGGATGTAAAATCCTACTGGAATAATGCCCAAAACACACTACAAAAATACATTTTGTAATGGTTTGAATGGAAAAAGCTAATGATTCATAATGGTATTTTTACGGAAGCCATTAGAATTTCTGTAATGGTGTCTGATGGATTTCTATTGATTTTTTCAGCAGGGTAATCTCCCTGCTGAAAAAAACCATAGAAACCATTAAGGAAGTTGTAATGGTTTTAATGGTTTTATAGGGATTTGTATTGGTTTTAATGGAAACTGTAATGGTTCTACTGGTATGTGATGGATTCTACTGGTGGGATGTTAAATCCTATTGGAATAATGCCCAAAACACACTACAAAAAGGCATTTTGTAATGGTTTTAATGGAAAAAGCTAATGGTTCATAATGGTGTTTTAATGGAAACCATTGGAATTTCTGTAATGGTTTCTATTAGGTTTCTATGGTTTTTTTCAGCAGGGCTTACAAACCATTATAAACCATCAGCATCAGCTGGCCCTGAAAAAAATAAACCATTAAAGAAGTTGTAATGGTTTTAAAGGGATTTGCATTGGTTTTAATGAAAACTGTAATGGTTCTACTGGTATGTGATGGATTCTATTGGTGGGATGCTTAAAACACACTACAAAAAGGCATTTTGTAATGGTTTGAATGGAAAAGCTATTGGTTCATACTGGTATTTTAATGGAAACCATTAGAATTTCTGTAATGGTTTCTGTTGGGTTTCTATTAAGATTTATCTACCCTGCTGAAAAAAACCATAGAAACCTAATAGAAACCATTACAGAAATTCCAATGGTTTCCATTAAAACACCATTATGAACCATTAGCTTTTTCCATTAAAACCATTACAAAATGCCTTTTTGTAGTGTGTTTTGGGCATTATTCCAATAGGATTTAACATCCCACCAGTAGAATCCATCACATACCAGTAGAACCATTACAGTTTCCATTAAAACCAATACAAATCCCTATAAAACCATTAAAACCATTACAACTTCCTTAATGGTTTCTATGGTTTTTTTCAGCAGGGTACTAAGATTTATTGGTGTTCTATTGGTTCCCATCCGCCAGATAACATCCCACCAACAGAACCCAAGACAGAGAGACCATCATAGTTTCCATTAAAACCAAATCATTGAATCCATTCAAATTTCTGTCATGAGATTTTTTTGTTGGCATGGTTTTGTTCACGCGCAGAAAAATCAACCATATGCATTTTTAGGAGGTTAAGAACGGAACTGCAGAATATCTGTGGGCAGGGCACCAGGAGCTTCGCTCGGCCGTACGGTCAGAGGTCGTGTGCGAGATGTCAGCGGGTTTTAGGACAGTTTTGGGATTGTGGATCTGTGTGCTGTGGATGCAGTCACCGCATCTGCGACAAGTGTCGGGTCGTCCGGTCAGCGCAGGACTGGAAGTGCACCGTGTGTCACGCGTACAGGTAAACACAAAACCCCTTCATTTCTGAACCTGAATTACTGATGCAATACATGTGTGTTTCGGTTCATTATACGTGAAATATTATTTCCGCAGGGAATTTAAGATCAAATCTGGTGAATGGTTTCTGGAACAGCAAGCGAAGAAATTCCCTGAAGGTATGTCTGCTTTTGTTATAAATGAAATATGCGTTACATTACACGAATGACACTTTTTGTGTACTGTACTGTATATTTGTGGTGTTGCTGAAGTTGAACCGCTTGCCGTATTGTTTTAGAAAACAGACAGGAGACCACCGGAGACAAACTATTACAGTCTTATCAACAGTTCAGGTGACCGCATTATACTCATTTCTTTTTTATTTCTACTTTTACAGTAAAGAACTTTGCTTTGACACATGCTCGTGTGGCAATCTTTCATCGTTTGAGTCATATTTTTTATGTTTTAGTTGCATTAGAGTTGTGCCTCCAACTCCTCCCCCCTTTTATGAAGCTCCTGTGAGAAACTCATTTCACAGACTGGAGGTAAATAACACAATTATGATTTGCTTGTTCTTCTTTTTTGTAGTCACGTCACCTAATATTTGTGCATTTGTGTGGTTGTGTATGTCTAGGGCCGCACAACATCCAAGCCCTTTACTAAATCCATGGAAAACCTGATGGCGTCTGTCAGCACTCACATAAAAAGTAAAACATCCAACTAGAAACTCTTTCTGTGATATCTGTGTAAACCCTATAAGACAGAGATGAGTTTTGAGATTTTGAAATCTGAAAACGTTTTACAATCATTTTACAATACGTTTTTAACATATTGAGCAACTCCTAAACGTGCTCCTTATACTGTAAACGCTTTGGCAACAGCATTGCAACTATGGATTATTTTTGCCAAAGATGGTGTATACAGTACATTTTAAAATATTCATTCTTTAAAAGTTGTCTTTTCATGGCTCATGAGATTTGATGGAGGTCTCGATTTCATGGTTTTATTCAAATGCCAACCGTGATCCAGATGTTTCTCCTAAAATATCTTAAAATGTGTCAAATGGATGTAGTTTGTTGAGGTAAAATATGAGTTCATATCGAGATCTTTCATAATATTGACTTTTGATTGCAGACTTGACAAATCTGAGCTCAGTTTGACATCTCTTGTGAAACTCTATGACAGAGACATTTGTGACATTTCTGATTCTTTTTCTCAGGAGAAATATCTGAGACACAAATGAGACTAAAGCAAAAGTTTCCATTTGCTCTCCATCACATATTAAGAATATAGTTGTGCCATTCCTGTCATGTTCCGCAAAATCTGATTTAGTTTGTTCTTGATTCTAGAACTTTCCAAATCTCAGAATGATTTGAGTATGGGGGCAGGTCACCTGACTGTGGTTCATGCACTGACGCAGAACCCCGGCTGGAAGAGCCAATCGGAGGGCGCCATCGATAAAGCTTGTAACGTAAGAGCCGACTGTTTCATTCATTCAAAAATTACTTGTTCAGTAGTGTAACATTGTAACTTTTACTTACATCTTGTGAACAAAACCATTTTCATCTGTGACCACAGATCTGACCCCAATGAAATCAAATGTTCAATGAAATTTAAATGATATAAATCTACATACAGATTTCGTAAATCTTCTGCGTAGACTTTATAAATGTACGCATAACCTCAGCTAAAAGCAACAACATATAGAAACATTAACGTTCGTGGGCTGAAGTTAACTTCCGGCACACATTCACAGTTCCTGTAGATCAGTGGTTCTCAAACTGGGGGCCGTGTTCCCCTGGGTGGCCCCAAGATGGATCCAGGGGTCCATAGATTTTGTGGCATTTTATGAAATATAGTAATTTATCATAGATTTTATGCAATCAAACATCAGAAAAATGACACCACCAACCAAACGAATTGAGGTTCCAGCATTGTATAACTGAATGTTTTTGGTTTAATTAAAATTCTAAGTTTAAGATTATACGTCTTTATATGGGGGGCCGCAAAGCGATGCACTTAACACATAGGGGGCCTTACAACGAAAAAGTTTGAGAACCACTGCTGTAGATTATTTCTGATAACAAGCAAAAGAACCCGAGACTTGGCTAAACTCGTCTCTCCAACATTTTGAATTTAGACTGCGATACCAAGCCCAACCGCTAGATGTCAATGCACCATACGGTGTCTTTCAATGCGACAAATCTACAGGACCCATTCAACAAATGTTTAATAAAATGAACATACAACAAATCATTTATTTAATACAATTATTATACAATAAAATAATAATACAAATTAATATGAACATTAATTAAATAAGACATAAATGGTTATATTATTAGACACTTGCCAAACACAAACCGGAAGTTAACTGCGAGTCAGGCGTGCGCGCGTCCGATGAAACCGTGTATAGGCCGGACTGATTTCTAAACACTTATAATGAATGAAAACGGGGGTGATAAATAAAAAGTGAAGTTGGCCTAAAATCATTTGATAAAAAACACACATAAACCCGGGTGGTCATTGATGTGTCTCTGTATGATCAGCTGCAGTGATGGATTCATGTGATGATGTGTAGAAAGGTTGTTGACCTTATATGGTTGGTTGAATATAAAATAGTTGAGGTTAAACAAGGTCATACAGCATTAGACTCGATCTCTTTTGATTTGATGCCAGGCGACATCCAAAACGTATGTTTTTTATGATAATTTGCACAAGTATGGTTTTGCTAGAAATAGGATCACTGTAGCAAAACCACGAGTAACTAATTTGTATCAATTACTGATGGTGTTAAGACAACACTTCCGTCTGATAAACCTCAAGCTATCTATAACGTGAGTGTTTTAACCCATTTCTTCTTCATTCCAGCTGTGCAAAGTTCCAAGTTTACCCAACCTGTCCCAGAAGATGTCCAGTGGCACAGATCAGAGCGGGTCAGCGAGCCTTACAGATGACAATGTGTCACACACGTCTGAATACAGCCATGAGCAGCTGGTATTCACGTTTACTCATCATCATTTCTTTCATCTGATAACCGAACGCACTTCTTTCAGGAAACAGAAAACAAGTTCTGCAGACGTAAGCACGTCATCTGTCTGATAAGACACTGCGGTTAATAAGATAACACATGCAGGCATATGTTTGTCTCATTATGTATATGCATAGAAATAAATACTGTATGAATCGATTCCAAACTATGATTTGTGCAGGACAGCAACAGCAGCACGAGCATGGATTTGGGGACTTTTGAAAACACTAGTAGTGTGTCTGGAGAAATCCAGGTTGCCATCGGTTACAAGACGTCCTGTTTGGAGATAACTGTCAAAGCCTGCAAAAATCTGATGCATGGAGATATGAAAAAGAGGAAGTGTCATCCGTAAGTTGTTTTGAGTGAAGTGCAGAAAAATGTCGCAAGAAGACATGTAACAGACTTCGTTCACACGTTTTCGTCGTTCACACACAGGTATGTGAACATCTGCTTGCTCCCGAAGAAAAATCTGACTCAAAAGATGAAAACGACAGTCAAGACGGGAAATAACCCAGTTTACAACGAAACATTCACGGTGAGCGCTTACAGTGAATGTGAACAAAAGATGAGGTCACCAACAAATATTGTGCACAACCAAGAATATCATATAACAATAATATAATGTTATATAAAGTTACAAGCAGTCATACAAAGGCACATCTGTTGATGTGAATGTTGGCTTGTGTTTGCAGTGTGTTGTTGCTCGTGAGCATCTGGTCACCAGTGTTCTTCACATGTCAGTTTGGCACACCAGAGGACTCAAGAAGAAAGTGTTTCTGGGTGAGACGCTCATCCGTCTGGAGAACACAGATCATCTGAACTCTGTCTGGTACACACTCGCCCCAAAGGTACTTTCATTAGCCACTGAACTCACATTCACACATTTAGACCCGTTTTTGAGATCGGGTGTAATTTATAGAGGGACACGAAGTCTTCTTCATAGGATAAATTGGACATTTTTCTGATTGAAATCATTTTTCTGAACTAATACAGTACAAGTAGATCATTTAAAGGGTGTATTTTAATTTTAGCGGCATCTAGCGGTGAGGTTGAGAATGCACCTCACCGCTGAAGACGTAGTTGTGTATACAGTATTTCTGTCAATAGATCCTCCCAAAAATTACACACCTTTAAAAACACATGACAACGGATTGCTTGTGTAATCTTTTATCTAAATGTAATGTAAAATGTATTTTTTTATTTTTGGGGTAATTTATTAACAACATGTACTTATTACAGGGTTGGGGTTTGATTTAGTTGCATGTAATTTACATTTTTTATAATTTACAGTTATTACTATAGTAAATGCACGTAACAAAGACACAGTGCAAGAGTCACAGTTTTTATTCCACTGACATTGGTCTGTGTGGTGCTGTATAACTATGTGGCTATTTAGTCATTTTTTTCACCAAACAGCCATTTGGGAAGTGGACATTTTCATAATTCATAATTATTATTTTCATAATAAGGAAGACTTGATAACTTTTACAAATGTGTCTCCTGTCACTTAAAGGATTAATACATGAATATATTTATATCATTATGATCGCTATCGGATTGAATGTGTGTGAAAAGAACAGAGTGAAATGACAGGACTTGTTGTGTGTTGTGTAATAGCATGATCATCCACTGGGAGGTGATGTCGATCTCTACACATCACAGCTGATACTTAAAGTCAAGTTCCTGCCACAGACTGACCCACATACTGATGGTATGACACACACACACACGCACGCACGCACGCACGCACGCACACACGCACACGCACACACACACACACACACACACACACACTTTATTTAGCATTGCCGACTCTGTCATTTACAGTCAACTCCGAAATATAAATGACTGTGTTTGTCCTTAGAGAACAAGTTGACAAATCAGTGATTTTAAATACAACATTTAATTGTCAATGTAATTCATAATTTTTACAATTAAGTATTAATAATGAAAAATAAATCACAAGCTAAAAAATGACAACACTGTAAAAAAGTTTTTTTTTTGTTGGTTCAACTTAAAAATAATTGCCTTTAATATTTTTAAGTTGAATTAACTGAAAATGTTAAAGACCCAGTGAAATAAAAAATTACAATGCCTATTTTTTCATGAAATATTGCAGTGTTTACTGTAAATAGTTTATCAATGTGAGTCATTCTCTTTTTAAAATTCGTGCGCCTTCATAATCTTTAGCTAAAATCTGAAAATGCACTTCCTTCCTTTAATGACTATCCATCTTAAATGACGTATGTTAGACGGCTTGGGCGGAGCCTCCGTTAACTCCTCCCCTTCAACTGTCAGTCCGCTGCCAGTTCCATTTCAAAATGCAACGGCTGTTTTTATACATCCAATCAAATCGCAGAGAAAGACGAAGGCCACGGCAACTATTTTTCTCATTAGAAATTCCATTTCACTCGGAAATGCCTCAAAATACGGAAGTAAAAACGATCGAAACTTCCGGTTCACGGGGACTTTAAGGCAACCAGGTAACTTATTTTTGAACCAACATTTTTCTTACAGTGAATTACTAATAAATTGAGTAACAAGCTGTCATTTTACGCCATATTTCCCCACCTGTTGTCCAAATATCCTCTATAATGAAACTCTTGTCATCCAAATCGTCTAACTGCTAGTTTAGAGCAATGTTAAAAACAATAAAACAAATGTTGGTTTTCAGTGCTCATTGCAAACATGCTTGTTCAAATGTATAAAACAATCATGATTTAAAAACGAAAAGGCTTTTATTTCGTCCACAGATAGTTTAATGGGAACACACGGGCAGCTCGTCGTTCTCATCTGTGATGTTTCAAAGCTGCAGTCCATGTCAAAAACATCTTACATTGAGGGGTGAGTAAACATCAGCTGGGTGTGTCCGTGCGAATATCTATAAGCAGCTGCTTATGGTTTTATTGATCTAATTATATTCCTAAATATTATGTATATTTATTATATCAACGTATATTTACTATTAGTATTTTTTGTTCCCAGAATCCTTTGTCTTTCTGGAGACAGAGTGCTGGTCCAGAGATCTCCAGCACTAAAGAAGACCGCCGGTACCCTGCAGATGAACTTCAACAGACTGATGCGTCAAGATCTCCAGCAGGCCACGTTACTGTTCAGTCTGTGGGAGAAAGGCAGCTTGAGGCACGGCAAGCGTTTACTGAGATCAGCACAACTGTGTGCAGGTCGGTCTCACACGCTTCACATAACATATCAGATATATGATTTCATTTCTACAGTACGACACAAGTCTATGATGCATCTATTGTAGTCTTATGACGTCGTGTGTGTATTTCATCAGGATCGTCATGGCAACGGCTGCAGCAGATGCCAGGCGTGTGGCATGACTACATTCTTCCGCTGCATGCAGATGTAAACATGACTTCATAACAGAAGAACTCAAAGTCTCAGATACAGATGTGTTTAAATACACTCGATAATATCCTGATGCCTGTTTTATCACTCAATCACTTTTAAATTTTTTAATGACATCATTTTTTAAAACTTACATAACTTATTATTTAATGTTGTACAGTATTTGTAAATAAACAAATTCACTCGGATCTGGTCTTCGTAAATCTTTATTTCTAATAACAAACACCTTTTCTCAGGGGGAAAATAAATAAATCCTGCAGATGTGAGCCTCCATCATTCCTACGGTCTGTTTATTATACATTCTCACGGGCTTTTCCCACACTTGAGATTGTTCACTCTTGACCCTGGGTTAGCGCGTTTTACACACGTAAAAGAGTTAGTAACTCTCACTGTATTTTACACCTTTGGCACCACAGTTGGGCTTCACGTCCCAGGGTTTAAAAGCGTCCCTTAAAATGACAAGAGTGAAATGTTGCTTTACCCACAGTTAGGCATAAAGTAGTGTGAAAGGCTTATGAATGAATGAATCCTCTAGTCTTGTAAAAATATTTCCTAAGCAGCTCGTACGTGATTTGTGTAAAATTGATTTCAATAGGGAAAAACAATGAATTATTTTCATATGGAGGAAACAAACGCATGTAAAAAGCGACAATACAGTTTTCGCAACAACATTTTTCTCTTTTCCTAAGTGGCAGCACACGATCACAGCAACAATAAATGACATTTTCTCTTTTCTATGTCAACCACTGAATGCCTGTACCCTGATAGCACACATACATCTGGTTTACGTCTATTTGACGTCTGCATTTACATCTGCAAGACATCTACAATACATAGTTTGCTCATCTGCAATACGTCTCTGAGATGTCTGCTGTCAGACGTCATATAGACTTCTAGAAGATGTCTGTAAGATGTTTATGATTTAGAATGGATGTACAACAGCTCTTTCTAAGATGTTTAGCAGATGTTTTTAAGCAGCAGATCTCCAGATCTTTAGCAGATGTATTACAGACGTTCAGACGTCTCCGAGACGTATTGCAGATGAGCAAACTATGAATTGCAGATGTCTTGCAGATGTAAATGCAGACGTCAAATAGACGTAAACCAGATGGATTGTGCTATCTGGGTACCGTGTCCATTTGTTTAATTTTCAGGTTTCATTAAAATGTAAAGAAACTCTGGTCTTAACTCATGTCAGATCCTTATGGAGATGATCGGGATTAAATCTGAATATTAAAAAATCTGAATTTAGTCATTTCTAATGATTTTACATGCAACAGTCCATATATATTTATCAAAAAATGATAATTGACTAATCTTTTAAACAAATAATCTAGTATTAGATTTAAGAATATTAATCATCATTTGGTGGTCAGTACAGAACCAAGAAATAAAAACCTGTACTGTTATTAGTAGAGAAGCCAAAAAAAAAACCTTAAATATCCCAAAGATTGAATAAATAAACACTATAATAAATTGCCTGGCAAAAGTCATATTCAACATGAATGAAAGGTTTAATATAAGTCAATACATAAAAGAGTTGAGATTATACTGCCGAGCCCTGCGCTGAGTGGATCAACAAAACAAACAAACAAAAAGAAATTACAACCCTTAACTGGATAAAACTAGAATTTGCTCAGATCATCGAATAACAAACGATCATGTTATTACCAAAAAGGGGAGGCATTGTTGGCACGTTTACAAATCATTCGCTTCAGCAGATTTATTTCAGCACAGCCTGTGAATAAACCCAACGGTGGACCACTTTACAGTAAGGTTGTGTTTGTAACCCTACGGTAGAAAACATGACCCAACAATGAACCGAATGATCTTTTCACAGCATTTATTCATCTTGGTTAATGACAACTTCAACATATACAAACCTTCCCGTTTGTATGCACATGAAGCGATATTAATAAATTAATCGAAATAAACGCTGTGAAAAAAATCAACATTAACGTATGCAACCTTACTGTAAAGTGTATATAATGACAATATTTCTCGTGCATTATTTGAAAAGTCTAAAATGTTTCAGTTCCTAGTGCACGTTGAAGGAGTGCTCTCGTATGAAAATAAACTCGTGTTTTTTTGTACCACGTGTGTGTGTTGTCTAACGCAGATTATGCCTTTTGCATTCACCACTCAGACTCAAGGACAGAAAGCCCGTCCGGATCTCTTATAAGGCCTCGAACTCGTCGATTCTCTGTTTCGTGTTGCCCTGGCGGATCTGCCGGAGAGTTTTGTATTTGTCTCGGCCGGCGCGCACGTTCTCCGTGTGCAGGAGGTCGTTCTGCGTCTTCTTGGTGTGATCGCGAGCCACTTCCAACTCTGAGGTCAGAGCCTGGAAAAGAAAATAAGGTCATCACAGCGGAATCTATATTTAGCGAACAAGACCTTGAGTTTGAATTACAACACAAACCACGAGGCACTATCTACTCGTGAAAGCAGATGGAAATGACAGGTTGATAAGAACGTCTAGCTCAAATCCTAATCCTGAAACCTGATTGGTTAAGATGTTCCCCAGGACCAACAAGGATTTGTTGGCAGAATGACGGTAATCTTTGTGCGAGTAAGACAATGTGATTATCCAACAGGATAGGTTGTTGGATTACCTTCCCCTTGTTGTTTCTGTAAAATCTACGAGATCAGTACTAAAACCTTGACCCTATTCCTCCAATCAGGAAGGATTCAATTTAAGGATCTATTTACAGAAATGCAATATACATAACTATGTGTTCAGAGGTGTAAGAAGACCTCACATAATGAAGTGTTATGTTTTTATTACCTTAGAATGAGCTATTCCTATCTACATACACCGCCGGTCCCCTTACATGGAATTCACCATGTTGTTTCTACAGTAGCCCTGAATGGACAAACTGCTCTACAGAACGCGTTCATAAATACGTTATTTCCTTCAGCAAAGAAGCGAAAACATGACGACATCTTGGTCCCGTGTCAGCCACCTTAGTGCTTAGAAAGGGAGGGGTGAAGTGTGCCATTGGTTGCAATTCGCAACTTCACCGCTAGATGCCGCTACATTTCAAAACTGGATTTTCAACTCTTCCTACACTCTTAAAAAAAAGGTGCATAGAATGCCATAGAATGAACCTTTAACATCTGAATAACCTTTCTGTTTCACAGAAAAGTATTTCTGTATAATCTTTAGATTATAAAAAGTAAGAAAGAGATGGTTCTTGGACAGAATGGTTCTTTGTGAAACCAAAAATGGCTCTTTCATGGCATCGCTGTGAAGAACCTTTTTAGCACCTTTATTTTTACCACTAGATGGCGTACATCTGGAGAAGAATCCAGTTCCGGCAGAGTTTAGTTCCAGCACTGCTTCAATGCACCTCGTTGTCATTTGTATATAAAAACCAAGAGCACAGATGCATGTTTCTTAATAAAGTAGATCGGAACTGAACTCAAAATGAAGAACTTTACGCCCTAAAATCCGATTGGCTGTCATGAATGATGTTCCACGTTGACCTTATGATTAGGTACAAGTGTTTCCCTCTCACCATCAGCTGTTTCTGGACTCGTTCGTTCTTGGCTGCCTCCGTGACTCGCTGTTCTTCGTAACGGTGGTCATTGAATCCTTCGCTCTGCAGTTCTGCGCTGTAGGTGCTGGCGCTCTCCTCCCCGTCCTCCACGTCGTTGACGTAGTGGTCGTACGTGGGAGGTGGCGGAGGGGGAGGCGGTGCCGTCATCACCATGTGAAGCTCCTCGCGGGTCTTAATGAGGTCTTCCTGGGCCTCCTGCGCCTGGAGGAACACAGACCGGCGGTCACTATCAGTCACCAATCCAAACACCGAAGAACTCAAGTACGGATGAATGTACAGCGCCCTTAATAAGTCACTCGAAAACATGTTGGATCTTACTCTGTGCTGCCACGTCATCGCCTCCTGCTCCTTGCGGTTCTTGGATTCCTCCAGAAGAGCAATGCGAGCTGTGTGTTCTGCCAGCTCAGCGGCCTGAGACACGAAAAACAAACATGGTTGTCAATGAAAAGAAAGATGACTTTTTGACGGTACTGGGATGTTTCCGTGGAGGAGTGTTGTGTTCTCACCAGCTGTTCTTGACTCTTCTTCTGGTCATGAGCTTGTCGGGCCAGTTCTTCTTTGGCGAGAAGAGCGGCCTGTCTCTCGGCCTCCAGTTTGATGGCCTCTTCCTCCGCCTGTCTCCGTTCGTTCTCCAGCTGCATGGCTCTGTGCATCTGTTCCTGCAAGTCTGAAACACACATCCACGCCTTTACTTTCAACTGCAAACATCTTGTGGCCCTAAATCTGGTAGAATAGAGGAAGTGATGTCATTTTGTGATGGGGTTCATGCGGAGACGTTTAAAGTCTTGGTTTGAGGATTCTAGCACGAATGACCACATTATAATAAAGGAACGTTATTTAATCCAGAACAAAACCAGGAATTTTAGAAAGCAATCTTGAGCAAAAATAATCAAGCCTTTGAACTGCGTTTGTGAATTACAGGGTTATGATATCGGACATCTGTATTCCTATTGGTCGAGCTGCCAATGTGACCTGTTTTAATGTTTCTTTGTGTGCTTTTACTACATTATACATTTCTATTTTAAGGTTTATGTTTAGTTTGATCGATTTTTTTCCATTGCTTTATTTTCATTTTACATTTAAATTCAGTTTAATTACATGCAGAAGGTTGTTTCTGGAGCAGGTACTGTATGTACCAGAAAGACGCTATTGAAAATTGTTCATGTTTTGGAAACAAATCTGTTTGAATTTCAAATTTTGTTCAAAATATTGTGATGGTATCATACTGTGATCCCAGTATCATGGTTTGTATTGAATCTTGAAAACAGTATTTTGTTACACCTCTAGCGAATTATACAATCTCAGTAAAATCTTTCATATAATGCTAATTCAAGATAATTGTATTTTTTATAGTTCTTTCGATGTCACTCAGTCTGATCTATAAAGACGTGCAGCCTAAAAACTGGATCTTACCTTTTTCTGCTTTTTTGGTCTTTTCCTCAAACTGGTAAAGTCTCATCATCAGATCCTGTTTCTCTCTCTCCATCTGCTCTTTCTCTCTCTCGATGGCCTCTCGTCTCTTCTTCTCGCTCTCCAGCTGAGCCCTGCAGATAACTCACACGAGCAAAGAGACGTCACGACACACTGCCACATCATTTTTATTCTGCATTTATCAAAACCTCCGAAAGAGGTCACAATAGCTTGTTAACCAATCGTAAGAGAAGTCATTAACATATGAACGTTTTAAATGGTATCAAAGCAAAAACGTTAAAGACCGATCACACTAAAGTGATTTTAAGTAACAAAATAACACAAATGTATCTTTTATATATGCCTAGTAACCATTTAGAACGCCTCAAGTTTCGCATAACAACCCCCTAGCAACCACCCCTTCATTTAATGCCTTAATGTCTGTCGATTATCCAACCCCATAGCAACGCCCTAGCAACTACCTATATATCCATTTACCTCTCTCTCTCGCTCTCTCTCTCTTTGCAAGGCCTAAAATAATACTCAGACTGTAACTTTCAAACAAAAAAGCCTTTTCAAGTGAACATCAAAGTCGGTCCTGTCCAACTTTTTTGTCTTCCTTTTGAATTGCATTTAATATCCGCAAACAAAATGCAGAATACTGCCGCCTGTACACACTGCAGCATCTGGCGGCGTGACAGCATCACTCCTCACGTCGCCATGGCGATTCAGCCTCACCTCTCCATCTGTTTGTGTTGTTTCTCCTCTCGTGCCTGCGCTTTCATCTGTTGCACCTCGATGGTGTCCGGCTTCCTGCGGCGCATGTACAGCTCGTGGTTACCCATGCACAGCTGCAGGATGCGTTTGTTAATGCGCAAACGTGGGGCGTAGAACAAGAAATCCTGCGGGGGACAAAGGTACATGCGGGAGCTCAATGTAAACTGCTTTTCCAAATGATTTTGGAAAAAAACATTTATGTAAAAGTCGTGCGGAAAATATCATCCACCGTAAATCAGACAGTAATACAGCTAAATGTGAACACTGCATTTAAAACACTTGATCTGCTTTGAGGGTGAATTGAATGTAAAGCAGGTGCTCTGCGCAAGCCTGGCTCTGACATTCACAGATAACATTATATGAAGGTCTGGATGTCAGAGACAACAAACTGCTGCCATTTATCAGCTAAAACAGTCCAGCTACTACAACCATATCTGCGTTTACTGTGTCTTTACACTGATTTATTGTGTGCGTAAGCAAAGATACATGTCCCAACCAAACATTTCACCATTTCTTTACAGCTTTAGTATTATATTAGTATTTACTATAGTAAAGTGTAGTAAAATTCCTAGATACAGTGATGTTTAATAAGGTAAAGGTAAAAAACACTAAAGTGTACTTCAGTACCTAGTAGAGTTGAACCATTAACTTTAGTTAATACTAAAGAATACTATAGTCTAGTGATAACTAGAATGTCTACTACAGTTTACTATAGTAAATACAAATATAATTCTGGTACATTGGCTCAAATCTGTCCTGTACATGTCAGGGCAGAAGACAAAAGCAGTCGAAGCAGTTTTTCAACGTTACATGTGCTTGTGTGCTATGAATGCGTCTTGTGTCGCAAGCGCGGTTTCACTTACCGGAGCTTTTTTATCAATTGGCTTGATGACAAACTTCTTATCGTTGAAGGAAATGTTTCTTATTTCGCTCCAGGGGAAACCGATTTTCGGAGACAGTCTGTAGACACAATAACAAAAAGACACGTGTCATTCCAAACATACAGTCATGCAAATGAAACGCAAAAGTTGGGGGAACCGCCTCTGCCATCTCTACTTAAAAACTATAATAATTCTATCGAGCGAAAGCTAAATATTTGCACGAGATCTTTTAATCTAGAAAGCATTGAGAATGTTGTAACACAGGTATGTGATTCATCAACGCTGAGATACTCCAGGAATGTGATGAAAGGGCGGGGCCTGTGACATCATCGCAAGTGGGGTGTACAGAGCTTTGTGATCTCTCCTTGAGCTCATGGGAGTCTTCCAGCGTGCATGTCACATTGTCTTAATACGTAGCTAAGAGAACACAACGCCATTGTGGCCACCCTGTATGACAAGGCACAGCCTTTCGCCAATAAAAATGACATAAACGCTTTACTGATCACGACCAGTGTTGGGTAAGTCACTCTGAATAAGTAATTAATTACTAGTTACTAATTACATATTCAATAGTGTAATTAGATTACTGTACAAATTACTCTCTCCAAAAAGTATTTAATTACTTACTACTAATTACTTTATCCTATATCAACCTTGAGTTAAGTTAAGTGATTCAAGGATAGACATGAAACTACATAAAGTAGTGTTATTAACTGACCAAAGTATTACAATTGTGAGAATTACACATTAAAGCACAGATTTTTAAGTTAGACTTTGAATTTTTATGTCAATTCCACTATTGCACACACAAATATTACACACAGTATTTAGTTTAATTACTTCAGTAACTAATTAAATTGAAGAAAAAATGTAATTAAATTACAGTAACTAATTACTTAGTAACTAGTTACACCCAACACTGATCACGACGATGACTATGAGAAAATGGCATTCGCACTGTTTATTTAATTATTTTTGTGTGGGATTTTTGCTTTTTTTAGACGCGCTTACAGAAATGCATTGTGGTAACCATACTCAAAACCAAAATACCAAAATAAAGGCCCTAACAATAACCAAAAACATTTACTATAATAACACATTTAAAATCGCTCTAAATTACGAGAAATAGCATCCTAAACACCACAACTACAATGCTAACAATCGGGGCTAGGGGGCATTTCCCCCTCAGATTTTTCTTGGGCCCTTCCAAAAATATCCAGTTGACTATTAAAATATATACTTATTATTAAATACTTGTATAATCTATTAAATAACTACCTGTCAATTTAATCACAGAAAAATGTAAAAATTATGCATGCCATAAACTTTGATTATATATCTGCCCAACCAGAATATGTAATTGCCCCCCTAGTCGAGCCAGCCTAGAACCGGGCCTGCTAACAATACAGACGAATTATATCATTACGATAAAACATTGACAGCCTATCACAATCCATTCGAATGCAAGGGCTCGCACATTTAAAATGTGAAACTGCAGAACGCGGTTTAGAAAAAACACAACGTTACTGGCTGTTAGTTTATGAAAAATAAAAATAAATGAGTAACTGGGAACATACAAGGTTTCTTCCCAACAGCGACAATATATACATAAAACATACATATACAATAATTTCATAATTTCATCTATGCAAAATAATCTAGTAATTTTAATTTAATTTAATTCCAATGAAATATTTTTAATTCACAATACTGTAAATATATATATTTAAATATATTAGTCGGGATATGAATAAACCTTTGCTACAGTTATTGGTACAGTACTACAAACTACGAAATCACGACGTTTTATTTGAGTTCGCAGCGTTTGAATGCGTTTAATCCCATAATTATGTATTTTTGTATTACTTGTATAATTTCTATCACAGCAGTAACAATATTTGCAACTATATGGCACACCACTGCATGACAACGTGTCAAAACCCTGAAAACACTTTTTGTTCTATTATCTATCATCATCTTAGTATTTAATGTTTGTCCGCTTGTCTGTGAGGTCATATCTCATGCTTGGCTCTGATTGGCTCTATGGGGAACAGAACGTGGTGAGAGGTTGTCGTGGTGACCGAATCTAGATGGAATAGAGGTGCTAGTTGCACCTTGATAACCTGCTTTGTTTTTTTTCTCATGCACGGAAATGAAAATTCTTGGCCGCAGCCAAATAAAAATGAAACACAATTACCGAACATGGCTTTTTGTATTTCTTCTATTTATTTAGCCATTTTTTTCACTATTGCATAAACTGAATGGTAAAAATGTGCTTTTTATATTTTGTCTAGCTTTTCAATATAATACAATAAAACTTAATATAAAATTGAGCAACACAAGTAGGCTAAATTAAAAACAAAACCTGAGCACTCTCCCTTCTTGAATAACCATTATTAGGCCTATGACTGACTGCTGAAAGATTGTACTGTACACTACAGCAAAGCATCTCTCTCTCTCTGCGCTGGTTGCTGCTTGATCATATCACATGCCGAACACCGAACATGCTTTTTTTGCTCTTTTCGGCTGAATATTATTTGAATGTTATAATTCGGTGCATCCCTACTTCAGACTGCGTTATTCTGGATTCGATTATTATTACAATTACAACTACCTAAAGTGATTTGAAATCTATACCAGCAACTACATCCCAAACTAGAGCTAGTTTATGTCATCATCTTATGACAACAGACAGCTTGTGCTTATTTTAAAGCCTTGGATTAAAGACGGGCGTTACAAACCTTTATAAACTCTCGACGAGCGACTTGGAATTTTAGCACCTTGATTTTTAAAATGCAGAAATGTTCAAAAAGGATTCAATCATAGACTCATTAAGGTAAATAAACAACTACTAAATATTCTTTATCTCAGCTAAAATCTCAGAGATTAAAGGTTGAATTGTTAGGAATTAGTGTGCTTCTTCTAGACGTGTGTGTGTGTGGAGGATTAGCTGAGGACAGCAGATGTCAACAAGAAAACAGACACAAGTGAAGTTCACTGCGGGACAATTATAACATTATAAACTGTGACCGCGTGCTGCCGGCGAGCGACGCTGTGCTCATTTGACCCTTCGGCAGAAACCAGAATCTAAAGACACACGGCAAGCATCCCGCACAACACAAGCAAGGATCCAACGAATTTCAACTATTTCTCGAGTTGACGTGCGACATGGTTTCTTATCTTCACGTGTGTGTGTGTGTGTGTGTGTGTGTGTGTGTGTGTGCTTGTGTAGGCTTCATTCTGTCTCGCACACGCATTTCTTGCCCAACGTTTTAAAGGACTGCGCAGCTGGAAAAACCAGTCTTTGTTGCTACGGGTAACACAGAGGCCATTGTAGAGAAAATCCATTAGTTGCCACTAAACTGTACACACACCGACATCTCTGTTAGTGGAAACAATGGATATAAAGTACAAGTTACATGAAAGAAAACATGCTCTTAACTGTGAACTGTGAACATTGGTGAACTAGCAGTTGCCACAAAATGTCGACTGTCAAATTTCTGTAGGCGAAGAGAAAACTCACTTGTCGTCTTTCTCATAGATATTCAGGCCCAGGGCATCCACACCCAGCCACAGCTCGGTTCCCTTCTTGTTCTTGATGTCGAAATAGTTCACGCCGTACATTTCCAAATCCTGGGCGATTTTTAAATACTCCAACATTGCGTCCTCTCTGTTCACACGACAAAATGAATCATTTACATTGTAAAAGGTTATACAAGGGTTATATTGGTTGCAAAGCCCACCCGTCAAATACTGTACATATAAATACCCTTACGAAAATTAGCCATGATTTAAAGCCAAAAAACAAGGTTACTGTGGTAAAACCATGGTTTTGCCAATAGTAACCAATACACCAAAAAAACATGGTTAGTGCACTTTTACCGCAAAAAAAAAAAAAATGGTACGGTAATGGTCATTTTTGTAAGGGTAGTGTTTGACGACTAAAGAAAATGTCTATATTCAAAGAACCAGTTCTTTATGTACCATTACGCTTCAAAGACGCTCCAAAATGTGTGTGGCACTTTATTCATAATGGAGGCGGGTGGAGTTATGAGGTTAGACTAACGGTTTCAGGATCCGATGGAGTTACGAGGTTTAGTCACAAGCTCTTTTAAATACGTTTCATTGGTTCAATATATGCAAAACCCACAGACAGACGGAAAGGGTGACTAACAGTAGTGACTAATGGAAAAAATAAAATGAGGAATTTCTATTGTCTGAGAAGAAATAACTATTCATATTTACGGACAACACGGAAATTTCAGCACCAATGTGGCGACGGCTGTACTGGACTGTCCAAATGAAAAACGAAAAGCATATATCAAATGTAACTACAAACGACATGTCGTGACTGCATAACCACCCCGGGGTGTGCATTATTCATTCAATGGCCAGTCGGCAATTATTCCATAAAATATAAACAAAGGATGACTAATGATAAGTTTGTCACTGGGATTTGCGAATATCTAATCATTAAAAAGTTTTAAAAAGTGCTTGTCAAATTTGACAACACGGTATTTAATCATTTAAAAAGTACAGTGTTTTTTTTTTTTCAATTTCCTGAAAACAGAATTTGGACATCCGAGGTTTCAGAAGGACAGCGATGATATGTTTTAAATATGCATATCATCTAGTCATTTAAATAATTCAAAAGAAAATAACCGCGATTAGTCACATCCAGAATAAAAGTTTTACATAATACATGTCTGTGCACTGTGCATATTTATTTTGTATTTATATAAACATACACGTACATATAGGAAATGTTTGCCAGTATATATTTATATATAATTTAAATTATACAACTATATACGTGTATGTGTTTATAAATACAACATTAATATTCTGAATGCGATTTAACGACCCAAAATCAATAGAATAATAGATACATGCATTATTAACAGTTAAATCATTTCTAAGCTTTGCTAGTTTACACAGAGTCGACACAAGAACGGGTCAAAATGCATCAAAACATAATTGCTCCCATTATAATCAACAGAGCTGATTGAAAATCCTTTTTGGTCGACTGTAACAGTACTTGTGGGACCCTGTGTAATGTTGCATGTTCTGATCAACACGTCCCACAAAAAGTGCCGTTTCAGCTCAAACAAGTAGAAGTCAGAGCCGTTCATATCTTCTGAGTGAATATAATCTTACCTCAGCATTCCACGATGCTCCTCGTGCCACACCTGGATTCTCTCCTCCCACTGGTCACGTGACAACTTGTGCTGGTCCAGAACCCTGTAGAGCGACGGACAGTGGAAGTGAACAAGGAAACGGGAGGACAGACATGGAATCATTCTCTAAATAGTCTACATCAAGATAAGGAATTTAGGTCATGACATGACACGAGTCGTGACAGTCTTTCTCTCAACATCTCCAATGCTAAAATGAATTTTTTAGGCCTTACATAGATTTCATTACCAGGAAGAACTCAAAACATTGATCCTCAGCCAAGCCGAAGCTTCCTCACCGTTGGGGCAGGAGGCGATCTGATGTCAGGTATCCAGGCCTGTGAATTTCTTTGCTGAAATCGCCAAATTTGGCCTGCACCGAATAAGAGGCCAGAAGCACGGCGGTCTCCGGAGGACAGTAGATCTCATCGCTGAGGATGCCGTCCTTCACCTGCATGAAGAACAGCTTCTGAGTGACGTCTTGGATCAACTCGTCCGCCACATCTTCTGGGAAGAACTTGCCTCGGAACTTGAACTGTAGAGGGTTTTCTTTCTTCACCTCCTGAGACGACACCTTTCAAATGACAAAAAGCAACATTGTGAGATGTTTTTGACTGTAGTCTCAAAAGTGCTGTGACAACCCATGTGAACCGCAGGTTTGAGTCAAGCGTGTGAAGATTATGCAAATCTAATAATGACTTGACCACACCACATCATTTTCTTATCAAAAGCTGCTTCTTTGGAATTCTTCTTTGGAGAAAAACGTAGTACCCTTGAATATAATTTCCTTTGACACAGTTTGGCCACAGTCAGGAGATACTGGAGTTAGAATTCAATTTCTTTTTCAAAAAAAGGTTACACATAGTATTTACAGTTTTTTTTAATGTTTGTTTAGATGCAGATCTAGCCACCAACACCAAACAAATCTATTTCCCTATTTGAAAGAATTTATTTGAACCTGTAGCAAGTTTCCATTTGAAACAAACCAAGCTTTTCAGGGTTAAACCGATGCTCTCCCGAACCTTCATTTTGAGATCTGTATGCTGTTTACCGAAGGAATGAAGCCAAACAAGTTTCGTTTTCTGTGTTACTCTTCATGATTTATGTATACGTCTCACCTGTATACGCTTTAATAATTCACCTCTTATGTAGGATGTACATTCCTTTAAGCATTCAACAGGTATACAATTTTCTTCAAAGAATTCAAGCTGAAAAATGCTTTTATTCACTCATTGACTGAAACCAGAGGTTCCACATTACTGCTCGGCCCTCTCCAGTTTTAAATCTTCTGTCTCACAATGCATGCATAAACAGCACACATTACATTTGTCTGCATGTATCCTTCCTCCTGTCCATGTGATAAACAAACCTAACAGAAACAATATTTACGTTGATGATCTATAGGTTTTAGGTACACTTTTGGGTTTGGGTCAATGTGGTGACGCGGAGTGTGAATTTTACTTTCTGAGCCTAAGGGACCGTTTTGTTTATGCAACGAAAATGCTGTCGGTTCAGTGTGAAAACACAAGTGAGGCTGCTTCTCTTATTTAAATTATTTATGCTTTTACTATGGTAAAAGTGCATTAACCAGTATTTTTAGAATAAGTATCGGAAGACTGATAACCATCTGTATTACCATAGTTTTACTACAACTTTATTATAAAATGATGGTTACTGTAGTGAAACAAAGACAAGTTTGTAGTTTTACTACAAATTCCATAGTTACATTTTGGTTAATGGGAGTAAATTCATGGTAAATAATTGTAAATCTACAGTTCACTTAAGCATACTCTTTTGAGCAGAAACTCAAAAGTCAATTAAGTTCCACAATGCATTCCTCGTTCCTTTGTAACGCGTTGCACTATACAGAAGACAACATCAAGCAACCACTTTTAAACTTCTGACTATGTAATCGTCCTCCAGGTTAATAGTGAACATTGACATTAAAAATGCGTGTGTGAATCTGTACATCTTCATTTTAGATCCGGATCCGTTTGACATAACTAAACTGAAAAAGATTGATATCTTTTATATCAATTATAATTCTGTTGCTGTAAATGTGTGTACTGCACCTTTTTATCAAGTTTCAACCATGTATTGTAGCCTTTGCTGTCCATATGCTGTAGTCCGAAGTACCATACTTCACGTAAGCCTATAGTCTTCACCACCTGTCAGAAAAATGAACACATGATAAATACATTCATCAATTATTAAACAGTTGCTGAAAACGTTACTACTGTTATATGTCTGGTGCTTGAAAAAACTAAACGGGTTGCGTGCCGCCGTCACAAAAAATGGATAAATACCTGTAAAGAATGAATGTTAGGTATGACATGTCGCTCTAGTAGTAAACGTTCCGCGTTGAGCGTGTGGGTTTATGGGTTGAAATCCACGGCTTCAAATATTGCTGCTTGCCAGTTCCCGTTTACTAGTTATTATCGCTTTGATAATTTCGCCCGTTTCTATAATTCTTTGAAATGTCAGGAGTGGGAAAACTACTTCTAGTTACTAGAATGGACCCCGGGCCATGGAAATTTAAGTTTTCTTTTTACGGTTATCAAATTTCTGGACTGTCAGTCATAACATACACATGAAAGACCTCCCAGACAATCCTCGCTGGCCAAAATTGGCCATGGCAAAAAGCAGCAGAGAGGGTCAGCCCCAAAAGGCTAGCGAAGACCAAGCACACTGAATATAACGCTGAAGCAGAGTAATAGCAGATATTTTTGTCGTCTTCCCTCAAAAAATAGGTCGACATGGGGGTGAGACACAACGTCAGAGACCCTCAAAGCAAAACTTTAGATTTCAAAGGGTCTATTATGCGTGTGCAGTTTCCCAGAGGCTCTGGTGCATCACGCGTTCAGTTGTTCTCAAATGTTCTCAGACACAACCGACTGCTGAAAACCTCACATTTGGACAAGGCATAACTGATTTACAAAGTTGACATAAGCAAAACTTTCATTAAACACGCAGCACGTACAGTTTTCAAAGTCTGAGACCTCTGGTTAAATGCAGCTCATTTGCAAATGTTCCAAAAAGTATCTTGTGTTTTCAATGCATATCTGACCTTGTATACAAATGGACCCATTGTCACAAACCTGCTTACAATTTTGACGTCGTGATAGAAATAGTGCAGAATTTCAAATATTATTTCACATTAGAACATTTGCTTTTTTTAAATTATGAAAATTAAAACTTGTAATTTGGACCTGGATTTTTTTTAAGGAAGCCTGGGATTCAAATGTGAGGATCCCAGCAGATCTACGGTTTCATTAGAACACACAGTGCTAGAAACAGAATGTCTCATTCCAGCAACGCTGACAAACGTTTTAGAAATCCGAGTTGAACAAAGGCCGCATTTTAACAGTAACATTATGACATCTTTCATTTCTCTATTGCCTTCTATCAACAGTCAAAATCAGACCATATCCCAAGCTTTTTAGAAGCTGGTTACAAAGGCGAAACAAAAATATTGTAAACCAGCTGAACAGGTTTCCAGCGTCTAGAAAACTGGAAGGTATCGCTACACGCCAAAAGCAGATCTACTAAGTGATTCCTGACGGTAGGATGGGCTTTAAACCCCTGTTATTGATTTGTTAATGATTATTAGGCTATGAATTAAGAACACGTTATTCGATACAACTAGAGATTTTAGGATGTTTGTTAAACTAAAAATTCTGTCACAGAAGAACTTTTACATCATTCAAAACCAGCACGATTTTCTTTTTCACACAACACAAAAGTCGACATTAGCGGGATATTACCACATAATGAACATCAACGAAGACAAGCTATCGAACTGCAAAACAAAAATTACACTAAACGTATCACAACAGCAGTCTATAAGAAATAAAATCGCAATAAATGTGACTTTAAAATCTGGCACATCAAGATGTGTCGTACCGGGTTCGACATCAGCTGCGTTGCCAGATTGTTATTGGTTGGTGTCAGCTTCGGATCACAACTCCACCAAAAACAAACGTGGATATTTAAAGGGATTTCTGTCATGATTTACCCACACTCTCGTTGTGCCAAACCTGTACAAATTTCTTTGTTTGGTTGAACACAGAGAATGATATTTGGACGAATGCTTGTAACCAAACAAGCATCGACTACCATAGTAGGAAAAATGACAATGGTAGTCAAAAGTGCCCTTAGAACGGTTTGCTGACCGACATTCTTCAAAATATCTTCTTTTGTGTTCAACAGTACAAAACAATTATAAAGCAAATGTTCCTACTATGGTAGTCAATGGTGGCCAATAACTGTTTTGTTACAAGCGTTCTTCCAAATCTCTTTCTCTGTGTTCATCAGAACAAAGAAATTTACACAGATTTGGAACAACTTTAAGTGATTAAATGATGACAGAATTTTTATTTTTGGTTGAAGTATCCCTTTAATGTCCAGAAATGAGATCGAACGAGATTCAAGAGAACGTCACAGAACGCTTCATACAGCGTTCATAAGCCATGTGACTTATGTTTCATTGACATGTTTAAAGCTTAGCAGCCCCGGTCACCATTCACTTTCACTGAAAAAACAACATCCGACAGACTCCTTTTGTGTTCAACGGAAGGATTTCATGCAAGACATGAGGGTGAGCAAATGACAGATTTTCTCTTATTTCTGCTTTCAAACAAATGCAGTCGTGTTTTGCATGAAAGTCCGTCCGGCCAGCTGTATTTCCCGAGGGCTTCAGTGAAAACCTCTCATCTGTTTTGTTTGCAATTCAAAGCTCGTGACTGGCTCTTTAAGAGCTCTCGGTCTGAAGTGGACGCCGCTCAGCCGTGGGTTCTGAGTGCGATCGGAGAGGAACGACTCTTATTCACCGGTCCCACAGCCGCTGCGTTTAACGGCCATCACCCAGATGCGCTCGATGAGTCACTATCACGCTTTTCTAAACAGAAAACCCCTTCCTGTGAGGTTTACTGTGCGTCTGCTGCTATTTACAGGGGATTATTCCATGTCACCAAGCCATTAATTAAATTAGGCCAAAGGGTTCGGCACTACTGACAGACACTTTCCCAATGAACTCTGGGAGTTTATCCCGCAAGATTCAAACGAATATGGATTGAACACCTCAGGCCTATGATTTAACAGTTATTTTTACCGTCCATTCACGTTTTCTCTCGCTTTCATCCGTTCAAACTAGGGTATGTGCTACCTTGACCTGCTTGTGTTTGCATGACGGTTTGCGTGGCATACGAAAACAAATGGAAATCGCTCCTTTGTTTCTTTTGATTTACCTCCGAACTTTACCTCGTAACTGTTTACAATCCTCAAAACCTCTTTTTTCTCTTCGCATTAGCTGAGAGACATAAATTGGTTTAAGATGGATTACAGATCGTTTGCGTTAACACAACTGGAACTTTTGAGAGCTGGGTCATCTGGGTCACTGGTTTACAGTTTAGTCACTTCAAACCAGGAAATGGTTTATCCATTGTATTCACATTAGGGACTTTTATCATTGAGAAGTGAAACTACAATTATGACGATGATTAAGATTTCTTCATCAAAGGAAGTACAGGTCTCTGCAGAACACGGAAAGGCCGTTTCTCAATTATTGTCCGTTTCCTAACAGGGATAGGCGTTTCTCAACCATCCAATCAGAAACGTGGAAAGCCCATTCCACAATTACTGAGCATTTCCAAACAGGATAGGCATCAGCCAATGGGAGAAAGGAATTAGGAATCACCCACTTGAGTTTTGCAAATCAAAATCCTAATTTTCAAAAACGGTTTGAAAAGACCCTAAGACTGCAGATATTAACACTAGTGCTAGTAACGGAAATCCCGCCTTTCAGTAAAAAGAGCCAATCATCAACCGGGGGTGGGTTGTGAATCTTTGCGCGTACACAGTAGCTGCCGGAACAACCTAAAAGTGTTTTAAATAACCAAATAAATAGTTTAAATGGAGCCTTAAAGTTAGTCGGCAAATGTTTAAAGGGATACTCCACCCAAAAATGAACATTCTGCCATCATTTACTCACCCTCAAGTTGGTCCAAACCTGTATAAATATAAATGTTGTTCCTTTAAACACAAAGAAAGATATTTGAAAGAATGTTACTATGGTAGTCAATGATGTCCCAGAAATGTCCGTTTCTAACTGTCTTCCAAACAGCTTTCTTTGTGTTCAACAGAACAAAGGAATTCATACAGGTTTGGAACAACTTGATGGCTAGTAAATTACGACGCGTAAATTGGGTCGAGTATCCCTTTAAAGCATGTATCTCCTCATGGCATCCATTTTTATCGTGTGCTCATTATAAGCCACGCTAGTTCAGTCGTGTCTTGTGTAGATGTGTAGCTGTGCAGACCTGGTCAAAGAGCTGTTTGCCAGTTGTGCTGGGCTGGATGGCAAACTCCAGCTCAGCATCCATCGTAGTGACGCGAACATTGACCTGAGGAGAGAAAGAAAACTTATCAGCAACCACAACCACCGCTCCTGTCAAAGACACTGAAACCTGTTCATTTTACAGTAGCGCAAATCCAAAAATCAGGTCCATTGGCGTCCCCCAAATATTTAGATTAGTGGCCGGTCAATATTGGTTGATCAATAGCAACTCACAAGTTTTACTCATCTAAGTTTACCCATCAGTATTCAATATTTGGTAAGGTCCTTGCTGATAAGACACAAAAGCCACATAAAAGACTGGCGTGTTGACAATTCATAACCAACCCATTGAGAAAGACATTAATGATTAAGTTGAAAACTGAAAAATGTGTAGCACATGCGTGACCCCCGGAGGAGCGGCCGAATAGAACAATGCAGCTTGGCCACTATTTGAAAAGTAGAAATGCTACTCCATCCTATAGTAAATGTTTGACGGGTTAAATAAACAAGCATTAAACGTAAGCATTTTATAGAGGAACAAAGAGTCCTTTTCAAACAATTTCCCAAGGAACATGAAACCGAGGGATTTACTGTCGGACTCGGCTCACAGAATCATGGGACAAGGTGTCGTCTGTAAGAACCAATTCACATCTACAGGAGAGAGCGTTTTTGAATTTTCCTCTCAGACATGAAAAGAACATGTCTGAAGGAGGTTTCACTAGACAAGAATTGCCATTGTATAGATAAGCCATCGCAAGACCGATCGCAAAGCGCCGACTCTAAACTTATCCATCGATTCAGTGATTCACAGTCACGTGATTTCATGGGCACTGTTAAAAACTAAAGACACGAAGGCGGGCGGGCGAACAAAAAGATGTGGAGTGTTGACAATTGGTGGAGAATCACATAACACGCCGTACTGGGTGTGAGCATAGAGTTAAGCAAGAAAAGAAAGTCATAATTATGTAAGTGCTCTTAACACAAACAAATGTCTCGCTATGCAAAACAGAAACTCGCACAACAATTCAAGGCAAAACAAAAAGCAGATCAGACACATTTTCCCAGCAGTGCAAACAACAGAGGAGACATCCTCAAAGTTTCATTTGCATGTTAAACATTGAATTTCAATGTCGAAGTTTCACAAGTGTTTCGATTTTGCATTAAAGCACCGGGACTCCTCAGCGTTTGTATCACGTTTTTATTCTATATTAAATAAGCAATCTGTGACTTTTGCCATTCTAGTGCCATTTCGTTTTAAAATTAACTTGCAGGTTACTTAACGTTAGGACTGTTCAATGATTATTCATGATTAATCGCTAATCGCAATTAATCGCTTCCAGAGTAAAGGTTTATGTTTACATGTCTGTGCACTGTGCATATTTATTTTGTGTTTATAAACACATACATGCATACATCTAGGAAATATTTGCACGTATATAGTAATATTTATATATAATTTAAATGATATACAGTATAACCATTTACTCATTTTTATCTTTTTCTTAAATATATGCATGTATGTGTATGTGTTTATGAATACAAAATGAATAAGCACAGTGCACAAACATATATTACTAAAACACAAACTTTTATTCTGGATGCGATTGACGCATGTTCAAGTCAAACTGACATTTCCTGCAAAAGCGCATCCGACAGCACACATTATAATTACTGTTATAAACGTACCGTTGCGAACCACGATACCTGATTAATGCTCATTTTTATCAAAAAAAAGGTTACAGATTACAGCTTTAGCATGTTTATAGAACTGATGTATAAAAGAAATACCACACAAATGTGTTTCTGCATTTACTATAATATTCTGCATAGCACTGTTTCGCTCAAGACCAAGACGTGACAATATTAAACAAAATAAATCACCGTCACGCACCATTTCAAGTGCACAATATGCACTATTATCGTTGTAATACGAACAGAACGTCCTGTACTAAGCTCAGCGAAGACTGCTGGGACCCGTCCTGAACCATGAAAACAGCACCGTGATAGCGGCTTCGCAGCCGGTAAACACACAATCAGGGTTTCACACGTTCGTGCTCACATGCACAAATGACACATTCATACCTGCTGCTCACTAATTAATATTAAATATGCGATTGCAAATATTTAAAACAAACAACTTGAAATAAAGCCTCTATTGACAATGATAAAACCACACAGATCATCGCACTGTAAGCATGCTCTGCTTGTGAAATCTGGCGGTAAAGAGTTGAGCTTGAAGACTGCCATCTATACTAGTAGCCACAGAGGGGGGAGATGGAGGGGTATCCATTTACCCAACGAAACAAAGAGCCTCTTTCAGAAACACCCAGCCAGCGATCCACCTCCTGCATCAGGCTGCATTTTAATACAGTTTCGCCATTTCTCCGCATCGCTCGGCTTGCAGAAATAAAGGTTGGGCTGACATTCAAACATGCTGAAATCAGGTTTTGTTTCTTCAGATCAATCTGTCATGAGATGAATTTACGTTACAAGACATCACACGGAATAGACAGTGGAGGACTGGCAATAAAACAAAAACAACTCTACGTTTACTGTAAACTTACAAAATAAAAATGCACAGTTCTAGTTTTGTTGTGATTATCAAGCAACGTAAAAAGGTTCTCCAATGCCTGTTGAAGTTTAAAATCTCAGAAGCGTTTTGGTTTTGAGGGTTGGATGGACTTTAAGTTTCAACGTAACTTAAACTTTACATCTGGTTTGATCTGTAAAGAACGCTACAGCCAACTCGCATGCATATTTTTCATAAATATGAACAAAAATGTAGAACATTGAGATTAAGAGAACTCTGTTTTACAATTTTTCTATACTTTGTTTATATTTTTGAAATCTTAAGCTTTTCTTCATTTTACCTTTATTACGGGTATCATTTTATCGCATACTGTGGAAAGAGTGTCGTATCAAACATTTCATTATATATACTAGTGTCAATGGTACATGACGAAACCTAAAAACTGTGACAACTCAATAAGATTGGCCTAAAAATAATGACCGCTGAAGAGCAGAGAATCCATCCCACCACTTAACCATTTCGTATCAGCAAAAGCCGCTTTAAACACATTTTTTTAAAAAAGAGCAAAGGAGAAAAAGTGTCTCCAAATTGCCGTTTGCGTCAAGTTGTGATCTGGACAGGTCTGCTAGACTTTCGTTGAGCTGACATGAGCATACGCCAAAGCGCACATGAGGATTGATTACAACACAATGAGCTTTTGTGCTACATCACCAAAGGGCGTAACAGCCATTGTTTGGTTATCAATTATTCAGAAGAACAAATGATAACAAAGATTTGGGACTTGGAGAGGAAACACCCTCGGCTGCTGATTAAACAAACCTGAAACATGTTCTGAAACACCAGTGAGAAATTTCGAAGACACCGAGTCATCGTCTAGTGTCCCTTCGAAACTGAAATCCAACCCGGTTCGCTCTTTGTGATATCATGCGAGTGATCGTCATGTTCTCAGAATTCTTTTTACAGTACGATCTTCTTCTGTCCTAAAAATGGATGCAAGTGCCAAGAGAGAGATTAAAGCAAACTACCGTAAAGTAAATCGGCTGCATGTTTAAAAGAAGCAAATATATGGGGGAATCAGTTATTATCGTCTTCATGTTTCAGCAATTCACAGATAACCCATCTCCTTCCGAAAGTCTTGAAACAGGACTCCTTTGAACCCGAATCATTAGCAAATCCTCCTCTTCCACCCAAACTGACACCGAGAACAAGTCTCTGTATTCAGTGCTGTGGGCCAGGCATGAATGAGGAGCTCTGAGGAAAGCGGCACGATGATGTCATTTCCCTTCCTGCTCCTGACAACCGCCTTACCATCCCAACAAACCCACAACACATGCCTCAGGCGGCATTGGATGTCCAAAGAACTCCTGGCACGGCGTTCGTAAGCAGACACTGATAACATTCAAAACCCGAACCGTTCCAGTTTCGGGGAACGCAAATCCATCCATTAAAGCTGTGCAAGTGTCACACATTCTCACTATTACGAGTGGACAAATGAGCCGAAAAATGAGAACACAGTCATGGCTTTGAATGTGTAAAAAACATTACAACTTTCCTATATGCATAAAGGTCAAGTCAAGATACTTGCTGTCTGTCAACAAGAAAATAAAGAGTCTTAAAGTATTTCAAAACACATCCTAAACATTCTTTCAACGTTTCACAACTTTTTTAGAACTACAATCAAAGCACTGGTGGATACTTACAGGTTTCGGCATTTTGAGTCCTGTTGTAGATCTCTCGTCAAAGTGTCAGAATAATCGGATCTTTCCACGGAGACTGTAAAGCAGAAACAGGAGAAACGCGTTTGAGTGAAACTGACTCATGTAACGTTACAGTCCAGCTGTCATTTAAACATCGATGAGTCCTGACGCACAATCTTCAGCCATATGAATCACGATTAAAACCTGGAACTCAAGATGATCAGAGCCTCACCCAAAATGCCACGAGAGGTAACACCGCCTTTCAATTTTGAGTCCCCACCCCATTCTGCAAATATTTACTCCGGTCTCTGTTTCCCAAAGATCTAACCTCAAAACCGAATGAAGACCATAGTTCTTACTTTATTAGCGAATTCATGCAAAAACTACCAACTTTAAGAGCGCGAATATTCGGTATCCATTACTGCGGCGCGTGCGTAAAGATGCGCAAATATCCTTATTCAGAAGTTTCGATGTGAGTCGCATTAAAACTATAAAGGGTTATTGTACCTTCACTGAAACCATCTATAGATGGCAGTAAATTAAAATGTTGCTCAGCGCAAGACAAGTCGAACATGTTTTGTTTATTTACGGATCTGTATGACTTGGTATGAAAGGATAAAATGCTTGATCTGAGTTAAAACGTTACCATTTGCAGGTTATTTTCTGTCAGCGTAATGGTCGCGGCAAAGTAACGCGTGTTCTTGTTGCAAGGAAAGATCCAGGCTTATCCCGCAACAATAATCAGAGCAACACCTGTTGGTAGAGATTTCTCTTTGAAATTGGGCGGCGTCTGTCCAAACAGAAACGCGTCAATGATAGACCAACTAACTGTTTCGCGGTCCCGCATGAAAACCGATCGATACGCGACGCGTCTTACCAGAGCAGGTGAGTTTGCGGCGAGTCGGCGAAGCTTCAGCCAAAAATCTCCCCTCCCTCCGCGGTACCGAGAACGGAGTCCTGCGGCAGTAATATGGCTGACGGTGCGTCTCACCTTTGCGCGCTCAGATGAAAGACAGCGGCTACAGTTCCTGTTTGACGCTGCGTCGCGACGCCCACGGCAGAGGATGCGATCAATAACGCGAAGCTCCTCAAGCGGCCCCGACGTCTTTCACATCATGAGAACCGCTTGGCGGTTTGCCTAAAAAACTCAAACAAGCGTCTTTGCTCGAGTAATGACTGCAGTGCACACGAATAAAGTAGAAACGGAGACAGGTGCCCTGCGAACGGATGAGCAGCATGCAGGCTATCGAGTTATCGTGCGCCTGTCCCTTTAAGAGCACTCGCCGTGCACTATTTCTTATCCGCTGAAAGGTTTAATTGTGCCTTATGGACAAAAATGACGTGGAATAAAAAAATGTAGTAAAAACATTTGCTCGGTTAGAAGCCATAGAACCTGGTATTATTTTTAGTTCTTAGGTTTCTGTGTAAAAATTTCAGTGATTTTGTAAGGGACATTCATGGTAATCCTAGTCTACTAATTTAATGTTTTTTTTAAAAAAAAGTATTCAATTACAAACTCACAAATAATAAACCTGCAAACCTTTCGAATGGTTTAAACAGACAGGTGTTCAGAGAATTATGGCAGATGTTTATTCATCAGTAGGCTACATTGAAGATGTGGGACCTGTGAGTAATAACTGGGTGGAAAATATTGCTGTCATCACCTTCTCAAATCTGTTCTTATCATGGGGTGCTATTCAGAAAACACAACACTCTTGAAAATACACAGTATATACTGTATTTGTGAGTTTTAGCTAATACATGTCAGTTACTTGTGTAATAGTAATTGTTTTACTTCATTTCCTTCCACCAGTTTGCCTAACTGGAGCACACTGGGCACCATTTTATATATGTGGGCTATCCTGTCACGCTCTAATTTTACGTACTTTCTAGGACACACAAAATTCATTACGCTGACACAAATCTGCACGTCAAGTCCTCTCTGTTCAGACCTAAGCTGAGTTAGTGTCAGGCAAATACTTAGAGGAACATAATTACAATATTCCAATGGCTTCGTATAAAAACAATAGAGCCATATTATATTTTCATATTTAAATAAGGTAAACATGTGTTTGTGTGTGTTCTTTGCTGGGCTTATCCTAGACACGTAATGTGATTCACCTAACAGACCCATTATTGCATTCATTATATAACTGCACACTAAAAGAAAGAATATATGAGCCATTATTTAATATTACAGTATACAGTGTGCATGACACGCAGACTTTCGCTGTCTATGCACTTTCAATGAGACTACTATTGCAAACTGCTAAATTATTAAAGGCAATTGAAGGCGAGAGACAGAGAGAGAACCAGAGATAGAGAGAGTGAACTGCTATATAAATTGTATTTGATTTGTGACTTTGCCCATTGTGAGGACTCTGAATACAATAGCTCCAGCCTTTAATAATGAAACTCAATTTAAGTCATCGTTTGATGGTCTGAATAAGTCAGTTAAGTGTGATGTGACTCACAGGTCTGTCCTTGCGTTATATTTACACCAACACGCCCGTGTTTCTATTTGTGTTTCTAAGAGCCGCATCCGCCCAAAGTGAAACTCCGAATCACGTGGTCAGAGGTGAGAGCCGACCAATGAGGACGCGAGGTTAAAATAGAGCTATATAAAGGCGACATGAGTGAAATCTCATGCGTCAAACCGTTGACATGTCCCTGTGTTTAGTCAGAGGCACGGGGAATAAAACTCTCATTTCACTGGAACTGTGAAGTTGATCAATGTTTATTCTGTCGAAATATAATAACTGCTGAATCCTGTTTTAAGAACACCTTATATGTTTGCATATAGCATCACTTTTTAATTCTTTTAACAGAATTTCACAAAACACAATCTGCATTAATATCCCCAAATAAATGCTGCTTTACACACTCGAAATATAACCACGAGGGCCTGTCACAAACTTTCCTTACAGTACTTGTGTTACAGCCATAAAATAGACAGGATTGTTAATAATCGGAAACGATTATCCATATGTGCAAACTCTGCAGCGCCATCTACAGGATTAGAAGTGTAGGTGTTGTACAGTAAGGTGATGACATCTGGAATATTAAGTGTTATAAAAACAGCTTTTGATAATGTACTCAAACAACAAATTCGTTTTTATAAACATATGGTCGTTTTTGTATTTTTTAAGATGCATTTTCAACATCCTCAAGTAGTTTTCTGATGTATTATTTATAAAATAAATAATAACGACAAACAAGGTTAATTCCTTACCTCGACAATTCTTTGTAAAGTTGAAATAAAACAGTCTGATTTGATTAAACATTGCTTTGGGATCAAAATGGCATTGTTTCGGTAGCAGAGTATTGTAAATTATTTACTGGAATTAAATTTGAAAAAAAAAAGGTAAGCGTGTAAATATATGCTACACTCTACCTTCTTAACATGTTTTTTTTTATTCTGTAACATGTTCTATAATGTGATCTTGAATACTTCTACTACAAGGAAAGGTTTATTTTTGCTGTTGAAAAGCCTCAAGTCTTCGGTTAGTGACGTCTCGAATGAGTTCTACGGAAGAAAAGGAGAAATGACGACTTTCAATAAAATGACCACAGAATTACCAGATTATTTCATTCTACCATCTGAATGTGAGGAAAGTTGTGAACAAGTTTCTACTTACGGTCAACCACTGTTCGGGCTACATATCTCTTTTCTAAAGTGTTGCTGACTTCTTCCATCAGCCAAGGCAGGAATCCGGTCTCTAGGTCTGCAACAGATAGATGAGCATTCATTCAACTTGTAAAATGAAGATTAATTCAGTTTGTCTATATGTTCACATGCTGGTTAACTTGCCTCTCTTCACAGAGTCATAGAAATAGCCCGATTCATTTAGATTGGAATAGACCGAGGGCAGTAAATCTGTGAGGTACTGCTGAGCAAACGCTCTTGCAGCGATTTTATCTGCAGTCTCTTTCTCCTTTTCCAGCGCTGCCTTTTGCTGCTTTATCCGGTTCTCCTGCAGTTATGAAAAGACAAAAAACATATTACCACACAAACAAACATACTTTTTTTTTTACTTTTCAAACTGCTGCATCACCCAGATGTCTCCTTTATATGGGAGAAGGTGTGATTCTTACTCTCTCCACACGGAGGCGCCGTTCCCTCTCCTCTAGCCTCTGCACCTCCACCAGCTCAGCGTTGCGGATGTCTATAAACGCTCGGTACTGGGCTCTCAAGTTGTCCAGCTCCTCCTCCTCCATCACTTCCAGCAAAGCCTGCTCAATCGTCTTACCCACCAGCACCTGCAGCACGGGCTGAACCTCAACGTCAAAATCAAACAGCTGCAGGGAGGACAAACATTTATTAACTGCATTTTTCTCCAATCTACATCTGTCAAGAATCATTTTTAAGCATGATAATTGTGAAAGTGTTCGTTTTGCATAATGGCCCTCATAGTAGATGAAATAAAATATTCATGCAAAATTTGACAAAACAGGGAATCCACACTGTATACCTCTCCCTCTTCTATCTGTGTGGCTGCATCTCGACCAGTTTTGGCTGGAATGAAGAGGGGGGTGGCGGGTTTGTCCAGGAACATGTCTGTTTGACATTCCACGCTCACTTCCTCTATACGATCGCTCAGTTCTTCCAGATACATCTCTAAAATGTGAATCATCAAGTACTTCAGAGCATCTCAGTTCTGTTTAGAACAAATTTCCATTCTGGTTTAGTGATGTTCAGAACATCCTATGATGAATGTCACACTATCAAAGCTTATTTTCCAAAAACCACCCTCTACCTGTCTGCACATCTATGTTTGTTCTGCCCTCCAGTGGTTCTGGGGTTTTTGTGCCAAACTGCTCTTTCAACCGTTTCTTGGACATCGCTCTTCTTCTGGCTTCCTGTTGTCTCAGGAACTCAATTGGATCGGGCTGAGATGTCTGTTAAACATTTTTACATTCGTCTCATCATTTGTATCATAGATTCAGACACAAGACAAATACCTATATGAAACAACAAAGTGTCATCCATGTGGTATTGTCACCCAGTTTCAGCCAATCAATGCACAGTACAAAACAACTTTTAAAATGAAATAAAACAAAGCTTTCCGGTTACAAACAACCCCGTAACAACAGAGATTATTTTAATTTATAGGGTGTAGTAATACTCACAATAGGTAGGATATGTTGAGCGTATGTATTTCCTCTGACAACACGTCTGTCATACATGATGTTTCCATGACTGCCCTGTTCTTCATTTCTGCACCAGACAGTGAAGAGTTTTTTTAACCACTCCATATTTCCTGACCAGATCTTGACGTGATCAGGTTAAAAGCATTAATAAACCATATTTAGTGAAAAGTTAACATTCTATGTATAAAGGAAAAGAAGAAAAGCTTCTCGAAAAAGATGTTTTTAGGGGCTCTGTTGTGCGTTACTTGGACTGTGGCGTAACGTTAGGCCTATTTGAACCTTTTTACAGTTGGAAGTTTTGTAAAACATCATTTAAATGAATGAAATGATCGTGCTCTATGATCACATATCTAAAGAATGTGTTTATTATGAATACGTTGGTTGATAATGCCTCTAGGCATAATGGTGTATAACCGGTAATAAGTTACTTACACCATTATTTAAAGCAGATGTTTATTTAAATCATTTAACATTCCGTTAAATTGACTCACAGAGGCTCAGCGGTGTTTCTGTATTTGGCTCGGTGGGGAACGGGTCGCGGGCGGCTGGAGAACGTGTAAACGCCGCCCTGCGTGTCGTGTTGAGTCTGTAAAGTTGAGGCCATGTTCTCCTTTCAAACAAAGATATCCAGTACGTGACTGCTGGATGAAGCGCTTTAATTCAGCTTGTTGTGCTCGTTTCAGCATTCGCTACAGTGGCGCTTGTTGTAGCTACTGTTGCCATGGCGATCGATGGCCGCCATATCAACGACTGCTATCACTTCTTTTTTACTTCCGGGTCGATAAATGACTTTTCTTCATCTAAAATGAAAGGTAATGCTTAGGTTTATTTTTAAAACTCATGTTTATAATATTCAAGCATATTTAGTAAAACGTACGTGTTCGCCAACAGGTAAAAATAGCAGGCTACGTTGAGTAAGTTTATATAAAAGTTTATAGACTGTTCGGTTAAACTCATTGGCTTACAGTCTGCGGCTGGTTTACATATAAATCGGTTAATGGTAATATTATTTTTCACAGAGCATTGCAAGTAATCTCTATATGATTTTCAGCTCCAAAATATTTTACAAAAAATCAATTTCTGTCTGCACGGCATCACAATATCCAGTAGGGGGTGACATACAAGAACACAGTTATTTAATGGCGCAATGTGGGATTTTTAGGATAAAGTGACCAGATTTTTTAAATGAAAACCGGGGACATTTTTTAGTTAAGTGGTCAAAATATCATTGAAATCTCATTTGTTATAATCAATCAATTAAAAGACTCTCTCTCTCCCCTGCCTGGACGATCGCGATGGAGGAAATCATCCGTCGCCTAACGGACATCACCACTCGCCAGCAGCAGTTTACCAAGCAGCTCGCCCTGAGGCAGGAAAGGACGGAGCAAGCGCTGGGTCGGATGACGGAGGCAGTGGCCGCGCAGGTGCCGCTACCGGACATGCGCTCGACCGCCCATCAACATCTCACCAAACTCAGCGACCAGGATGACATCGAGGCTTACCTGCACACTTTCGAGGTCATCGCCACCCGGGAGACGTGGGAAAAGGCTGAGTGGACTAGGGTGCTGGCCCCCTTTCTGACCGGTGAGGCTCGATGTGCTTACTATTCCCTCCAGTCGCCGGCCAGCGAGGATTATTATGCCCTAAAACTGGAAATCCTCGCCAGGGTCTTATTGTCCCCGGTTAGCGCTGCACAGCAATTTCACGACTGGATCTATAATGATATACTGGATCTGCTCCGGGGGTACGTGTGGTCACCACTTGCTGTGCGTGTGTTCACTACTCTCTGGATGGGTTAAATGCAGAGGTCACATTTCGTTGCCTTGTACCTTCGTACATGTGCAATGACAATAAATTGAATCTAAATCTAAAAAAAAAAAATCTAATGAAGCCGTACCCATCCGAGTTCAAGCCGCCCAGCTGACACGCCTCGCCCACCTCTGGCTGCTAACCGGGGAGTCCACAGCCTCCCAGGTCGCTGAGAAGGTGCACATTGATCGTCTCCTGCTCACGCTGCCTCAGCGCTTCAGGGGTCTGGGGAGCATGCGCGACCCTACCACCTTCAGGAAGCTGGTGGAGTCCGTGGAACTGGCTGAGGCATCTTTCGCCCGCGATGCTGGAGAGAGTGATGGCCCCGCCCCCGGAGGGTGAACCCTGCATGGCGACCCCCGGAGGGCACCTCAAGGCCAGTAGGCAGACCCGCCGCTCCCTCTCCCCAGGACGAGCCAATGCCGACGGAACCCGCTTCACCAAGACCCCGGGCTTGACTGGCCGGTTGCATCATGCACCTTAAGCTTCCCTCCGAAGCCCCAGAGAGGACAGTCCGGCTCGACAGCAAGCCGGTGGTAGCGACATTGGACTCTGGGAGCTCTGTGACTTTGGTGAAATCTACGCTGGTCTGACCCCAGCCCCACGGGAAGATCTCAATCCCCATCACATGTGTCCATGGCGACACCCGCAGTGTGCCAGCACATCGAGTCACATTCTCCGCCGAACCAGGAGCGTGGCCACTGGAAGTGGGGATCGTCCACGACCTCCCTGTGCCGGTACTGTTGGGAAGAGACTGGCCGGGAGAAGGAGCGGCCCACGAAGACGTCGACCAGTGGGATTGCGGAAGCCCTGGCCCGTCATGAGGGCCACCGAGAGTGAGCGGGAAGGTGAGTGTCAATCGTTCTCTCCTAACCTCTTTGCTGATCTGTTCCAGCAGGTGACCGCTGGCAGAGCCTTCGGGAGAGAACAACGAGAGGACGAGGGGTTGCGGAATCGCTGGGCGCAAGTACAGATTGTGAAAGACGATATCCGCCAGCCCGCTCCGCACCCCCTACCCTACTTCGTAATCAAAAATGGTCTGCTCTACTGTGCTGCGCAGAGGTGGGGGGAGGAAAAACTCTTATTGGTCGTCCGATGGCCAGACACCTGGGAGCCGCTAACACCGCCCTGCAGATGCGGGACCGGTTCCACTGGCCGGGGCTCGAAGCTGAGGTGAAACGCTTCTGCCAGAGCTGCCCCACCGAAACGTCCTCCCCCCAGCCCTCTCGTCCCTCTGCCCATTATCAAGGTGCCCTTCGAGCGCATTGGGATGGATCTGGTGGGCCTGTAGCCGAAGTCTGCCCGAGGCCATGGACACATCTTGGTCATCGTGGATTACTCCACCAGGTATCCTGAGGCCCTACCCCTCCGAAAGGATACGGCCAAGACCATAGCCAAAGAACTGTTCCTGTTCTTCAGCCGAGTGGGCATTCCCTCAGAGATCCTGACTGACCAGTGAACTTCGTTCATGTCCCGGCCGATGGCAGACCTCTGCCACCTCCTCAAAATCAAGCAGGTCAGGACGTCCGTCTACCACCCCCAAACCGACGGATTGGTGGAACGGTTTAATCAAACTCTGAAGAGGATGCTACGACGTGTGGTGGCAGAGGATGGGCGCGACTGGGACCTTATGCTGCCTTATGTGCTCTTTGGCATTCGAGAAGTACCCCAGGCCTCCACCGGCTTTACCCCATTTGAACTCCTGTTCGGCCGGCAACCCCGTGGCCTGTTAGATGTGGCTCGAGAGGCCTGGGAGCAACAACCGGCTCCCCATCGCAGCGCCATCGAGCATGTACAGGAGATGAGGGACCGCATCGACCGGGTGATGCCCCTGGTACGTGAAAATCTTGCCGAGGCCCAGCACGCCCAACGACGATTGTATGACCTGCCCGCTCAACCCAGAAAGTTCCAACCGGGCGACCGCGTGTTGGTCCTTACACCCACAGCTACCTCCAAGTTTCTGGCTTCTTGGAAAGGACCGTACACCGTCATCGAAAAAGTGGGGCCGGTCAACTATCGAATCCATCAGCCGGGACGCTACCGGGAGGAACAGCTGTATCACATCAACCTCTTGAAGAAGTGGGTCGCACCCCCGGAACAGATGGCAGCCTTCGCCGAGAGAGAACCTCTGGTGGTCCAGATGGGAGAGCAGCTGTCCCCTGTGCAGAAGTCCGAACTCAACACCCTGGTCAGTCAGTTCAACAACGTCTTCTGCGAAAGGCCCGGGCAGACTAGGATCATTCACCACGACATCCATACGCCACCCGGCGTCGTGGTCCGGCAACGCCCTTACCGGGTCCCGGAAGCTCGTCAACTGGCTATCGAGGAAGAGATCGCCTGGATGAAGGAGCTCCGGGTGATAGAACCATCCCGTAGCCCATGGTCCAGCCTCATAGTCATGGGCCCGAAGCCAGACGGCACTCTCCGCTTCTGTAACAACTTCCGGCAGCTGAACGTAGTCTCCAGCTTCAACGGGTACCCCATGCCCCGAGTGGATGAGCTCCTGGACCGACTCGGAAAGACCCGCTTCATTTCGACCCTAGATCTCACCAAAGCATAGGCGTAATGGACGGGTGGGACAGGTCCCCACCACTTTTTCCCAAAGTCAATTTTGTCCCCACCACTTATTGGAAGAAATTAAAAATACGGAGTGTTTATTTACCGTGCAAGTAGCCCACTTTGTAAGCAGAGGCTATTTATACTAACTCCGCCCATCAGTTTCAGATTGGAATAGACAAAATGTAAGAAAGGCACAAAATCGACTGCTCCAGTGGCATAGAGAGTAAAGCATGTGTTACCTACTTCATGTCGTCGTGGGTTCGGGACTGCTGTTTGCTGAACTTTTTCCCTATCACATATCAGATTGTAAAGGTATTTATTTTTAATAAAATGATGAAAATATTTGAAAATGGCTGTTCAAGTCATACATGTACCAAACATTTTGCGCTTAATTGCACTTTGGTGATTATATATTCATCCTTATTGTTCTCCAATATATGGAAAAATTCACAACTTTGTAGTTTCATGAGTTCAAAACAAAATTTAGAAAGTTCGTTGTATATTTGTAGCCTATATGGCAATGCCCGTAATAATAAGTGAAAATACTATTTTTTAAAGATATTATTTTTCCATCTGTTTCCCCTGTATATTTGAATGTTTATCCTTATTAGCAGGGGGTTCCCAAATGTCTCAATCCTTGACCCACCGACAGGTAATCTGTGTCAAACACCAAATTTCTAACTTGCGGAAAACACACATTTGTTTCAGTAGTTTTCATTTGATCACAAATTAATACGTTTAATTACGTACGGCAACAGCCATCCTTACATATAATAAAGCACAACATGCTTTAAATGATCTATTGATGAAAACATGATATAGTTTAAAAACAAATGGAAGCAGATCTGATATGTGATGTGAAAATTTAGAATAGTGAGTTCAGCGGATTCGAACCTGCTTCACGGCAGTGAAGTTAGTTGCCATGCGTCTTTCGCACTAACTTTACACCACTGAAGCCGTGGATAAAGCGCTGCAGTTTTTATACTGTTTTCTAGAGGAGTCACCTACATTTTTCGCTCTTGTGACGCGCATGAATATTCCCGACGACTTATTACAGAAACAATTTATTAAAGTATTGTTTGCGTCGTCTTTGTCCCCACCACAAATGTGACACCAGGAAGTGGCTTTGGGTTCTCTGATGCTGACAGAAATCTTTTGGTCACCACAAATGCACACCAGAAATCATTATAAATAATACTGTTGCCATGGTAAAGCGTTGTAAACATATGCATTTACTGCATTAACACCACAGCAGTGTGCAATATTTAAGACATGATAAAACATGCGTTGTTTCGTCTAATAATGATTCTGTGTAAAAATAAGATACCTTGTATGTATCTGTGGTATGTAGCACTGCAAATACTAGTCAGAAATACAGGTGTGAGAATCACGGGTTACCTCAACCTGGTTACAAGTATTACAAATAGTCTTTGTACAAGATATCTATTGCAGCCACATGTTGTAAATCAGCTACAAAATAGTGTATTGTGCACCATCTTTGGAAATGTCATGGCACTCCTCCACCATCCTTTCATGTCCTACAGTGCTTCGTATTGATTATGCATATGTTCTCGTTACATAATTCTGCACATGTGCAGCACTGTACGCTTATGTTTGAACTTTTGAACTAGTTTTATCTCATCTCGTTGCATTTATTGTAATTGCTTTTAACAGTTGCCTTTTTCAGATGTGTCATTGGTTTGTTCTGTATGTTTGAGCAATGAAGTATCATTCATTTTGTCCTTTATAGAGTTGTGTGTTTATGCCATACTATCACTACTTGGTTGTTAATTTTAATGCAAAGCATTCGTTGCATAAAGCGCTCATTCATGACTGTACAATAGACTTTGCAGCCATGGGCCCATGGCATCAGAGTGCAAACCTGCAGCGTTGTGTAACCAAGATCTCTGTATATGTGACCGCATGCTCACAGTTTCATTATGTAACAATTGCAGTTACTTTATCTCTATGTCTAATAATGAGGGTTCTTTATTAATTGGCCTGTCATGTCATGTGTGCATTTTGCATTCAATTGGGATGTGAAACGTAATATTTCACGATGTGTTCCTGGATTAAAATTCCTGTCAAAAACCTAAACTTTACTCATAACTCACCCCTAATATTTGAGAGAAATAATAGGTTCATAAGAATGGTAGACAATAATTGACCTAGTCCTAAACCTAAATCTACCTTTGACCTTAATCTTTATACTACAATCTGATTGGTTGATAAAAATCCATGACCAATGCTAATGTTGATCCAGCAACATGTCCTACTTTATGAAATCTCATTCATACCACCCCTATTTTAGAGTTTGGAAGATACTTTCATTGAAGTTGAGAACAAAAACTGATCTTTGCAACATGAGCTAAGCAGATGGGTCATGCATGCATGCTTTTTAAAGGGAAACCAGTGGTGGTCCTCCTGACTCACTTTGAAAGACCTTGATGAGATGCGGTGTCACCAAAATAAAATAAAACATATCTTAAAACTTTAGTGATTGTCCATTAAAGAATAGGATGTCTACTGATATGCATTTTGTTAAGTATGCAAATGAACAGTCGGTTATCATCATGCAATGACGTAGTATTGAAAAGAGCGCCTTTGATATTGTTACAGGTACGTGTTCTGCTAAAAAATGTCATATTAGTTTTATATTAGCAGCATGAAGCTGTGTAGATGATGGCAGAATGTTCAAATGCTTATATATTAGATGTGCAAATGGTGATATCTCTTCATACAAAATGATTCGCACTCAAAGAGATGCAAACGTATTTTAGTGTTTTATTTAATTATTGGGGGACAAAGACACAGACGTTTCAGCTACTTCTTAAGTGAGCAAATGGTGCTTATCTACCACAGCGTTTTAGCATTTAACACTTTTTTTAACTTACAAAAACTGTGCACGCATATGCAATGAAAACATCTCCGAACAACTAAAAGGGTAATGAGAGCATTAGCGTCTTCAAAAGTTGCCATCAACACTACCCATATACAGACAGACGCGAGCACATTTACTCTAGAAACCATAAGAGACAGACATCTGACACTGTGCAGTTTGTTTCTCGGTACGGCTGAAAAAGAGGAAACGGGGGCATATCTATAGCAGCCGAGTGAAGCAACAGACCAAATTCAGCGAAAAACCAAATCAGTCCACATGATCATCGACTTCCTCTGCAACACAGAACACGTTGTTCTCATTGACATTTTGTTCTCCATGTTATGCAACCCTCATGCCAGCATGAGGAACACGGCCAATCAAAATAACCGTCTGTTTGAAAGCGACCCATCTCTGTCGGTTCCTCTGTCGGATCTCTCAAAGGAATCAATTTTGATCGGATCCCAACGTATGCTTCCCATTGAGATTTCCGAGACCCCAAGACTTTGGATAGCTTGAAAAATCTACTTAACATTGGAGTATCAGCTTGATACTCTCTAACCTTTACGATTCTCATAAAAACTGATTGCTGGCAACATTTCATGTTGATAACTGGCTTTAAACAACCTGTATGAAAGGTTACATTTCCTGTGGTTGGGCTGTCAAAGACCACAGATGTAAAATGTAGAAACGACTGTAAAATCTGTGTCACATCATGAAAAGTTCACGATTACTTTATAATACATATCTGCTTGCTAGGTTTGGAAAAGGTCAGAGGAACTTTTATTATTTCTACATGTACATTATTAGGTCTCTGAAGTCCACAGAACATTATGATTCATATAAACAGCTATTACAAACATCCAACAATGTGTCCTCTGAAAGTCTTTATTGTAGTGAAACAAAGAGTAGCAATGACACAAAACACTGTAATTTACAACTGTACATTCTGACTATATCAAAATTATTCATCCTGTTACCACTTTATATTATTTTACTATACAATTGCAATATACTGTAGGAACTGGTCTATTTACATAGCTTCATACTGGCAAGAGTTAAAACATTATTAGCATATGAAACCACTTATAAGTGAAATATTTTAGTTTAACTGTTGCAGGCTAGTTCTGCATCTATGCTAAAAGGAGTATGTCATTGCGATGCATAAAGAAACACTCACACATAAGATTCTTTTGCATAGGAAAACTCTTCAAACACGGGCTGACTACACCTATGTGACGCTCTTTCATGTCTCGACTGGTGAACTGATTCCGACATAGCTCTTTGCCGGAAAGCAACCGGCTGCGCTTCATCTAATTGAGAGCTTTCTGTAAATGTTTCTGTGTATTCTGTGGGTTCGGTAACTTGACAAATGCCCAGCAGGTCATCGTTCATTGAGATGGGTCGAGATTTCCTGCCCAGATATCTGGCACGTTGAACCGTCATGGTGCTGTACTGAGGGGGGGCCGGCTGGGCTCCATTCTGAAGTGCCTGCTCATAGGACGGGGGGTTGCACGGCATCCGACTGTCCACATGTTGGAAGACCTCAATGGCAGACAGAGGCCTTCGTCGCCGAACGAGCTCATCAGGGTTCTCTGCCTCGCTTTGGGAGTCCTCCGGAAGAGTTCCACATGGAAAGATGACGTCTTTCTGGGACTCGCCCATTTTCAGACTTCCTCTGTTGAACGGGAAGATAATGCTAAGACTTTTGGCTCTCATCGAGAGAGATCGTCGATTTCCTTCCAGCTCTCCTTTTGCGGGGTTAGCTCTAGTCTTGCTCATAAAGGATGCGTGCCTAGTAGACTGACCTTTGCGGGGACTTTCAGGTGATGGAAGAGGTGACGAGGTTATCGACTGTTCTGAGACATTTGAAGAGGTGCTATCTGACGAACAGAAGGAGGTGCAGGAACACGCCTCAGACGTGGGAGAAGAAACTCTCATGGGTAAGTCCATGTTCAATCCTCCGACCAGTTTTTTGAAGGTCGCTTGTGATCTTTTGTTGTTGCAGCGTTGGGGATGCAGGAAGGAATCAGAACTTTGCTTCTTCAGCGGTTGTTCCTCAAGGTCTTCCTTCTCTGTGGAAAAGTTGTCATGGCTGCGGGCCAACCCTCTTAAGCCCATTGTGGGGACTAAGGGGAAGATGGATGGCTCGGAGCAGCGTCGTTCGAAAGGTTTCGCAAAAGCTTCAAATATAGCATCAGAGGAACAACAATGAATGTCAGAAAGTCCCATCCTGCTCATCGCTGGGCTTCCGTGTGGCATCGTGTTGTCCTCTTGAGCCTGTCCATCTGCATCCAGACAGTCGCCATCGGGATCTGTACTGTCGTATGCTGAGTCATGCTGGTGGATGTCAAAGGATATTTCGGGGGACATCAGACACGCTGAATCTGTAGAAGATCAAGCAATGTTAAAGTGTTTGTCCGAAGGCAACGTATTAAAGAAACACTTTAGCCCAAATATGAACATTCCTACTCTATTTACTAATCCTGAGAATAGTGCATCAGAAAAGGTCCATCAGATGTACACATACAGTAGGATTGGTTATATTGAAGCATAATATTTACCAGACTTGTCAATAGACTCCTGCTCCTTTAAATCCCCAAGAAGAGTCACGATTGTATGTCCAAATACATCACAGCAGTGTTCAATGAGGAAGTGGATAAGCTTTGCAACCTATAAAACCAAAAGCCCATAATAGTGTCTATTTATGATGTAGAATGTAGAACATGATGTAATGTTGTTTTAGTGTTTTGCACAGTGTTTCACTTGCAGCTCTCAGAAAGTAATAAATGTTACAGTGCTTTCAGTCCTGCGGTTTCATGCGCATCTAAAAACCGCACCATGCAGCGACAGTGCCAGGTTTTGAACTTTGATCAACAGATCAGTCAAAACGAGAATGCAGAGGTGTTTGTTGAAAAGACACCTTGAAACATCTGACATATATTCTAGCTCAATCATGACGCATAGTCATGTCTTACTACTAAATTATTTTCTATGTTTAGTACTTTAGTATTAAAGTGTACAGCAGAGGTCAAATAACTTGTTGTGTGTGATACTAAATCTATATATAAAAAGGCAGTAGGCGATATGGTGATTAGGGAAAACCCATCCCAGGTGTCTGACCTTGTCTACATCATCCATTTCTAGACTTTTGCGGTTTCGGTGAAGAAGGGTTGGGCCAATGCAAACTGCCAGGTTCTGGGCAGTCATTTTGTTGGTGTCTGAATGCTTGCTGATGTGATAAAACAGACACAGCAGGTGCTGTAACAGAAGATTGTTTGCTCTTGGAAGCTTCTCCGCCACTCTGGAATTGGAGAACAAAAATGTGTTTGTTTCATCCACTCATTTTGATGAGGGAGGAAGGAAAAAAACAGAACTGTGTTTCTGACATTTTGTGGTCTAACTTCAGCTACTGGTTTCCCTTTTTTAAGTTTTTGAAGAGTCCATAGAAAGCCCACCGAAAAGTCCCATCCCTATCGATTCTAACCGGAGACCCAGGGACTTTCTTTAATCAGCCTTCACAGCTGCCCACACTTTCTCTTGGCCATCTGCTGCGAGGTTACAGTGAGGGAACTTCTAAGTCACACAACTTTCGCACTCACCTTCTCAGCTCACTGTGAATGTCCTGCTTACTCTCTTTCTCCAGAGCGCTGATCCAGCTTTCATAGTGCTCAAACACAAGGAGGCCTCCGGGGAGTTCCTTCAGGAAAATCTGTCAGTGTTTTAAAAATAAAGTCATGACTCACAGTCGTCGCTCAGACACGTCACAACTGTAAGGGTTTAGGCAAAGGCAAGACTTAACGGCACCACAGAGTATTACTTACTTTCAACAATCCAACTAGGAGAGTCACAGGCAGTGCTTCCATGTCCACCTCAGCACCGGAGTTCAGCTGCTCTCTGAGGGCACTCAGGTTTTTGATGTTACAGGGCACTCTGAAGACTCCCTCAGTGACCAGACCCTTCTTGAACAACATAAGGAGTATTTCCTAGTGGAGGAGCAAAATATGAGAAGAAATCTTTAAAAAGGTCAGCAGATCATGCAATCGAGATTGACCGTATTTACATTTTAATGCGTCATTTTTTTCATATTTGAAACTTTTTTCAGATTTTATCCCCCTGAACCAGAAGTTGTGATCGTTTTAACTTCCGTGTTCGGACGCATTTCTGAGTGAAATGGAATATCGAATGAGAAAAATAGTGGGCGTGGCTTGTGTTTTCAATTGCAAATTGATTGGATGCATAAAAACAGGCGATTCAATTTGAAATGGAACTGGAAGCAGACTGACAAATAAAGGGGAGGAGTTAACGGATGCTCTGCCCATGACGTCTAACTGATGTCACCGGAAATGGGTAGCCACTAGAGGGCAGAAGTGCATTTTCAGATTTTATTTGAAGATTATGAGGACACATGAAAAAGAGAATGACCCACACTGATAAGCTATTTATAATAAACACTGTAATATTCCATGAAAAAATAGGCATTGTAATTTTTTATTTTAACTTTTTTCCTTCATGTTTTTTTGAAAGTTTGCCCCATTTACACAAATGAAAACAACTAAAAATGCTGTTTCTATGCATCCCAGGCCAGTAGTGTCGATGACACTTTGTAAGAATCACTATGTGCCTTTATACACAGTCTAACAGAGCACTGAACTCTGAACACATAACAGTTTTACAAATTTGCATTTTTGTAATTTACGCGGACAATGTTAACGTTTTCACAAACTTGCACTTCGAAACCTGTTTTTTCAGGCTTTCGACGTACATGTTTTCAGTAAACATACTTCCAAATGCATAACGTTTTTTTGTTAAAAACTGTTGTGGAGATGCCTCCCAAGTTTCTCGTTTCTCAACTCAAACTTCTCCAAAACGGGTTGTGAATGTTAACTTGGAATTTTTTGTAATTAATATTCATTTGCGTGTTTTCATCTTTTTATACTTCTGATCTTATTATCTTCTATCTGTTAGCACGGGTGTGGTTAATTCTATGAAAACAACCATTTCATTTTCAACCATATTTTTTGATGGAGGTTTAGATAAGGTTAGCAAGAACCTGCATGACTGCTATCTTAAAGATCATCACGTTTTATACAAATTGCTACTGTGGTGGAAGAAAACATCACATATAGCAAACTACAATCCATAAATACTACAGTTGGACGTACAATAATTGGTTTTGGAAGCGTGTTATCATCTTGAAGCTGTCGTCCAAACAGCAAGTTCTTCGAGTTTGGTTCTGAGTGTGCAGCAATGCTTGAGTTTGTGGAGCTTCTCTTCAGTTTAAAAGAGAACAAGCTCTTTTTGCCTCCATTTTCTCCTGAGGACAAGAAAGATATTATTAAACCTCTTGAGATTTTAATCACATTCTCCTTCAGATGCAAATGATCTTAATTTACAGTACAATAGATTTATCTATATATGATTTATCAAAGAGGTTTGTTTACTTTGACACTACACAAAACCTCAACAAGCACCACTTTCAACACTGCATGTTTCTCATGTTTGTTTTCAAAGTCGCACTACTTTTTTACTCCCACTTAGTTTCATTGGTTGATTCTGGCGGGCAACTAACCACATGTGGTTGCGCACAACCATGTCGACTGGTTTAAACTCACCAATCGGCTGCTGTGCATGCGTCTCCTGGTTATGAAACGGCTTCGAGAAGGTGGAGATTTTGCCGTTGCTCTGGAAACAGGCACATGTTTTGTCACGAGCACATGAAGTCACAGAAGGGTGTGACTCGATATGTTCGAAAATCACACTTTTACGCACATGCAGTCGTCAAAAATATGAGACTGGCTTTTTAGTACTTTATTTCAACTTTTAAGTTGCTTTTAATTTACATATAAACCGTTTGCAAAGCAACAAAACAAATACGAAGTGACAAATTTGGAAAATCTTCAATGCTTACATCAAGAGGCTCTACGACAGAGTCCATCCCAACTCCACTTAGAGTTTTATTCTGTAAGAAAGCAAAATTCAGTCAAGTTCAAGTATCCATAAAATCCGTTGTATTAAAGTATGTTATCTTATAGATGCAAAAGCCATTAAAGTAAAATTTCCAACACATCATTTTGAAATAAATTTGTAATGTTTATGTGTGAGGAAAAAGGAATTGTGTACCGCGGTATTACCACTCAGCACCCTCATGAGGACGCTGGGCGGTGGTGAAGCAATGCCTGCTCTCAATCTCGCTTCTGCAGTTTTGCTGCCATGAAATGAAAAATGTCAACATTTTCTGTTATCAGCTGCACACATATACTGACTTGCAGCAACAAAATGTCTCTTGAGTAATGTAAAAGCATAAATATTCCCACTAAAAGAAGTTTAGAAGTCCACTATAATCCTTCTCTTGTGCATTTTTTTAATACGGTATTTCCTCTATACAAAGTATATTATTGTTATAAAAATTCTGTTAAAGTGAATTTTATGACGCTTTCAAGATAGCACGCACCCAAGCTTACTTGTAACTCCACAAATTTGGGCAAAACCGACTGTTTTTCAAGCATGATATGAAAATGTTTCATCTTGTTTATTTCAGTCGACATAGAAATCCAAATGATACTTATTCAATTAAAGACCCCCAAATCCTAAATAATTAAGATTTATATATTTTTCGAAAATAAAAAAATTCAGTTTATTTACAGTTTTAAATAGATTTAAAATCCATTTTCCATGTGGACATCCGAACCCCACTATATTTTTATGTGAGTATTATTTGAGTAATGTTTTATACGGAGCCATTGATCTGCTGGCACTATATTGGCATTACGTGTTAAGTGATTTCTATAGTTGTCGTGTATGATAGAGTTTGATGGATTAAATGACAGCTTACCTGTGTAGAGTATCTAACCAGTGATCCTTCAGCTCAGGCAGACTACAAGTGAGAAAACAGCATGATATGATTTTGAGCGAGTCCACACGCAGACTTCAAAACACATGCAGATGTTGTGAGTGTGAGGAGGCCACACACGCTCGACCTCTTTACAACTAAACCAGCAGGAAAGTCTCCATATGTCACGGGGGAGGAAACAGCATCACATCTACCACTTCCTGTTTCCACACTGCAGCTTGGTCGACTTTTGCAGTAAAAGTACAGTTGTAAGGTTGATTGTGATGTGCAGGTGAGGAGAGTTAGTAGATTTTGGTAAACACTGGTGTTTGCGGAATAATCATCAACAGTTTCGGCAGAATGTATGATTTTTTTGTTCTCACTTTTGCCCTTCACAACTTCCTGTTTGTATTTATAAAGAACACAAACACGTAACATTTTACTTTCTTTTCTGGATTTCCTAAATCACAGGGAAAAATGTAACACTCTCATTTTAAATAGCAGTAGGTCACAAGTTTAATTCCCAAGAAAACCCGCATACTGTTCAAATGTATACCTTAAAGGCGTGATATGACACGGCTAAAATGAATATTATGGTTTGTTTTAGATGTAACGCGATGTGTCTTCACGAGTAAAGATTCAAAAACGCTGTATTTTCCACATACCGTGCATGTTTGTATCTCCTCTTTGCCCCGCCTCTCTGAAACGCGCAGATTTTTTACAAAGCTCATGGCTCTGAAAAGCGAGGTGTGCTATGATTGGCCAGTTATCCAGTGCGTAGTGATTGGTGGAATACTGCAAGCGTGTGAGGGAAATGTAACGCCTCTTACCATATTTGGAACATCAGGTTCCTCTTCAATTGCACTGACAGGTACGCCCACCTCACTGGCGTATACATTTGGGCGGTCTTAGTCAAATCAGACCACCAACTGACATAGATTTGTGGGGGTGTGGCTACACGAGGCGTTTCAGGCAGGTCTGGGTGAACATTCGCTTTTACATAGATAGATATTTTTGCAATTATACGTGTCTAATACATTCATGGGCAACTTATAACACACCAAAGAAACAGAAAAACATGTATTCGCCCCATATGACCCCTTTAAAAGCATGGTCTGTCTGCCAAATGCATCAAATGTAAGTGTAACTCCACTTCTCTCAAACACACTCTGAAACCCCACCCTTCACACATGTCAGACAACCTGATGTCGGCAAACTCAAATTTACAAAATGATTGACAGGCAAAGAGAGATTCTGATTGGCTCAGTTGATTTTGCATAGCTTTTCCCCAGACCGTTTTGCTGTGACTATATTGGCAACATTTTTTAGCAATATCTAATGACCACAGCACTACTTCACTGGTATTCCTGTTATACTAACTGTTCTTTAATGCAGATGGAAATACACCACAGACTTCCCTTTTATCTCTTATGTCTGAAACCACACATTCACGCTTCTGTATGCAAAAGGGTATGAATCAGTTGAACAAGAGGAAGAACTCGAAGAAATGCCGCTTCTGGTTCATTGACCACCCAGTTGCTTGCAAACGAAGCCTCAAGTCTCACCTACAGCATATCTCACACTGACTTCATTTCCCTTGACACAATACAATTGCATTGTGCTTGTTGTGGTACGTGCAGAGCTGGACTTGAACTTCAAATCACCCTGGCATTCTTGGCCATTCTCGGTGGTGTTGTCTGCATTCGCGTTCCGTGCATACGCGTCCGTTTCGTGTTTCTAATCCGTCCGTCGGTCCCGGGGGGAGGCATTTGTGTTTTGGCCCATGTGTTTGCAGCCCACCGGGAAAAGTCCCGGTATGCCAGATAGCCAGTCCGCCCCTGGATACGTGTACATTTCTTATACACAAACAGTAGCATCTGAATTTGAAATTCTAGTCGATGGGATGATCCAGGTGCAATTCCGTTCTTGTGGTGCGGTTAAGTAAAGAAACATAAGTTTAACCTTGATGGGTCATTACATCAGGGCACATGACAGGCTGCATATGACAGTAGGTCTGAGACCAAGAATCTAATGGCAATTTATAAAAAGTATATTACGAGGTGGCTACGTTGTATGAATTCTTACAATGTCACTTGTACGTTTTGGATCAATCTGCTTTCACACTAGTGACAGATTTAGATTTATTGTGTTACTGTTTTTATTTAATAGACTTTTTTGTGCAATTCATGTAAACATTTATACGTAATAGTTAGCTCATGAAATAGTTACGAATTCAGGTCGAATATACCATGGACATTGACAAGACATTTGGTGCAATCCTATCTCTGGACGATAATGTCAAAAACGTATAGAAGAGGTTATTTGACTACACTGTAAAAAAAGCTTTAAAGAATTTTTTTAATTTTCACATTATTTTAGAAATGCGGTAAAAAAATGTGAAATTACGGAAATGGGTGTAAAATAACATGAAAAACTTGTACTTATACTTCACAAAAATGGTAATTTATGTTTTTTTTTTCTGGGGCACCAGTTGCAGGATTATTACCGTTTTTTTTACGGGATTTTTTTTACAGTGTAGGCATGGCCAGGGGCAAATATTTTAAAATGTAGTAACTTCCTAGCCACACCCTAGCAACCAACCCCATAGACTTTCAATGAAAATAAGAATACTAAAAATACTGGGTAGTTTCAACTCATGGTTGGGTCAAATATGCACATTTTCTTGTGTAACCATGTAACCAACGGTTAGGATCGTCCATATTTTACTCCACGATGGGTTGAAACAACCCACTCTGGATCAGAACATCTCAGAGACAAGGAAAAGGAAACTCACCTGAATGACACCAGGCACACAGAGACAGACCAGGCCAGTACGATGGACATCTTTAAATCAACATTTGTATCGTCATCCTCGACCTCTTCCTCATCATTTTCTAAGCTGCACACCCACAAGTCCTTTAGATCTATCCTGTGTTTCAGTCTGTAGCTTGCATTTGACCTGTACACAGACACACACGCTGTTTTCCCAGTTGTAACGAATGTGCGAGTTGCCCTTATGGGTAGGCTAATGCTCATGATGAGCATACACAACTAGAAACCAAAACAATACAATTTGACACTTTTTGTTTGTTTGTTTATATTTTTCATTTCCTCTGGTATATTACACCATGGACACCATGGGTCCTAACTACAACTGACATTATTTGCTCTCTGTAATATTCAACAGAGATGGGCACAAATACCTCAAAAAGTATTTAGTTATAAATTACAAATACTTACTCATAAAATGTATTTAAATAAAATACAAAATACTGCTCTGAAAAATGTATTTAATTAAAATGCAAGTAATTTGTAATTTGAAAATACAAAAATACAATATTTGTTTACAAGAAATCATTTAAAGTGCGAGAGTAACAGTGGATACACAGAAGAAAGAGAAGTTTTCTAAACAGCAGAACAGCAGATTTTAGCAACACACTTACATAAACATGTATGCCTTCACGTCATTTTAATATTATTATCATTATTGATTAATCTCATTCTCCCGCGACCAAAGTCTGTTTACGGAAGTCGTGCCACTTGGCGGCCATGTTTGCAACGCCTCTGGGCAGTTAATAGCAAGTCCACTGTCCTATCTACTTTAATGGGGGAAGGCAGATATTTTTTAAATCGCTGGCAAAAATCACAATTAAACAGCATATGTCCTATCAATAATTAAATCTGACATGAACTGTACCATAACTTGGGTTTGCTAAGCTTAAATTGCATTAAAACCATCTTTTTAAAGATCGCTTCATCTACTGTGCATGCACAGCCTGGCAATCGCGTCACGAGAGCCCCGCCCCAGAGAATCCTCAGTCAATACTGATTGACGATTGGCTCGTATCACTGGAGGGCGGAGTTCCTTCGCTAAGGCGGCCATATTGAGCGTTTTATTCCCCCCCATTAATTGTTATGGCAGTGGCGCATCTCGTTAATATTAATTAACCCGCCCGCAATTAATCAGAATGTTAATTTTTGTTACTTGAACCACATGCAAACGGAAATTACTGCGATCCGGTGTAATGCCGAGAAATGCACCCCTGCCAGATTTGTGTTCTGCTTGCATTTGCTGTGCCACAAGCTGTTTAGTTAAAATTGTTTTTGATTGCTCAAATTTTATTACATATTTCAGTATGCAAATTTGCCCCACCACTTTCGGAACAGTGGTGCCACCACTGCCTGGTGAAGTTATTGTAGGCAAGAATAAAATGACATATTTTAAAAAGTATTTAAGTATTTTAAAATACAAAATACAGTCTCTCAAGGTATTTAATTACACATTACGTTTGACTTTTTTGTTGAGGAAAATACAAAGAACAAAATACTCAAAAGTAATTAAATACGTATTTCAAATACATGTAATTAAAATACTGCCCATCTCTGATATTCAAACAGGTCAAACAGTAAATCAAAACAGAACCAGTCAATAGAAAAGAGCAGAGAGATGCTTATAATCATGATAAAATGACATCTAGGAAATTGTTTTTGCACGTTACGCCCGAAACACACCCATGACTCATTAAGAGAATAGGCACAACCCTTATGGACCATGCGCCTGGCACACCGACTGTTTTTTCCATCGTTAAAGGAGCAATGTGGAGATTTTGGCAGCATCTAGTGGTGAGGTTACGAAACTGCAACCAACGGCTCACTCCCCCCTCCCTTACGAAAGACTATGGCAACTGACACAAGACAAACATGTCGTCACGCTTTCGCTTCTTTAACAAAGGGGATAATGTATTTACGAAACGCGCTGTGTAGAGCAGTTTGTCCGTTTAGGGCTACTGTAGAAACATCATGGAGAATTCCATGTAAGGGGACCCGTAGATAGAAAAAGCTCATTATAAGATAATAAAAACATAACCCTTCATTATGTAAGGTCTCTACACACCTCTGAAGACATAGTTATGCATATGATATTGCATTTCTGTCAATTGAATAAAGAAACCTTTATAATAAGAATGTATCAAATTCTTATATTATAACATGCCTGTGTCTTCAACCAGGTCAAATAATACACGTTGTCAACATTCAACCAAAGAACTACAAAAAGTTTAGCCACATGTAAAAATAGTTGTAGGGGGAAACCCATATGATGTCTCTGTTTACTGGGTGATTCCCATTTCATTCCAAAAGTGAAACTGTTCAACTGCCTATGGCAGAGGTCATCACTGTGTTAGTCAGTCACATGGTTTGCAATATTATTATGGACTTTATTGGACAACATAAGAAGAAAGAATGAAAGACATGAAGGTGTGTAATTGAATAAAAAGAAGAAGATTTTGGTCAATTTTAGTTGTGTTTTCTTTGAAAGTATCGCCAGTAAAAGTATATTCTTTTTGCAAATCGAAATTCTTTTGTGGGGTCATTTAGAATTCAACAGGTCAATTTTTAGCACGCCGAGCCTGTTAATGCACATTTATGTATAGTTCAAACAAATAATGTTGACGCTTGCTTTAGTTATGGCTGTATATCAGAAACATGTGTTCATGTCATCAACAACATATATCAGTTCTTACTTGAGCTTGGCAATGACCAAGACGTCAGTGAAAAGGAAAAGATGTCTTTCTCTGGTCTTTAGTCCTACGGTCAGCTGAGCACATGTGTCCAGAATCAGCTCTGAGTTCTCATTGGTCAATCCCAACACAAAGGGACACTGATGCACTGCCACCAAACATTGAGTCTCTTCCCTGAAGACAGAGAACATTTCTGTGTTGAAAGATCATTAAAACCATCAACACATTAGCATCACTGAAGGTTGAACACATTTTTGAAGAACTGCTTATTCAAAGTGTAGATATTGTCAGATTACAAAGACATCATCGTACCTTATCGGGCTCCAAGACATTCCCAAAGCTTTCCCCAGCAGCAGGCTCGGTGCAGAACGCCTCCTCTGAGCTAGACCACGCAGATGCTGTATAAAACATTACATCTACATCTAGTGTTGAATTGATTTCCTTTTCGTTTCATTCAGCCACAAAACAGAGCAAAAGACACAGAACTGTATTTTCAGCAGGTGAAAACCACAACAGCAGCCATCCATAGAAAAAGCTACTTTGAAACGTTGAATCTAAAATGTCAAATCAAATCAGATTCAGACCATAATTTCAACTTTCCACGTTCAGTGTCAGAACAAGTCGTACAGCCACACAACAGAGAAGAACTCGGTGGCCCATCTTAAGTCAAAAGGCTGAAATAAGGGATGACCTGAGGTCTCAGAATCCCAGTTTACATTATTTGATCGAACAAGATTATGTCTTTCAAGAACTGGAAATGTTCAGCCGTGCTCCTGTTTCCAAAGCGACCAGGGTCAAACGAGAAGCTAAGCATGCTGACCTTTTAGAGATGGGCAGGTTTCCCAAACGCTGAAACTGGTTCAGAGCAGGTGGGACACGTAAATACAAAGCAACCGTACACAAAAGGCCGCGTGACAGAAATAGATGTGAATCATTGAAGAAATGCACAACAGTGAAAAGCAATTTCCTGAGGTCATGATGTCCAGGGTCTTTTAACACATCTGGAGCGCTGTGAGGAAGAGGAGAGGTCACCTGTGTTCCTTCGCTTGTTGTTTAAGCTTTCTGCAATTACTCTTAAACTCGATTAATCGCATCAAGAAAAAATGTTTGTGTTTACATAATATACATATTACTAGTTGTACAAAATGTACGTGTAAATACAAAATAAATATGTCACAGTGCACAGACATATTTTATGTAAACACAAATTTTTATCCTGGATCCGACAGGCAGAAAACAAAAAAAGTATTATTTTTTTCATCGACGGTACTCACAAAAAAAATGAAAAGATGTTTTTACACATTTATACATTTCGGCAGAAATGACAAGGTACTGGCATAACACTGAGCTTAAAACAACAGTTTAAAATAACAGTTCTAAAAAAAGAGTTGTCCAAAACTTCAGATGTATACAGATTTGTATTTTTTGACTAAAACTGTCCTCACAAACCATGTTCCAGACGTAGTCACCCATCATCGCTTCATCCCACCTTCCCTGTGCTATAGACATTTCTAGAGTTTTCTGACAGCGACAAATGGAAAATAATTTTAAAATATGCACAAATTTTTACAGTTTTTGTTTATTCGCAAAACAGCAATATATCATAATTAATGATATAAGCTTAAAATGTACTTGAGCTGAATATACAATAAAACATTGATGCTACATGACAATAAATATTACCACAATAATTAGCACCAGAATTTTACAAGAACTATAAAAAGGTCGGGCGAAAAAATTGTTACACTGTAATTGTTGAACAGCCCTACCTTTCATAAACTCTTTATTTGTGCACCTCCTGTTGGTTAAAGGAATGAATGATCTTTAATGGAGAAAACAGGTCTAATGTCTGAGTCAACACTGTAAAAAGTATTACAGTAATATTTCCTTTAGCTAGCTTCCGTCTGAGCCAGAAAAAATCTTATTCAAATTATTTTACACTCGATAGGTAAATTTGTAGTCTATTACTGTAAATAAAATCTTTAAAATAAAACAGTAACATTACAGTTCTTTACAGTGCACTGCCCCCCCCCCCACACACAAAAAACCCCAGCAAAATAACAGGAGCAAATGTCACTTGGCCTTTTCTTAAAACTAACTACAGTCTTTGAATTGTCTCCCAATGTTCTGCTTTCCAAACCAAGCGTGCTTTAGGAATTTCTGAAATGACTCTATAGACTGTCATTGCATACACAACTACTTATGCATTCAAATGTAAACAAGTATGCGTTCCCTCTAAAAGGCATTTTCATCTTTACGGATGGCGCAGCTTCAAGAATCTTGACATCAGTCCCACGGGAGGCCAACGTAATTCAAACCCAGCATGCATTAGTTATTTATTATATATTAATGCAACATGGCATAAATACAGAGCCGGCCCAGAACCCGTTTCCGCACTATTGCATTCTGGGGCAATTATGTGGCCCGAACAATGAGCACTTGTTCACGCAGCCGGTGAAAAACAAGTCTGTGTCATTTGAATAGCGTGGAGCCAATTTATCAGTCTGTCTGACACTGGCAATGGAGTCTGTCTGCAGAAGAAATAAGCAGTTTATTCATTGGAAACTAACTCAAAGCCTTTGGATTTCTCTCTCTCTTTTGAAAATCTAAAAGATGCTTTAAGGACTTTTTACTTGCAGGACTATCACACTGTTACACATGCTCTATTTCTTTTATAATAGGCTATGAAAATCACTTTTACAGTTTTTAAAATAATTAAATAAATGAACTTATTAACTATTATTAAAATAAATAAATACAAACGTTCTATTAGCAAAACGTGGATTTTCCAAATGTTTAATTTATGTTATGTAAATGTTTGTTTTATAGAGCAAATATTGACCCTTGTTATTTTAATACTAACTTTTGTTTGTTTTTAATCTTTCTTCCTGTAAAGCTGCTTTAAAACAATGCAACATTGTGAAAAGCGCCATATAAATAAAACTGAATTGAATTATTTTATGTTAATGCCCCAATACATCTAATGCCATGCTGATAAGGACTTTTTTTTAAATAGCTCCTTTAAGTTTTGCCCATATAAAATATTAAATATAAGTCACTTTATCCAGAGATAGTATATAAATGAAACATAGTTAAACTTGAACTTAAACTTATTTCAACATGATCTAATAGTTTATCTAAAAGCCAATATAATTGACTTTCAAGTTTTCTACAAAAAAAATGTGCAAAATCATATACATTTATTTAAAACCTGTTAAATATTGTCTGAATTACATTTTATGTATTTCAATTATAAAAGAAAAAAATACATTTTAAAACTTTTTAAAGATTTTTTTTGTTTGTTAACTGCAAAGCATGACATTGGCGTTCCTCTCCATCAGATCTACTCACCGGCTGTATGGAGCCAGTAGAGCCATCATAACTTCCCCGTCTCATCCTGAACTCCCGGTCAGATGCAGCAGTCTCCACCGAGTCTCACAGCTTTTCTCCTGAGGAGTCTCTTCCCCACAGAAGCCCTTGAGTGAAGTATTCAGTGCCCGTTTCACTTCTGTCTGAAATGAACGCTGGGTTCTCTTGACTGGCACCTTCAGCGCTGACTAATGAGGCTGAGAACAATACAGAACCAGCGAGAACAAATAAGGATGGGAGAGCGGTTCCGCTTGACCTGGGCCAACCACTGTTTCAGGCTTTTTCAGTCGTGTTTGACTTGACACAACTGAAACTGCCGCTGCCTTTTACAGGCTAATGATGATCAACTTTCACAGAAACAACACAGAAGCCTTAATAGTGTAAAATCACAAGCTGAATGGGAATGACCTAAACTTTGCCAGCAAGACAACCCCAGCTGAACTTTAACCTTACAGTCGTGTGTGTTCATGTATTTTAAAAGAGTATCGTATCAATTTGAAAGGGGATACGTGACATTTTTTATTAAAATACATTTTATATCTCAGCTTAATGTGCAAAGACATCTCGAAAGAAGTTAAGTGGATTGCCCATAAAAACGTTTAAATGCTGTGGCTGAAAATTCAGCCGTTTAAGAACCTGAAACCAACATAGACTTAACCAATAGTGCGATGTTGTGAAACCACAAAGTTCTGGAGAAGACTGAGCAAGAAATTGCAGATGATGTCACCCTCCAAAATGTGAACCTGCTGATACTCATGAGTGCATCCCAGCAGCTCTTTTAAAGTATCTATTCCTTGTGGTTAAAGGAACAATACGGCGTTTTTAGGAGGATCTATTGACGGAAATGCAATATAATGTACACAACTATTTCTTCAGCGGTGTATAAAGACCTTACATAATGAGGCCTTATGTTTGTAATACCTTAGAATAAGCTATTTATATCTACATAAAGAGCAGGCCTACATACATTGAATTCGCCGCCATATTTTGTACAGCAGCCCTAAACGGACAAACAACTCTACAACGCGCGTTTCCTCTTCCTCTCCGCTGCGGTATCGTGGTGAAACGGATCGCGGGAAGATCCGTGATCCTTACGGATCGTGCTCTCCGGTGCGGAACGCATGTGACCCGCGGATTAACTGAAAGTTTATTCATCATCGAGTAAAAGAGTAAAACGCGCTCTCACTCGCTCTCCAGTTTCAGCTCCAACGCCCTTTCGCTCTCGCTCTCTCCAGTTTCAGCTCCAACGCGCTCTCTCTCTCTCTCTCTCTCTCTCTCTCTCCAGTATCTGGACGAGTACAATATTAAAGCGGTTCCAGATAAACAATGACGCTCAAAACTGCTCCGTCACACAGCTAATATTACAACAATAACATATCTTGGTATGTTAGTATGTTACTCACATACTGATCCGAATCAAAGCATCCTCCTCAGGAGTGATTTTTAGACGATCTTTCTCTCCAACGTCTCTCTGCTGGAAAGTATCTCATAGATATCTGTGAGTATATCTGCTAAAAGCCTCAGTACCGCAGGTCCTAACGCGTTTCTGCTGGAAAGACTTTATAATATTAACACAGGTCCTAGCTCCTGCCTGACTTTTATCCTTCTTAAAATCCACAAACCTTTTATTTTATGTAATACATAAGACATCGCTCTTTCTACAGTCTTTCTAATGCCCGCAAAATCTCTTCCCTGCGTCAACATGAGAACGACATCTTTTTGTACTGTGGTGACCACCGTCGTGTTTGGACTGAGCGATTCGTGGCAAATCTATAATACAACGCTAGTGTCCGCTGTTAATCAAGAACTGCGCCTTTAAACTCTACTCATTTGTGAGAGCTGATAGCCTGGTGGGCAGTGTTTTCCACATGTGGCACCAATGTGCATACAGTGACCCGAGCTCCAATCCCGGCTCGAGTCCTTTGGTGGTTCCTCTCTCTCTACGATATAGTTTTCTGTCCTCTCCTAATATACGGTTTTGTCCAATAAAAGGCAAAAATGCCCCTAAAAAACATGTAAGCAGCGGCTGTGTACTTTCGCTCTTCGTGCCTAACAATGCCCTTCAGTCATGACTTCACGATAAAGCACAGCCTCTCTAACCCAGGGATGGATTACTGACCGGGCCAATGGGGCCAGTGCCCAGGGGCCATAGGTCCCATATACAAGGCCTCTGAGGATACCCTGTAAAAAATTAAATGATCAAGAAATCATGGCAAATATGTTTTTATGTTACTTTAACTTATTAAATTAAACTTATTAATTCAATTACACCACATTTAAATGCATTTTCTGAACCTTTTGATGATTTTATGTTTACAGACATGTGTCACAAGGGCATTTATGGTGAGAAATCATTTTTTATTAATGTGATGCACTAAATACGTGTATATTTGACAGTTAATTAAAGACGTGCGTTTCATACGCGTTAATTTGGTCCATTGTTGATTTTTCACTGTGTTCACTATTCATTATCATCTTAACTTTCACTTTCTATAACTGTGTGTCACGGTTCTCGGGTAAGGTGAGACAAGGAGAGAGGACCCAGATGCAGACAGCGGGTAAGGGGTTAAACAAGGCTTTTTAATAAATAATAAAACACACAAAACAAAAACCCACGAGGGGGAAAACAAAGGTATAATAAGAACAAAGACTAACTACACTAAACAAGACTAAAAATAACATTAACAACATATTACACAGGACTAAGCTACACTTAACAGGACAAGAACTCACCCACACGAAACACGACAGAGTACAATGAACCGACACAAGACAGAGAACACAGGGGCATTAAATAAAGGGACAAATCAAAGGGGAACAGGTGTGGGGCATGAACTAATAAACAACCAGTAACGAGAGATACAAAAGGGCGGGAACACAGACAAGGACCGGAGAGAGTATCAAAGGCCGACAGGGTCAAAATGACTCTCTCCACACATAACAATGGATCCTGCCGTGAGATTCTGCCACAAGATCAAGAAAGACATGACAAGATGAGGCAGAATCACGACAGAACCCCCGCCTTAAGGAGCGATATCCTGACGCTCCAAAAGGCACAAACAAGACAGGACAGACTATGACAAAAACCATAACAATACAAGACATGACAAAAACATGATACATAAAAAAAATCCAAACACTAACATGCCGTCGGCTGGAATGCTGGCTGGACAACACATGGCGCCGGCTGGATGGCCGGCTGGACAGTACATGGTGCCGGCTAGAGGGCCGGCTGGACAGTACATAGCGCCGGCTGGATGGCCGGCTAGACAGTACATGGTGCCAGCTAGAATGCCGGCTGGACAACACATGGCGCCGGCTGGATGGCTGGCTGGACAGTACATGGTGCCGGCTAGAAGGCCAGCTGGACAATACGTGGTGCCGGCTAGAAGGCTGGCTGGCTGGACAGTACGAGACGCCGGCTGGAATGCCGGCTGGACCACACATGGTGCCGGCTGGATGGCCGGCTGGACAACACATGGTGCCGGCTGGATGGCCGACTGGACTGGACATGGCGCCGGCTGGATGGCCGGCTGGACAGGACATGGTGCCGGCTGGATGGCCGACTGGGAGGCCGGCTATCACCGGCTGGGCAGGCCTGGATGTCGACATGACATGACAGGATGTCGGCGGCTGGGCAGCGCTCTCTGGCAGCTGGGCAGCATCTCCGACGGCTGGGCAGCGCTCTCTGGCAGCTGGGCAGCAAACAAGGACAAAAACACACAAACAGAGTCGCCTCTACAGGCCTGGGTACCAGTTGGGAGGCCGGCAGGGATCTGCCCCCCTCAACCCTGGAGGTGAATCCTACGACCTCAACCCTGGAAGGGAGCCCGGCGGTCTCGATCCTGGACGGGGTTCCGGCAGTCTCGACCCCGGAAGGGAGTCCGGCGGTCCCAACTCTGGACTGGAGCCCAGCGACCTCTACCCTCGAAGGGAGTCCAGCAGATTCAACCCTGGAAAATTTTATCTCAAAGGTTTTGTTTATGTTGCTAATGGTGGTTTCTTAGGGTTCGTAGTGATCCACAGAATTGTTAGGTAAAGCCGCCATAGATGTGTTTTATTGCAAGAACAGCTATTGACCAATCAGAATCGAGGACTGGAACTAACCGTTTCATTAATATATATAAAGAACTTGTAACGCTGCTGCCACAGACCACATCCAACAAGTAATATATTTAATAAGGAATACAAGTAGAATAACACTGGATACATACACTCACCTAAAGGATTATTAGGAACACCTGTTCAATTTCTCATTAATGCAATTATCTAATCAACCAATCACATGGCAGTTGCTTCAATGCATTTAGGGGTGTGGTCCTGGTCAAGACAATCTCCTGAACTCCAAACTGAATGTCAGAATGGGAAAGAAAGGTGATTTAAGCAATTTTGAGCGTGGCATGGTTGTTGGTGCCAGACGGGCCGGTCTGAGTATTTCACAATCTGCTCAGTTACTGGGATTTTCACGCACAACCATTTCTAGGGTTTACAAAGAATGGTGTGAAAAGGGAAAAACATCCAGTATGCGGCAGTCCTGTGGGCGAAAATGCCTTGTTGATGCTAGAGGTCAGAGGAGAATGGGCCGACTGATTCAAGCTGATAGAAGAGCAACTTTGACTGAAATAACCACTCGTTACAACCGAGGTATGCAGCAAAGCATTTGTGAAGCCACAACACGCACAACCTTGAGGCAGATGGGCTACAACAGCAGAAGACCCCACCGGGTACCACTCATCTCCACTACAAATAGGAAAAAGAGGCTACAATTTGCACGAGCTCACCAAAATTGGACAGTTGAAGACTGGAAAAATGTTGCCTGGTCTGATGAGTCTCGATTTCTGTTGAGACATTCAAATGGTAGAGTCAGAATTTGGCGTAAACAGAATGAGAACATGGATCCATCATGCCTTGTTACCACTGTGCAGGCTGGTGGTGGTGGTGTAATGGTGTGGGGGATGTTTTCTTGGCACACTTTAGGCCCCTTAGTGCCAATTGGGCATCGTTTAAATGCCACGGCCTACCTGAGCATTGTTTCTGACCATGTCCATCCCTTTATGACCACCATGTACCCATCCTCTAATGGCTACTTCCAGCAGGATAATGCACCATGTCACAAAGCTCGAATCATTTCAAATTGGTTTCTTGAACATGACAATGAGTTCACTGTACTAGAATGGCCCCCACAGTCACCAGATCTCAACCCGATAGAACATCTTTGGGATGTGGTGGAACGGGAGCTTCGTGCCCTGGATGTGCATCCCACAAATCTCCATCAACTGCAAGATGCTATCCTATCTATATGGGCCAACATTTCTAAAGAATGCTTTCAGCACCTTGTTGAATCAATGCCACGTAGAATTAAGGCAGTTCTGAAGGCGAAAGGGGGTCAAACACCGTATTAGTATGGTGTTCCTAATAATCCTTTAGGTGAGTGTATATGTTGCATTTAAGACAAGACAGAGAACACAGGCACATGGTGAGTATATACGCAGTCCAGACAAGTAATGATGGTGATGACTGGCATGTGCGGGTGATGGCAGATGAGGGAGAGCGAAGGATCCTGGGAAACGTAGTCCGAGGGGAAAACAGGCACATGAGGCAGACAGGGGCGTGACAGAACTCAGTATAAAAATGTTATGTTGTCACTTCCTGTTGTAGTCCTTGGCTGTGTTTCATTTTATTAATGTGTTTTTTGCAAATTAAGCTTGTGGGTTAAATTGTACAATTACAAAAAACTACACCAATAGATTTTCTGCACCAATACAACGAGCTATGACACATTATTTACATACATCAAACTTTAAACACACATATAAGTTTGCTTTAAAACTGGGTATGTGTATGTGCTCGGGCACGTAGGGTTTCTTTACAAAGTAACATCGCCATCCACTGGCCTGGCATGCCTACAGGGTTTTGGCGGATCAATGTTAACGCACGTTGGCCTGTGTACGTGAAACATTTCAAAAGCGCAACCGAAAAACTTTTCTGTTTTGTTCTTCATTGTTACTGTGTACATGCATCTAAATAGCACATTTGTAAGTTCACTTTTATGCAAATACATAGTTTGACATTTACATACGCAGACGATGTGTGTGTGTTGCTTAGTAAAAAATAAACCATCATAACAGGATGTAGAGATTGTATGTAAGGAATATTTAAAATAGTCCAGGAGTGTAAATCCATGTTAAGTTTATGATACACCCAGGATCATAATTTTACCATAAACGGAAACGTTTCTTTCTTAAAGTGAACGTTGAATGTACTCTTGGCCTTGTGGAAAAGACTCAGTTGTCTTTGGAATGATCTATGAATAACATGCCCTTCCCGTGATGCCCTTCAAGGGTGAAAAAAGGTGTTCATTCATTACTGACCCTGAACTGAATGAATGAGTCCCTCTAAGCAAAACATTTTTTTTGAACAAACGAATAAAAAACAGATAAATGAGGTGGGGGCACGACTATTTATTCAATCAATGGCAGGCCAGGCTATATTCAAAATGCTGTTTTAAAAAGAATGTATAGTTCTGCAGTTCCATTCGGTGGAACTGACACAGAAATGATTAATCATAATCATATTGTTCAAGGATTCTTTGAAATAATTGATGTATCTGCAGCACATTTGAACGATTCCACACGTCAACTTCAAAAACTAAGCCTAGGCCTATATAATGTCCTTCAGACAGAAATTAAATGTGTTTAAATGATTTGCTCAGTAGTTCTCACATGGGTTGATGCTTTTGATGCTTTTAAATTAAGAAATGAGACAGCAATTTAGTAATTTAATTTAATATTAATAGAAAACAAAACTTGATCTAGATTATGAAATATGAAAATGCTACAGAAATAGGGGAAACCACAGATAGCAGCTGATCTTCAATTATTTTTTACAGTTCAATAAAAATAAAAAATAGATGTACTGTACCACTTTTTGCATATTACCTTTTTGGTCATGGCCCTTTAAATCACAGCTTCCCAAATCGCTGCTGTCCTGAATCCTTGTTTCTCCTTGTTTTGTGATTTTTATTTTTTGCCTTATATCATTATTATTCGTCACCCTTTATGTTGTTACTGGGTTTGGCAAATATCTAACCAATATCAAGTATTAAAAAGTGATTGTCAACTTTGACAACACAGTACATACAAGGACATACTGTACAAGGTTTCAGAAGCACACCAATAATATGCAAACATATCTCAGTAAACCTTAAAGGGAACGTTTTGTTCGACCCCGTCCTCCTCCAAAAAACGACCCCATATAGGTCTTTGTGCATTCAGTTTATTAGTTTCGTTTTAAAAATGAAGCACTATCCAGCTGTAAAAAAACGTCTATGTCGTGTGAACTTTTTACATGGTCCCTTACCCTCCAATATTTACTTCACAGAATCTGCTTTTACATTTATGTTTTTGACAGACGCTTTGGATAAGGGCATGAATAGTGCATTTAAGTTGTATTCACTAGGATCAAACAAAACGTTAATTTTTTTGGTGAGCTATGTGGGTAAACGCTGACAAACAGCCCTCTACTCGCCATTGGTTGGTGTTACTCGTATCTTGGACACCCAGCAGACTACGTGACTATACAGACCAGGCCTACGGTCACTCTTGTCCTGAACCTGGTTAGGGTCCAAAGTCTGCTCCTGGAGTTGAAACTGGATGGGATTGACACCGTGACTTCTGTAGACTCCAACATGGTTAGGGACCAGCCCCGGCCACACCGAAGACAGAAGGCTACGGAGCTCCCGTCGGAATGCTCTGTTGAAGTAAAAGTAAATGAAGGGGTTGTATATGTGGGAGCTTTTGACAAAGAGCGCAGGAAAGATGAAGCCCTCTGGTGCCATGTACCCTGCGTCTTTGTGGAAGATAAACAGGAAGGAAACAACGGTGTAGGGAGCCCAGGCAGTGACGAAACCCATGCTGATGCACACAAACATCTGTTGAACAAAGAGAGCAAGTGTGTTTCGTAACAATTTTTTTTACATTTATGCATACATTTATCACTTACAGGTATAAAAATTCCAACACAATCACACGACAAAAACGTAACTTTTAGATTTTCGGCTAATCCGTATGAATTCTTACGATTTTATTCGTATGTTTTAGTATGATTTGCTTTCGCACCAGTGACGTTAGGTTTAGGGGCGGGGTTAGGGGTGGGGGCTTCAGTATTGCTTTTAGCTAGTTATCGTACATTTTTCGACAATTCACAACGTACGAATTCATACTAATTAAACACCTCGTAAAATAGTTACGAATTTGCTTGAGATCCGTTTGAAAAAATGTACGTATTTCAAGTAGGTCAAAATCTTAAATCAAATTGGCTTTACAAGTCATTTGTATTTAAATTATATTAAACTAACTTGAAAATCTATTCTATATTAAAAACTTTTTTGTGTTTCGTGTCTGGTGTGAACATGGTTTAAGGCATCTGTGAGGTTAAACTTCATTTTGCTCTCGTAACTTGTTAAAGTAGCAATATGGTGAATTTAGCGGCATCTAGTGGTGAGGTTGTGAATTGCAACCAACGGCTCATTCCACCCCTCCCTTTCGAAGCACTATGACAGTTGACACAAGACAATCATGTCATCACGTTTTCGTTTCTTTGCTGAAGGAGATAACGTAGTTAAGAAACGTGCTCTTGTAAAACAGTTTGTCCTTTTAGGGCTACTGTAGAAACAACATGGTGAATTCCATGTAAGGGGACCCGTGGTGTATGTAGATAGGAATAGCTCATTCTAAGGTACTAAAAGCAACGTTTCATTATGTAAGTTCTTTATACACCTCTGAAGACAAAGTTATGTATATTATATTGCATGCACTGTAAAAAAAATCCGTAAAAAAACTTTTTTTTTTACAGAACATTTTCTGTAAGCTGGAGAAACAGAAATATACCATAAATATTACAGGATATAAGGATATATATATTAAATTGTTTTCCCCATTTTTCTTGTAAATTTGTTATATTTTTCTGTAATTTTACAGTTTTTTTTACCTTTTTTTGTAAATAAACTGTAAAAAAAAATCTTGTTAAAAAAGCGGAGATTTTCTGGCACCTGTGCCGCGAGAAATAAACTGTAATATAACGGTTGCTAATTTCCCCTGTAAAATTACATTTTCCCTGTTTTTCTTGTAAATTTGTGGCATTTTTCTGTAATTTTACTTTTTTGTCCGTATATCAAAAATACATTAACAATCTGTAAAAAAAAAACTTTGTAAAATTACAAATAGAGCCTCCCAAAATTTACACATTGGACCTTTAAACAATGTCATTTTCTCAGTGCCTCACCACAGACAGCTGTTTCTCTGCCTGCCGGAGGTTGCTGTGGATGCCCTTGGCGGAGAGTGTGTGTGAGAAGTGGAAGACCTTCAGCAGAATTTTGCACTGCAAAATCACGATTAGTAGAATGGGGACGAGCACGAAACAGACGAAGGTGCAAATCACATACGCTGCATCCATCCGTGACGCGTGGTAGCGACGCCAGGCCACCGTGCATGAGATGCCGTACGGTTCTGGCACGTACTCGCCCCAGCCGAACAGCGGTAATGATGACCAAACGGCTGCTGTTAACCATGTGACTGCACACACCAGACGGATGATGGATCCCTCTATCCACACGGCTGGAAAGTAAAAAAATGTACATTAGTAGGACCCTTCCTTCATAAGCTGTCGCTTTACTCACTTTACTCTGATCTTACCATGGCAGGTCTTGATGTAACGGATGACACTTATGGCAGCTATAGTGAACATGCCACACAAGCCAAAGATGAAGCAGCCTAGGCCATAGTACACACAGGATGTGTGACGTCCCAGTCATACGTGACTGAAGGATGACGTGATTGACAGCGGGTAGAAGCAGATGCAGCAGAGGAAATCAACCAGTGCCAGATTAACACAGAGCAGCTCTGCGCCAGTGATCCTCCTTCGGCGGCGATAAGAGATCACCAGCACTACTCCATTTCCCACCACTGACAGTATCACTGCAACTGCAGACAGACCAAACATCACTATATTATACATTATACTGCCAAAGATCCATCAGTGGTGAAATGACATATCAAAAAAACATGGATAATGATAGAACATGAATGATCAGAAATTATATTACTATCAGCTGATGAATCCTAGCAGGAAATGTCGATTACATTACATTATTAAAAAGTTATTGAGAACATTGTGATTTTTTTAAATGCCCAGTGTTCAAATTGAAGGACCAGTGTGTATTTTTTTATTCTGTGGACAGAAATGCAATATAATATACATAACTATGTGTTCAGAGGTGTATAAAGACCTTACATAATACAGCGTTGTGTTTTTATGACCTTAGAATAAGCTATTTCTATCTACATCCACTTACATGGAATTTACCATGTTGTTTCTACAAGCCCTAAACGGACAAACTGCTTTACAAGAGCACGTTAAATACGTTATCTCCCTCGGCAAAGAAAAACATGACAACTTCTTTGTCCTGTGTCAGCCATCGTAGTGCTTCAAAGGGAGGGGTCAGCGGTGGACTGAGCCGTTGGTTGCAATTCGCAACCTCACCCCTAGATGCCGCTAAATTTCACTGACTGGTCCTTTAAATGTTGTTACTTTTATAATAAATAGTGCTATTAAGACATTTGGTAATATCGAGATTTCATCATTTTATAACAGTCACAAGTCTGTTATAGGGCTGGGCTGAGTTTTTTTCTATCGGTTGAACTGTCACTTCTTCACCACTAGGGGGACTGAAGCATGGCCTTGCTTTATGCTCAAACTTTGGGTCCTAGTTGAGAAATTTGTGTTTTAAGCTCTGCTGAAAGTAAGTAAAGTTATGCTTGCGTATGAAGTGTATGTTTATCTAATATGGTGTACTGGAAGTGTTATTTGGATATTTTCTGTGGTTTATTTTGTTTGCAGATTCAGAAGGACCTTTTTGTGTCCTGTGGAGGTTTAGGACATGAATTTAGACCGTAGAGGAAATTTATGATTTCCCTTGTGCCACAAATTTCTTCATCACATTGTTATCAAAGATACTCAAATGGATCTTCCAACCTGACATAAACTTTGATTGTGACTGCTTTGCTGAACATTGTTGAACTTCAGATGGAATTCAGCTAAGAACTGATTCACACAAGCATTCTTGTTATTCCTACATGGCATTGCACGTTTGCCCCCCGATTGTGGAATGACCTACCAGCTTATATCAGGCTGTCTATTGGAAGATTTAAATCTCATCTTAAAACTTACTTTTTCTCTTTAGCTTTTTAATCTGTTATCATTGTATGTGTACTGTATTTCATTTTCTGTATTTCTGTGTAATTTTGTCTGTGAACCGATGTTTTATTGTACAGCACTTTGGTCAGCTGGCGCTGTTTTTAACGTGCTATAGAAATAAAATTCGCCTTGCCTTGCTTATTGTTTTTGTTTATCTTCAATTTGGTGTGATTTGTGTGAATATTGTGAAGTTTGAAACTTGGAACTGGATGACTATTTATATGCTGTCCTTAAAATATTTCTTACTAAATATAAACCAGATTAGATTTTGCATTCAAGAAGAGTTTGTGTTGTTAACTGATTTTCTTAAAGGGGTCATATGGTGTGAATACGTTTTCTGTGTCTTTGGTGTGTTATAAGTTGCCCATGTCATGGTTCTGCCCCACCTTGTCTTGCTTCTCTTGACCTAGTGGCAGAACCATGATAGAACCTCTTGTTTTATGTGGAGAGTGACGTTTTGTCCCTGATGGTCTTCCACTCTCCGGTGTGGCGTCTCTGTTCCCGCCCTTTCGTCTCGTTATTGTTTGTTAATTAGTTCATGTCCTGCACCTGTCCCCTCTTGATTTATCCCCTTTATAATGCCCTTGTGTCTTCTGTCTCGTGCTGGTTCATTGT